>NW_024412397.1:49858454-50024798 GCF_014898765.1 Herpailurus yagouaroundi | reverse complement strand
GGGGCCAGGCGGGAGTCGGGGGGGGAGCCACGGAGGCCGCGAAGTGGGGCGGGTGGTGGTGTGGGCGGCGGCGGCGGCGGCAGCCTGGCGGCCATGGGCGGCCGCGAGCACCAGTACAGCTCGCTGTCGGCCGCGCGGCCGCTGAACGGGACCTACCACCATCACCATCACCACCACCCGAACCCCTACTCGCCCTACGTGGGTGCGCCGCTGACTCCCGCCTGGCCCGCAGGACCCTTCGAGACCCCAGTCCTGCACAGCCTGCAGAGCCGTGCCGGAGCCCCGCTCCCGGTCCCGCGGGGCCCCAGTGCAGGTAAGAGGCGCGCCGCAGCCCGGGGGCCTGAAGCGCTGGGGCCTGTGGGAGGGTGTGGAGCAGCTGGTTGACTTGGGCCTTGTTTTTAGAGCTCTTCTGTCTGGGTGCCTAGAGGTCCGCCTGGCCCCAGGCCGGATTTGCAGAACTTTGGCAGGGCCACCCAGAGTCTGGCAGTGTTGATGAAGTGCTTCTATTTTGCGGATTGTTTCAGTTCCTTTCCACGAAGGAGACAAGGTGCGCGTATTCATCTCAGTGCCTTGGAGAAGCTCGAGGGACTTTAACAGTGAATGGGGTGGGCAATTGGAGAAAAAAAAGCCAGGGAAGGAACTGACAGGGCCTGAGATCTGTCACAGACCCTAATTTGCCTAAATGGGAGAACGAGACTCTACTGGGGTGGGTAAGTTTAGGGGAGTGTTGGGCCCTTGATTCACCCTCTCCTAAAACACAGTCTCACCCAGTTCAGCTCTCCAGAGGGGAGGAATTGTGTTTTCCTCAAGGAGAGTATTTAAGAGCCCCACAGTGGAAAAGGACCTAAGGACCAAGTTGGCTTCCCCTGCAGTGGGAGGGAGAAAAGAGGGGGATACCTGGGCTGGTCAGCCTTCTGACTATCCCGAGGGAAAGCTGGTGGAGAGGCCCTTCGGTTGGACATCACCTGGGCCGTGGTGTCTGGGGCTGCTGCCCCTGTCTGCCCCTGCCAGGCTGGGACCCAGGGATCCTGGCACTCCCACATCTGTTTTTCCTCCAGAGTTCAGCCTACCGATTTTTCACCAGTTTTCCATGCCACCCATACTTTCATTCCAATGTCTGGGGGCAATTTTGGGTGAACTGGGAAAACACAGTTGTAAAAATACCTGGAAACACCCCATTTTTTTCTGCTCAAGCAGAGGAGGTTATGAACTGTGTTAACCTGGCCTGACCACTCTGGCTTCTGTTCTCAGCCGCTGCAGTGTTCTGGGTACTTTGTGGTGCTTTTACAGGTCTCTCGCTTTGTGTTTAACCCGTTTGATAAACTGACAGACTCCTAAGACAAAACTTTTTTTTGGGTGGGGGGGCTGTTGTTTGTTTGAGGCGAGGTGTGGGAGTCACTGAGGTGGCAAAGAGGCAGGAGGCATGTCAGCTTAAATTATCCTAACTGGTGTCCTCACACCCTAGTCTGGGCTTTTCCTGGGAGCCTCAGTGCTCGCTTTTGGGACAAGTCTTCTGGGGCCCCTACTTAGTTAGGATCAACTGAGGAATTGCCAACCTTGTACTCAAAAGACACACTGGAAATGGCAGTGGCCTGAAAGTGAAGGATCTGACTTGAAAAGCCCTCCTGGTAACACTGGGAGGGGGCAATGGGTTATTTGGTAACAAGCCCTCCCTCTCTTTCTCTACCTCTTCTAAGACTCTGGTCTCAAAATTCCCTCTGCTTTCCTCTGGGAAGCTGGCCCTGGAGACTGTCTTCACTGTGGTGTAGAGTGGGTAGGGAGGGCCCTGTTGAGTATAGACTTGAGACAGAGCACTGTCACCCTTTCTGTGGCACAGGAACCCGTGGCTGGCTCCCTGGCTGGAGCTGAGAGACTGGGAGGTGAGGAATCTTCAAAGCATGGGAAGGGGGGTGGTGGTTAGGGTGAGGCTTTTGTCAGTCGGGAATCCAGAGGGGAATCCAAAAGAGTGTGTAGGGTTGGGTAGGGGCAACACAGTGGGAGCTGGATCCTGCAGCTCTACTTATCTCCTGACACACCTTAGTGTAGTCTCCATGCCCCTCTTCCCCTAGTCTTCCAGCATTTCACAGGACAGAAAGAGAAGTAGCCCAAAAGTCATAATCGGAGTCACTGGATGTTTTAAAGAAACTTATTTTGTATAGAAAAGCTTTTCAGAGGCAGTAAGGTGCAATAGTAGGCGAGTTACAAATTTCATTTTTAAACCTAGCTTATCCTTTCACTAACTTTCACTAACAACAACCCAAAACTAGGAAGGGCTTGGGAACACCCAGCTTCTGCATAGAGTCTTTTAAGTCAGGAAGCTACTGAGAATCAGCGAGTCTGGGGTTGGGGGAGGCAAAAGACCTCTAATTTCGGTTGTCTTCACAGGTGTTCTCTTGCTAGAGAAACCTTGACCTCCAAAACCTCTCCTCCCAGCTTCCTAGCTAGATTTCCTGCCTCTCCGCTTCGATTTTTTTCTTTTTTTAAACAGACTATTTTTGAAGGCACTCTTTAATAGATTTAGGCAGACAGCAGGGCTAAACCTTAGCGCTGAGCTCTCTCTACCTACACAGTGTGGAGGCCTCTGGGAACGTGCTCCATACACCTCTCCCTGGTTTTGATGGTGGGTAGGTGGTAGGGAGTCCTGGGGGGAGTCCTCACAGCGCTACAGTCCTGGAGCCCAGCGCCCTCCTGAGCTCCCGAATTGTGTTCCATTATTTTCAGGGTCCTGCGACGGCATTCACTGGCTGTGCCCCTCTCCCCACAGCCTTTTTCTCCCCCTGGGATCCCAAGTCATCGTATTGGGAGACGATAATGAATTGTGGGGGTGAGGGTAGATGGGGAAACTGGTGAATGAATGTCTAGCACAATCAAGATTTTGTAATTGTTAAAAAAAAAAGTTTTCTTATTTTAGTAAAAGGATTGTAGCTGCTGGGTAAGCGGTAGGGAGAAAATGGGAGCTGTAGATTTGATTTAATTAAAAATAAACAAACTTTGGAAATTTTATTTATCCAAAGTGGACTTTAAGTTTTGTCTTTGGGTTTTCAGATGACTAAAGAGATTTACCTGGAGTGTTCACACTGTCTTCTGGGAGTCTTTATTGTTTCCAGCCTGGGGGAAGGAGGCCAGGCATAGGGCTGGGTTCTCCAGGGAATGCCCCACTCCTCTATCGAGAGGGTCTCTGATAGGTAACATTTTAAAGTCAACAACTAAGACAAATACCTTGTTTAACTTCAGTGTCCTTGAAGTCCTGAGCATTTTACTGATTACCGTAGTCAATAGTGGCTTTTAGGGCGGAGAAGAATAAATCTTTGTGATGTGTTGTAAGTTGCTGTATCCCCATGACAACTTTGAACTCCAGTTATGTAGGATGCTAGTTTCTTTTAAACTTATTTCTTGAGGAGGAAGGAGACTTGTTTTGTAGGGCAAATAGTATTAATGGAATTAAAAACTATTCATGCCAAAGACACATTTAAATATCTTTACAAGTAGAGTGGTAGAAACAAGCTGTAAATTGCTTGGGAATGAGAAGTAATAGAAAGGTTTGCTAGCACACAACTTCAAATAAAACTTTAAAATGTAATGTTTATTTATTTTAAAAATTGATTCAGAAATGCTTCTTAAAGAAAGCCAAATTCGGACATTTAAATCCTCTATAAATAACCCTAAACAGAAGGATATTTTTATTTTTTACAAAGTCTATTTTAAAAGTACTTATTTAATTAATAAGTACCTATCTTATTTTATTTGTCTTTTGTACCTATCTCATTTTAGATAGTACTTATACATTCATAGTTAATCAATTTTTTATAGGTAATCAATTTAAGCAGATGTAATAAATGTTACAACCATTTATTTTCAAGATTTTTTTTTTTGTTATGAACAGGTTTAGGTTAGTTGTAAACACCAGAAACCACCCAAATAGCAAAATGACATAAACACACTTTAGATCGATTGCATGAATTGAAGTTTTAGTGTAGGAAAATAGGAAACAGTTTTATTTAGCACTGAAATGGTTTTAATAATGTTTGAATCAGTAAAATAGCAATCATTTGTAGAAATTTTGCAGATAGAAGCAGTTAGACCCACGTGGAAGTCAGAATGTTTTAGTGTTCGGTCCTTGTGGCATGAACATAAAACTTAACATTTATCTCTGTGTGTTAATGTTGGTGTCTTTTTTTCCCCTTAGGAGACCTGAGTCACTTTCTAATCGATAAAGTGCTCAAGAACAGTATTTCTCATTTCACTTGTCTATTTTTTTTTTTTTAAGAAAAGGAAGGGGGCAGATATAGTAAATACTTTAAATAAAAGTGACTTGGGATTTATAGAAATAAAAAAATTACTTGGGCCCTACTCTGTCCCAGGATATTTGTGGGTTGCTGCAGGGGTCAGTGATCCGTGTTGATATTGTATGGCTTGCTCAGTTTTGATAAGTGGCACACTGTAATTAAGATAGATTTCAGTTTTGAAACGCTTGGGAACAGCCCAAAAGGAGGGGTCAGGGGACCCAAAGTGACTTCCCCACAGCTCATCTCAATTCCGAGGTCCTTGGAGACAGAAGGAGGATGATTGGGACTCAGCCTTCAGCACCATATCCTCCTGCTCCTTTCCTGGGGTTTTACTGGTCACTCCCAGGGCTGCAGAAGTATTGGACAAATGCTGGACCAGAGCAATAGTGACCACAGCCGGCTCCTGGCTTGGCTGCGGAGCAGAAAGATCCGTGGGGAAGGGCGCGGGCGGGGAGGCGGGCAGCGCGTCGCCAGCTCGCGGCCAGGGCTACCGGGGGTCTTCCGGGGGGGCCCGGGGAGGGCAGGGAGCAGCGCGACCTCACCCAGCCTCTTGTCCCCGCTCTCGTCGCAGACCTGCTGGAGGACCTGCCTGAAAGCCGTGAGTGCGTGAACTGCGGCTCCATCCAGACGCCGCTGTGGCGGCGGGACGGTACCGGCCACTACCTGTGCAACGCCTGCGGCCTCTACAGCAAGATGAACGGCCTCAGTCGGCCCCTCATCAAGCCGCAGAAGCGCGTGGTGAGTGTGAGCGCCGCCCTCCCCTGCGGCCGGGCCCCGAGCGGCGCTCCTCCAGCCGCCCGGGCGCTTCCGGCTCGCCCCGGGCGCCCCCCGCGGGAACAGGTGCGGCGCGGCCCGGGGCCGCCAGGGTCTGCCGGAGCGCGGGAACACGGCTGTCCCCTTCCTTCCTCGGCCACTTGAGCGCTCGCCCGCGCGCGCCCGAGTGGAGGTCGTCCCGAAACCAGCGTCTGGGGAACGAAGACAGCCTTTCCCCACATTTACACGTAGGAAATAATGTCTATAAAAGGGGGAGGGGGAAGGTGTAGGGAGCTACCATTTTCAAAATACACAAAAGTCAATATTTATATAAATCTAGATGTACTTGTAAATGCCCTAGAATATTTTGGAGGGAGACACAAGAAATTGGTCATGACTGTAACCTCTGAGTATACCGACCCAGGTCAGATGAAGATCTTTTTCTCTGTGTACTCTTTGGTGTGGTTTGGATTTTATTATGGAAAACTGCTGGTTTATACCCCCTCACCCTCCATAGAACATGACAACTGCAAATCCACATTCCCTTACTCTCCACAGCCTCGTCCTGGGTTCCTTTGATTTTGTTCCTTATACCTTTGGGTCCCTTCTACCTCTTCTGGGAGTGAGACAGATTTTAACCCCCATTTCCATCCCTCTTTTGGATTGTCTTTGAGTTTGATGAAAATTTAACCTTAGTTATTTTGAAATCTGGCTGTTCAGAAAACTACATAGAACTTGAGAGAAAAATGCAGTCATGTTCTTCTCAAGTTGGGGATTTTCACCAATCCAAACACATTTTTAACTACGTTTTAAATTATGGGAATTCTGATTTTCTTCAGGGAAAAATCCCTTATTGTTAGGTGTGGTTTTAGGAGAGGGCATTTACTGCCGTAGTGATTAGAGAGAATAAATGAAAATGTTCACAGGCCCCACTGTAAGGCTAACATTTGTTTAACCAAGCACTCAGGCTGTTAATACCTTTTAAAGTAAAATATTTTACAGTGAGATGCCAGACGTCTTAAGTATCCAAGTAATTTATTTAATTGTTATACTCTAATTAGCAGGAACAAATGCTACACATGTTGTTTGTGTTAAATAGATTAGGGTGAAATTGCATCACAATGGAAGTCTGACACCTTAAAGAGAAGCAATTAGTTTTATGGTTGTTTTGTTTTTAATGCATTTAAAATAAAGTGGCTGAGGTTAATTTAACGTGCGTATGTGCCTTAAACTTGTTATATAGCCTCCCGCAGCTTAACAATCGTCTTCAAAGGGCATCCTCAACTTCAGCGTCTGACTCCCTATGGTTTTCATTTCTTACGCATCATATTCAAAAAAGAAAAAGTAGTGGTCAGAAAATATTCCAGGGAAGTTCCCTGTTTCCGTGTATGAACAGTGAAACTGATTTTTTTTTTTTTTTGAAAGGCACACTGAGCTGAATACTAGCTGAGTTCAGCAAGACGACATTTTCTTGAGATTGAAGGAAATACTGATAGAATAGTAGCCTTTTGGGTTCTAGTTGCATTCTAAATTTGATATAGTAACATCCATATTTAGATTGTGCCATTTTGCACACTTACTGGTAAAAATAACTGTTAGCAGAAAAGAGTTTTTAACATCTCTGAATCTGTTAGTTTTCCTTCTGTGTGGCAGGTGTTTTGGCAGTGACCAAGGTCAGCCATTGTGCTTTGTAAATGGGTTATAAATGATACCAATGGAAGGGCGTGTTCATCAATTAGTTCTTGTGAGTTTCTTATTTATGGTTTTGATGGATCTAGCTTAGTTCTCAGAATGTTGAACCCAAGTTTGTTTAGCCAGCAGTACAGAACCAATCACTGTGAATCTGAACTTGTAATATATTGCAAAATAAGAGATTTATGGTGTAACTTGAATTCCTTGTCAGTGATGAATATAACTGAGATCATTTGTTACAAGGAACTTTTATAACCCATTCACCTTCATTTCACATGTTTATGGAGACTGGCTTCACTTATGATTTGCAGTTGACAGTCATAAAGTTCTTTGTTATAATGGCAAATTCTGATAACAAGTTTACTTCACGTTGGCTTCAAATTCCACTGGAAACTGTCATAAATGACCTGTTTATAAAATGAACCTTCTTGTCCTTTGTTTAATGATTTCACATTTACACAGAGAAAGCAGTGCTCTCCTAGGAAATTATTTTATTTTAACCATAAAAGAAAAAAGAAAAAAAAAACCGATGCGTAAGATTTTCTGTGTTTTTATTGTTTTAGCAAAGCAGTTCCCCAAATAGTTTGCCTGTCAGCCAAGCATATTCACTTCAACCAAAAGTCAAATCTATTTTTTCTTAGCACTGACTTCTTAAAAATGTTGTAGCGTTAAGAGGCTTACTACCAGTGTCTCTTTGTTTTTATGACTTGTCTATAAAGAATAATGTGAAAGTGATACAATAGGATGTGAATTGTAAATGGAAAATTCAGTTTTATCTTTTAAATTTGCCAGCAAAGGATTTGAAAAATCTGTCCTTTCATCTGAATATTCAGTATACCCTCAATTCATATTTTTGTTATACATTCTTTAAAACTATTCCTTTGTGAAATTAATCTATGTAGCTAACTTCCCAAATTCTGTTAACTTTCAACTTATTTTGGTCCTTGGATTTTTCCTCACAGCTTGTTTACTGAAGTCATGGCACTGTTTTTTAGTTGCCTCTCTAGGTAATTCAATAACAAATTTAGATTTTGGCATTTTGGAGAGTAACTTTTACTAGCTTAAATAATCTCTTTATAACTTACACATAATAATTTAGATGAGATGAAATCCTTTTAAAGATATTATAGGCATAAGGGGAACATGGAAATCAGAATGACAGTGCCCTTTCTGATAATTTAATCCTTTGTATGAACAAAAGTTGGGTATTGTACTGATAGGGTGAAGAAAATATATCCCTATCACTGTATGTAAGGTAATGCCAGCATTAAAACAATGCCATCAAATTTGCTTATCCTTTGTAAAATGAATAATACAAAAGCTCAGCAGTCAACCGTGATAATTATAAGACATGTATTAAAATATATTTCTTTATAAAAATATTGTACATTTTCCAAGATCCGTTCCTATCAGTATAACATATATAGGCCCTTCTAAAGTTTTTGGGTTGTTTCTCTGGATTTATCTGAGAAATAGACGTGGTTATCTCTAGTTTCCAGGTGAAGTGGAGACTGCACAAAGCCACTTAAGAACACTGGCAGGTATTTGTGATTTGTGGTTGCATTTCATGACTTCTATCTCAGACCTCTGACAACAGTGAGCACAGTTATTGGCCAACATTGTGACTTCGTTCTGGTTATTCTATCATCTACGCTAATATGCTGGAGCAAACCAAACACACACGTGGGATGGAGCACTGCACCTGAAACTCCAGTTTCTTGGTCCAGAAAGGTCAATCTAATTACCCTTCAAATTCTTTTCCCAAGGGACCTTTGATTTATAATAAAGTACATGCTTGTTGATGACAGGGACACGCTGCATGGATGTACATAGCATATACATAAAATCACTTATACCTGTGCACTTACTGTCTTGTGCTACTTTTTAGCCTTCCTCCCGGCGGCTTGGATTGTCCTGTGCCAACTGCCACACCACAACCACCACTTTGTGGCGCAGAAATGCTGAAGGCGAACCTGTGTGCAATGCTTGTGGACTCTACATGAAGCTCCATGGGGTATGCCGCGTATTCTGCTCATGTGTATACGTGTTTAGGGTCTTATTTGTACATGGTTTTAGTCAAGAAAAAAATCAGCCAAGGAGAGGGGATGAAAGTGAAAAATCTGATTTCCTATGTACATGTTTTTGAATTTAGGATGTTATTAATTATAATATAAACTATTATCTCATATACTAGTAAGAAACAAAAAATACTGCCAATTGAACTGTCACACACATCCATTGTAAGACATCCCAATTTTAGAAATACTAAAATGTGAAAAATGTGCATTCTAGAGTCGACAACATGGTAGTAACCTTTTTAAAAAACTGTATATTCAAAGGAAAAAAAGGCATGGAACCAACTAGAAATGCACAATAACTATATCTTTGACATTTGGGGAATGCAGCAAGTACTTTTATGCAAAGGAGCAATAATATATTTGGTAGTTATAGTTAGCAACATTCTGTTACTCATTTTAAGCATAGCACAAAATATTATAAACACATTAATCTTAAAAAGGAAATTAACCTTGTATGTGTAGGAGAGAGAGAACACATGATCTCTTTGAAATAAAAATATGTGCTTCTTGGTTTTACTCTGTAATTGAAGCTGTTTAAAACAATAAACAGTGAGTTGAGGGAATAAATTTTCCCTGGCAAATAACCCCATTCTCTCTGAGGGAATCTGCATTTGATCGGGAAAGTGTAGCCTTTGTCCAGGTTGGAATCTGTTGCGCATGTATCAAAATTGGACTGAAATTCATGCCAGCTTCTTTTATAAATGAGGGCTTTCAGTACCGATGTTGAGTCTTTAGTTAAAAGTTGTGTTTTCTTCCATATAATGTTAAACTTAAGGCCTATATGAACATTTTTTTTAGGTGCCTCGACCGCTTGCTATGAAAAAAGAGGGAATTCAAACCAGGAAAAGAAAACCTAAGAACATAAATAAGTCAAAAGCTTGCTCTGGTAAATACAGTAGAATGCTATTTGATTGTAAAGCATCTGCTAACTTGAACAGTAGAGTATGTGTGTGTTTATGAGGTTAATTTTGATTTGCAGGTAGTAGCAATAATTCTGTTCCTATGACTCCAACTTCCACCTCTTCTAACTCAGATGACTGCAGCAAAAACACTTCCCCTACAACACAACCGACATCCTCAGGGGTAAGTGTTAAAGCAGTATGTAGACTCATTCTAAGCTAGGGGGTTGCACTTGCTCTCTAGTCTATTATCTCAGATTTTATCTTATCTGGTAGTACAATAATCTAAACCAACAGTTCGGTTTAGTTAGCTGATACCTAAGAATAGTTTTTAGAGGAGATTACATTTGAATGTCAACAGAATGACAAACGTAAGTACTTTCCAAACCTCTTAATTAAGATCTATATCATTTTTTATGGTTAAATTAACCCAAGTAAAAGCAAGAAGTTTTGAAGTGCTTTCCAGAGTTTTAGTTGCAGGTTTCTATCTGAGCTGCCATATATATTTCTAACGTAGAGCAGGAGAACTAGGAGTCAGAGGTTTTATAGATCTCAGTGCCCATGGCACTTAAATTGCTTTTGCTTATCGTAGAGAGACTCCCATCTTTCTTCCCTTCTCTCTTCTCTTCTCTTCCTCCCCCCGCTTTTCTTTTTTAATAAAATCATTTACCCCAAGAAAAGTTCATCACAGTTTGTGCTGTGCTGCTATATTCACCGATCTTCCTTTATCCACTGCCCTCCTGCCTTGCCTTCTTCTAACTCACCTTCATGGCACCCAGGCTCATTTCAGCCTTGCCGCAAGCCAGGGAGCAATTCTGGTTGTGAGTAATTACTGCTCTTGAGGGTAGAGATGCAAGGGTCTTCGCGAAGATCACAGTTCTGTAAAGCTGTGACCGGAAACTCCGTTTTTCTCAACTGCCGAGCACCTAGTGTTTCCCACATTTACCGAGTGTTTCCCACATTTACCCAGAGTGCTCTTTAAAAATGACCAGGCCTCACCCTAGACCACAGCGGGTGAGGTCTGGGCTGCTTGACTGTGGCAGTGAGCGGGCCTCGGTGATTTTAAGGATTACACCGAGACTAGTTTAAGTCAAAACACGAGCATTAAAATCCCTGTTTACTTAGTAATTGTTTTTCACATTTAGCTTTGCCCTGTTTGGGGTCCTTTGAAATGCTACAGATTCCTGGGCCCCACCCTGGATTTTCTGAGTCAGAGTCTCTGGGGGTGGGGCTTGGAAAGTTGTGTTTTTGAGCGAGCGCCCCAGGTGAAATTGAAACTGTTGCCCTCGAGGTGTCTTCTGACCGGGGTTTGGGAACCATAGAGCTGTTTTCTCTTCGTCATATTTCAAATGGTTTAATAAGCAAAAATGAAACATGAAAGAAGTTTTTTAGGCTGCTTAAAATTATATTTGATATTTCTCGTCCTCCATCCCAAATTCTGTTGGGCTTTTGCTTTTTGCTTTAATCACACAAGAAGTCTGTTGAGTTTCACAAGGCAAAAAGCCTTTCCATTGTTTTTTGTTTGTTATAGATAGATGTTAAAGAACGTTTCTAGCCTTTATGAAAGTGGACTCTGGTGTATGATTTTTTTTTTTTCTTTAACAGAAGGGTTAGGTGTAATTTTAAGGGTCCAAACTGGTAAACAGAACATTTACCTGTGTGGAAATGGAAAGATAAAGATTATTTAAGAATGTTCTTTATTACACCCTAAGTCCTAGGCCACACTTATGTAGTAGTAGCTACCTACATAGGGCAAAACGATGAACCGGTTTTTGAAAGCACTAGGGTAGCAGCCAGGTTTTCGGCTTCAGTGTGATGTCAGTCGCTCCCAGCTGAAATGAAGCTCGCTGCCAGCTTCGGGTCACTTTTGTTTGTTAAGGTGAGCTTAAGCATGGAAAAAGCCAAATGTGAGTGGTAAATGGCACAGAAATACAGGTGTTTGCCCCTCGTCGGGCTTTGGGGGCTTGGAACCACAGTGAGTGGGGTTCGTTTTGCTCTCGTGGTTTTGACCAGAAGGGACCATTTGCAAGTCTGATCAGTTGTCCTCCAGGGGAGGAGCCATGGGAAGTCAGTGACGGGCTGCGGCTCTGGCCTGCCTGGAAGAGGGACCTCGGGAGCTCTGCTGCTGAGCTCTGGGTGCTTCAGGGGGCATCTCTCACCTGGGACTCAGCATGCTGGAGGTGGCTTGCCGGTCAGTGCCCTTTGGAGGAACACTCCATTCCCTGCTAGAGGCCAGGAGGCAGAGCAGTAAGGATGGTGGAGGTTGGTGGAGTTTGAGAGCAGTTCCGTGCAAAGTCTCGTGCAGCAAGCCCCCAGCATTCCCTTAGCCTGTGCAGCCTCCGCGGGAGCCGGGCTGTGCGAGCTGCGGACCTGACCAGGGGCAGCTTGCAGAGCCCAAGCAGCCTCCAAGCCTCTGTGACACCTTTTCTCATGGCCGGGGCTACAGCTTGCTTGCCCTCCTCCCTTCCCTCTGTAGGGACTCACCTCCCACCCTTCCCCCGCCTGGGCTCCACAGGCACCCGGGCTTTCGGGGTTCTCTCGAAGGTTAGTCCATCACGGATGTCTCCAGCAGCCCCTACCTGACGTGACTGTTGTGGGGAACCAGACCTACCGCACAGAAGGCAATCTGCTGGCTGCTTTTGGAAACTGTCCCTCTCCAGGAATAATTGTTGTAGACCTGAATGGTCTTGCTGGGTTACTGCCGAGGAGTGCCACTATGTGTACTCAGTGGCCCCTTAGAACCTTCAGAGCCTTCCCTGGGTGTATGCGGCCGGCCAGGGGCTGGGAGAGCTGTGAGGAGGACCACGCTGGGGGAGCCTCTGTGAGCAGCTGGCCAAAGCATTTGTGAAAGGTGGCTGCGCTGACAAGATGTGTCCTTTTCCCATTTTGGTCACAGTTTGTGATGTTGGAGGGAGCCGGTGTCGTGACTGGATGCTTCTAGGAGTTGGGGAAGTGCCACAGGTGAGGGAAATGTTATGTGGGCAAAGCCGGGCTGTGCCTGGTACTAGTACACGGCACCCTGGTGGGCTCCTTTGATGATGGGTCCGTCCCACTGATCTCCAGTGGCCCCTGTGGCCCACAGGTGGCGGAAGTTAGTAGTTCAGGGTTATTTCACTTTAATTGGGACAACGGAGCTACAAAACAAAGGGCAATCTTAGGCATACTCCCGGTGGAAGGCAGGAACTGGGGGCCGCCTGAGATGTAAGTGGCGACATAACTGCTTGTCCATCTTAATGATTGTAACAGCAAGGAAGTCAGAATGTTTGCTGCAAAGGTCCACGTCAAACCTGCTGTTCCTTTTAATTCCCCCCTGGGAAAGTGTAGGACATGATCAGTACGCATTCCCAGCAGGCTTCTTTTATTTATTTTTTTAAAGTGGTTTTTTTTTTTTTTTTTTAAGTTTACTTATTTATTTTGAGAGAGAGAGAGAGATTGCACAAGCAGGGGAGGGGCAGAGAGAGGTGGGAGAGAGAGAATCCCATGCAGACTTCTCGCTGTCAGGGCAGAGGAGCCAAATGCAAGGCTTGAACTCACAGTGTGAGATCATGACCTGAGCTGAAATCAAGAGTCCGGACACTTAACCAACTGAGCCACCCAGGCGCCCCTAACAGACTCCTCTTAAACCTTGATGTTCCTACCCTGTCCTGCATGTGGGCATGGGACACCAGGTGTCTGTGGCTGGTTTCTGAGCTAGCCCAGCAGGAGCTGAATATTCTGGAGAGAGGGAAGCTGCTGCTGTGAGCAAAAGCTCCAGGGTTCCCTCCCCAACAGCAGTGAAGGAGTGGGCAGGATTCCTAGCACGCAGCATTTGGCATTCTTCCTTGATAAGTGTCTAAGTGCCACAGAAATCATTTTTGCGGTGCTCTGAAGCCTCATTTCTTTCCTTATTTGTCGTAAAGCTGCAATGTCTTAGCTTTTTATATACTTGTTGCTAATTTGTGTTTTAACTAGATCTCTTGTAAAAGGAGACATTCCTTCTGATGGTCATCAGGTCATTGACCCAGCTACCTTATTATGACTCAGTTTCTCTTTGTTGTAGGTTTTGTATGTGTGGTGTGTATATGTTAGAGGTGGGTTATATGTTAGAGGTGTATATGTTAGCCCTTGCCCACAGGGCCCCTGGGTGGCTCAGTGGGTTAAGTGTCTGACTTCAGCTCAGGTCATGATCTCCCAGTTTGTAAGTTCAAGTCCCGCGTGGGGCTTCGTGCTGACAGCTCGGAGCCTGGAGCCAGCTTTGGATTCTGTGTCTCCCTTCCACCGCTCATGCTCTCTCTCTTTCTCTCACTCTTTCTCAAAAGTAAATATTTAAAAAATAAAATAATAAAATAGCCCCTGTCTTGTTTGTTCCTTTGGAATTCTTGTGTTAAGAAATGTGTTAACTTGATTTTTGTGCCCTTTGAACTTAAAGATACATTTTCCAAGAAAAGTCTTTCATGCTAAAATTTTCTTACACCTGTAGGTTTACTGAAAAATATGTATTTAGTTAATTTAAATAGATAACAGATTTTCTTTGGCATATATACATATATATATATATATGTTCTCTGGATTGTGAGAATATTTAAATCTTTCATTGAATTCCATTTATTGACTAAATTACATTTTATAGTTTTGTTTTTTATTATTTAGGAGGGAAATAGGGGAACATGTTCTATTTTAGCAATTCCCAAGTAAAATTAGTAAGTATAAAATATTCTTATTCCTCTAAGACTTGTAGCTGAAAATTAGCAAAACTAGAGAACACTTTACTTATATGTAAAACCTATATGATATGTATATGTAATAGGTATATATATTATATATGTAATATATATTTATTATGTACATATATATAAGCTTTATCTCTTTATCCTCAAATTTTATAGGTCAAAAGTATTTCTCTTACTTTCCTTTGGTACAGGAAGGGTTAATTTGGGGTTGAAATCAGCAATAAGACTTAATGTCTGGGAATAAGAAATCACTGAACATATTTGCCTGCCTAGAGGTAGTTCTGTAACTAATTACTGAAAAAAATTAAAAACTACTTAAGTTTATATTAAAACTTTAAAAACTTTTTACTTAAGTTTATATTAAAACTGCAAATGTTGAAGTCCTCATAAATTCTATAATGTTGGAATAAATGGAGATGAGCTATATCTCACTAATCCTTGCTTTATGGCCATTACTCCATTTAAATAGTATTGTGCTACGGGAGGCCCTGTTCACAATGGAGTAAAATAAGGTATCTGACCTCAGATTGTTTAGAATGTGGTGGTAGTGGTGGGGAAGCAGGTGCAGACAGATCTCACTGCTGGTTAGATGTGGAAGTGCGTTAAAGGAACGACACAGTAGAGTATGTAGGAGTCGAAAGGAGGGAGCTGTTGATTCAACCTCAGAGTTGGAAATGGCTTCACAGAGTACTTTTGAATTAGTTGGGTAGGATTTTTGCAGGGGAAACCCTGGGATGGAGCTTTCCAGAAGGAAGAGCATGGTATCTGAGGTACTTCAAGGACATAGTTTCAGTGGCCAGTGTCACAGAGTGTAGGGTGTGGAGCCAAAGGCAGGAGATGGGGCCGGTGAATTCAGTGCAAGTACACTTTGAAAACTGGCTCAAATCAATAGTAGGGCACCAAGTACCTTCATTTCTAAATGATGGACTTGGTCTAGCACCCAACTTTAGTGACAAATGTGTTTCTTTTTCTGGATTGCTGGAGTCCAACAATTAAAGCATTCTTAATGGCATATTTTGATAATTGATATAAACAAATGCTAGCATGCTCCCGCTTGTACATTTTACAAGCAGGGTTTCCCTTCGTAATTAGAAAAACCCTCCCTTGGAGCTAGTGTCGTGCTCTGGTCTCATGGCATGCGATGGAGGCCTGGGGTTTAGTTTCTCTGTCTCCAGGGCTTCTCAGGGCAAGACGGTTTGTGGTGGTTGCCGGGTGAATCTTCCTCTGAATGGAGACATGTTAGGCATGGTGTCTTGGGGATAGGAAATGTTTCCTCACCTCTGTGGTTTGTTGCTGGTAGTAGACAGCTTCCACGATGAGAGGCACACCTCCTTAGACTGAGGCAAGGACCTCATCTCAGATTTGATGCTGGCTGGTTCTGTGTTTTTGAGGGTGGGCCTTACTTTGTGTTTGGTCATTTTCTCGATGTGAGACAGGTGTCTTCATTCCTGCCTCATTTATTCTTCTGGGATGCTAGGTGCCTAGCTAGACCTGTTTCCCGACTGCAGTCACTCCTTGGTAATAACTCTATTCAACAACCTTGTCAGAAGTACTTCTGAGCTGCATGGCGCTAAATGTTGGGCTACAAGTGGTTTGGAAGAGTTAATGTGCCCTCATAGTGCTTGTGGCTACAGCAGTGATTTAGGGACTGACACTTGTTAGGATATCTGGATGTTCTTCTGAAGAACAATTTAAGACAACAGTTAACATCTTTAAGGCATTCTGGAGAAAGGTTATGTACTTTGTAGGTTAGTGGTTAATGTTTAAAAATCTTTTTGTAGATTTTGTGTATTGATATTCGCATCCTATGCTGCAAATCGGAAAACACCACTTTAATCACAGCTTCTTTATTAGCAAATTTATACTCCACTGTCTTTTTGTCCAAGTGATTATTCACACTGGATTTACTATGGCATTATGATTGGTCATAAAATAACAGATCCTGCATTATTAACTATTCCTACAATAGTTAAGTAGCTGAAAGGTACATTCGTGAAGGACTTGCAAAAACGGTATGAGTTGCTTTCCTTCAGAAGAATTGGACTCTGCAGAGCAGTTCTGGTTCAGGAGGCTCCTGGAGCAGGACAAAAAATTACTGCTCGCCCTTTTTTTTTTTTCTTTAATGTTTATTTTTGAGAGAGAGAGAGAGAGAGAGAGAGAGAGAGAGAGAGAGAGAGCACGAGCAGAGAGATTGGGAGACACAGAATCCGAAGCAGGCTCCAGGCTCTGAGCTATCAGCACAGAGCTGGACGCAGGGCTCGAACACCTGAACTGATCATGACCTGAGCCCGAGTTGGACGCTCGACCAACTGAGCCACCCAGGTGCCCCTACTGCTCATCTCTTAAGCTGAATATTTTACAGGTGTCCTTAGGTTGCAGGAGAGTTGGGTATTAGTGTTAGCCTTGCATTTTATCATTGTACTCTTGCTTCTGAGAAGTCTCTCCTTTTTCCATTCTTCATCATTTATGAGATACTGGACATAGCAAAACGGAAGTCTGCTTCTAAGTACTTGTACATGTCAGGTGTTTTAGGTACCTTTTCTCTTTCATAATTATCACTCCACGTATGTTGTTTTATCTCCATTTTCGGTTTGTGAAGGGGGGAGTGAGACTCGGAACAAAGTAACAAGCCCAAGGTTGTGTATATGTTAAGAGGCAGGGCTTGGATTTGGACCCGGGTCTGGCCATCAGTGTTATCATTATGGCATACTAGATTAATATGTGATATTATGCAATATTGAAATCTTCAGAGAGAAAAAATAATATTTTCTTAAAGAAATCTGACCAATTTTCATTAGTAGTTTGAGCGTCAGAAATCATCCTGCCGAAACGGGTAGGAAAACGGTGCCAGAGAAGTGATTTGCTTGCGACCAAATACATAAGGCACATTATACAAATCGTCTTGTCAATATCGTATTTCTAAATAAAATATATTATGGTACTAAGACTATGTCAATTGGGTAATAAAAGAATAACAGGCAGTGAAATTTACTGTGGTTGATGTCCCTAATGTGATTATAAAAAGCTCTCTTAAAAGTATCAAACACAAAGTTGCAATAGTAACATCCTTTTAAGGGTGTGATTTCAATCTGATACACAGTGAGTGCCAAGTTAGGTGGAACTTTTAAGAATGTTCCAATTGCCTTTAGTTAGTTTTTATGAAATCATTGAAAAGCATTTAATAGGCAAGTGTCCATTTCCCTCAGAGTTTATAGTCTACGATACTCTTTTCTAAATGAATAAAAACAGAGTTGAAAAGTCATTAATCTCCCACAAGGGTCTGTGAGAGTCTTGCAGTTAGGTATCATTATTGCCTCATTTACAAACCAGAATCCGCAGTGACTCCATAAGGTCACAAAACCAGCCAGTGTGGAAGCTGGGACTGGAACCGAGGTCTCCGGCCTGCTACTACTCCCAGGGAGCTGACCAATCATCACAGTTATTAACATCCCACTTGCCTCTTGCTACAAGCCATGAACATAAATATTTTGTTGGCATTTTATCTTCATGCTCCCTATGTGCCAGGCTCCCTTTCTTCTTTCAGTTCCTTCTAATAACTCACGTTCCTGTCTGACCACATCGGCCTTCACTGTGAAAGTCACACGCCAACCTGGCAAGGAACACGTAAGCGTGTGGGGTTTACATACTTTCATTTTGATCTCAAGGCCTCTTCCAGACTTCCCTCTTTCTGTGTTGTGTGCACGTGTGTGTATGCGCGCAGGTCTGTGTGTTATGGGGAGGATGGTGAGGAGTCCTTAAAAATGCATTGCGCTACATTAATATCCAATGCCTTTATCTGTATATTAGGAAACAGCACAACTGTATTGTTCTTTTTTTTTTTTTTTTTTAATTTTTTTTCAACGTTTATTTATTTTTGGGACAGAGAGAGACAGAGCATGAACGGGGGAGGGGCAGAGAGAGAGGGAGACACAGAATCAGAAACAGGCTCCAGGCTCTGAGCCATCAGCCCAGAGCCTGACGCGGGGCTTGAACTCACGGACCGCGAGATCGTGACCTGGCTGAAGTCGGACGCTTAACCGACTGCGCCACCCAGGCGCCCCCTGTATCGTTCTTTAAATAGTTTATGATATATTTGTCCACCCAATTTATCACAGGACTGTGGTTTATTTAATAAGTGACTCATCATCACAACCTGAAAGCCAGAATACTAGGTAGAGCATAAGTGTGGGGAGAATGTCACACACCTTCTCATATAGCCTCGGGTTAGAAGGCTTCATTTCAGAACACAGAGTTTCTCTGTAGATTACAAATTATTTGCAGTTCCCCCCCCCCACCCCCCAACCCGGGCCTCTGTAAGAATATACAAATTGTCACAAAACATGAAATAATGTTACGGGAAAACATGCCCAAATTTAAGAAATCTGGCTTAGAATGCTCTGAAATGTTATTGCTAAATGAATCTTCGAAGAAAATGAATTCCTTTACTGGAACAAAAGTAATTTATTATGCGTTTCATGGGCGTCTGCCAAAAGGGTTACTAGCGATATGAAGATCTAATGGATATGAACTGAATACAGTCTGTTTGCTTTGTTCATGTTGAGATCTACCTGTTAATTTTTTCTGAAATTTTAATAACTTTAAAAAGCATCTACGAAGACAGGCGTTGGCATATGTGATAATTCATAATTCAGCTACCTATCGCACCAGACCCAGCACTTGGGATCTGTGGGACTGAGCACAGAGTATTTTATTGACTTCAGATTTTAAGAAAGATTTGAACAAATAAACGACAGGTATTGATCTCAGTGTACTGTTGCAGTCCTGTGAGTAAAGAGTTTCATGTCAGTGTCTGAGGATGTTCAAATGCCTGTTTACTTGCTGTGCTGCAGTTTTAGGTGTTGTTAGCATGGCCTGGTTTCACCAGAGCACACGTGCCAGAATCATATTTTTATCTTATTAAGTACAGACACTTTTAATTTAAAGCTCTGATTAAGCTTATTTGTTTGATTCATGGTGTAGCCTTAGTATGGTCTGCAGTTTAGTCTGGGGTTCACGGAGTAGCAGCTGGAAGGAAATCGATTCAGGCATCCAGGCACTAGCTCCAGCCCTATGTGTGACTGTAGTAAAGCTGCCAAGGTTTTGTAAAGCCTCTGTTTTCCTCCTACTAAAAGGGAAAAGTAATTCCTACCATCTGGTCCTTAAGAGCATTGTGTAGCATAAGTGGGAGATGCCTGCAGACCTCTTTGAAGCTCAAGGAGAACAGTATTATTTAAATATAATCTTGGACGTTAATAGTGATGTGCTTTATTTGCATGGCATTTTTTTTTTATCCCAAGGTATTAGAAATAAATCCTTACTTTCCTTTAAGAGATCTAGAGCTATTGTGTTAACAAAGTAACTACATTTTAAATAATTTTATTCTGATCGCCACAATTTTTCATTCCTTGTGACAGTACTTTCATAACGCTTTCTTGTAAATGCTGCTTGGTTCTCAGACCATGGTCTGCTTTTTCTGATTGAAATGGGGAGATGAGGATACTCATCCAATCTGAAAAACCAGTTTTTTTTTTAATAAAAGATCATAATTTACCAGGTTTTAAATCTTTCCGCAGGATCCTTTGCCACCTAATTTGACAACTAGAATAGAGTCATCCATTTTGATTCATTTTAGAAGATAGACTTTTTCTTTAGAATGCTGGTGACTTCAAGTTGTGGGGCACCCCAGCCCCTGTCATTTATGTTTGTATGTTAACATTTTACTGATAGTCCCAGGGCACTCATAAACACTGGGCGTGCCTTTCATCACCGTGACAAACCTGGTATGGGTGCATAGATGCATGAAACAATGGGATCCTTTGCCCAGGTTAGATTGTATACAATTGTCTTTACCTACTTGGAAAGGGCAGCGTCCTCAGGTCTGGATATAACCTGGGCTACTCAGGCCCAGAAGGGGCGTGAGGGCCCAAGGGGACAGCCAGTGAGTTCTCCATTAAAGAACTTGCTTGTTAAATTACAAGGAAATAAGTAAAATATTTTGCTAAAAACTGAGTTAGGTCATTGGCTGCAGTGATCATGACTCTCCCTGCTTGTGAGAGAAGGCGCTATGTTCTCTTGCTTGGAGTTGTTACTGGAGACGGGTTTCACGGGTCCTGATGGAGGCAGAACTCTTGTGTTTCTGTATCTTGTGCCACTTCCTAAACTATTAGTGAGTCACTTTTGTGTCTGGTCCTATGACCTCCATCCAAACTTCAATGAGTGTAGTTTTTAGGGTGGAAGTTAAGATTTATCTGAAAGTGTTTCTCCTTTGTTGGGATTAGTTTTTTTTTTTTTTTTTTTTTTTTTAACTTGAGGCAGGCCGCTATAAAGCACTGCAAGAGCCTAACCTAGAGGTTACAAAAGCAGAGAAGAGAGCGTTGGCAGTGAGGGATGGCTGGCTTCCCCTCACACAAGAAAAAGCCGTAACCACAAGCTTACTTAGATGTGTAGGAAGGACAGATCAGAGGCCATGGAAGCCGACAGTCTGAATTCGAGTTAAAGAGGCAGTGTGATCATCATCAAAGTCTCATGCTCTGGGAATGATCACACACTCACCCTCAACCTGCCTGGGGTGCAGTGTTTTGTTTCTTCAGATCAAGGCTCCATCGAGAGAGATTATGGCATGGAGGACTAAACACACCCCAGTTGACTCCTTTTTGGTTTCCTTCCTCAAAAATGAAATTTATGTTTATAATTCATAAGCTAGAGGACCTGTGTTATTCTTCTGTGGGGTGGCTGTGTTCTGTAAGGGTTTCCTTAGCTCTGATGGGTTGCCCAGCCGACGCTGCCTTAGGAGGGGTCTCTGGGCCTGCCTGTAAGGGTGTGTGTGAAGTAGAGGCCGAGAAAGAGAACTGACAGGGTGGGTGAGCCCACTGTGAGCCAGACACTGCTGGCCACTGACTCTACGAGTTTATCAGATCAGAAATCCTTGACTTTTCAGATATATGTCCGAAAATTATTCTCACAGGAAAAGAAAAAAGTCCATGTGACCTACAGGTGAGCTGTGTCTGCTTCACAGGCTAGTGGATATTTTCCGTGTCCTGGCTGCAGCAGCCTGGGTGTCCCTGAAGTCATTTATTCCTTTAAGAGGGAGATTTCCAGCCCAGCTGCTCTGCCAGGTCTCCTACCTAGCCTGGCCTGGGTTCAGTGCTAAGCCCAGGCTGAGTCTGGTGCTGATAACACATTCTTTCAACAGGAAGTGCCTCCATTTTCAGTTGTCTGTAGGAGGGTGGAGGGCAGATAAGCTGTGAATGGAAACACAGAACAGATTTCGGCCCCACCCTCAGAATGTACTTTGATCAGAGAAAGAGCCAGGACCTCCGCCTGCCTGAACTGTCCACCAGAAGGAGGAAGGATGGTTCAGCTGTGGGCAATCTGAGGTGCTCCCCTCTGCCTCTGTCCAGAAACACTGGCTGGGTTAGATGGGTGTAGGTGACTCAAATACCTGCTTTTGCTGAACTAAAGTCCTTTCAAGGTTTCAACTAGATGTGGGAAAACATTAGCCAATTGAAATTTATGCTTGTAATTTTGTGTGCATGTCCTTGGGTCTAGGGTCTTAAGTTTTCTCTGATTTCCCCCCCCAAATTGTACTGATCTCGATAGGTAGCTCTTGAATATACTAAAGAGGAAAAGACACTTAAGACGAACAATGATGTGACAAGCCAGGTTTCTAAAGGAGAGTTGTGCCAATTCTAGATTTCTCATATGGTTAGAATACTGGTTTTGACTGTTTGGTGTTTTAACTTACATGCGACCATGTTTCACGTGTACATGGCTGGCTAGGTTCCAACCGATGCTAGGTGGCTTGGAGGTAGGTGACTTCAGGGGTACATGTCCCTTCTGGTCCTCCTTTCTCTCTGTTACTTCCTCCTCTCTGGTTCCTCTCTATTTTTTCCCCTGCTACTTTATGACTCTTTCCAGGCTGGCTCATCCCTCAAGTGCTTTTGCATCACATTTCTGGTGCTAATGTCTTCAACCTTCCCCAAAGTTAGACAGCACTACTCCTTTCAGTTAAAATATTCAAAGGAAGGTATAGATGGCTGATAGATGGTCCCCTGGCCCTACCTCTCTTCGGTTCCCCTGAAATACTTTCGCTTGTGCATAAATTTTACTGATGACATAGTTATATCCTTCTGTTTTTCATTTAACATTGCATTATAGGATTTTTCCCACTTTGCCACATGATCTTATTTTTAATAATTGCATCATAGTTCACTGAGCGGATGGACCTTGCTTTTCCAAACCATCTCGTATTATTCGGTATTAGATTATTTACGTGATTCCCACTATTGTAAATAACTGTGCCATGAATGTCTTCCCATGAGGAGCCTTTCCCTTCCTTTGAATTCTTTCCTTGTAAACACATCTCCAGAAGTGCAATTACAGAGCTCAGTAGGATATGAAGTTCTTGATGGCTCTGCTTAAGGCATGTACCAGAATATAGCTGCACTGGCCATGGATGAGGGGACTGGGGTTATCAGAGTCTCATCAGATCTTATCACGTGATCTCATTATGTATCATTACATAAAATTTTTATTTTATTTTTATTTTATTTTTTTATTTAAGTAAGCCCTACTCCCAATGTGGGGCTTGAACCCATTACCCTGAGATCAAGAGTCTCATGCTCTAGGAGCACCTGGGTGGTTCAGCGGGTTAAGCGTCTGACTTCAACTCAGGTCATGATCTCGAAGTTTGTGAGTTCGAGCCCCGCGTTGGGCTCTGTGCTGACAGCTCGGGGCCTGGAGCCAGCTTCTGATTCTGTGTCTTCCTCTCTCTCTCTCTCTCTCTCTCTCTCTCTCTGCCCCTCCACCGCTCACGCTCTCTCTCTCTCTCAAAAATAAATGAACATTAAAAAAAAATTACTGACTGAGCCAGCCAGGTGCTCCATAAACATTTAATTTTTTATTGAGGTATGATTGACATACAAAAGAAAGCTGTGCACTGCAGTATTTCATGTTGAAATAGTGTATCCCCATCTACAAATAAGGGTCTCAGTTGTTGGGCACAAGCACATTTTTTTTTCTGAGAAAGTCAGATGTCACTTTTGATTTCAAATGAGCTGATGTTTTTCAGGTACTCATCACTCATGTAATTTGGGATTTGCCTGTCCTTTGACGTAGGAGTCATTTTTGACTGATCAAAGAAGACAATAGGTATTTCAGTTGGTAGCTGTTAGGATTATTGCTCAGGTGTTAAGAATAATGTTCAAGGTATTAGGATTTCTTTAATGTGGTTTATTTGAAGAAGGCCCATGAGCCTTTTGAAGGCTAAAGAAGCACCTTGTTTTGTTTTGTTCTCTGAAGAGTTGTCAGTAACAATTAGAAGAAGGTCATTGCTGGGGCACCTGGGTGGCTCAGTCAGTTGAGTGTCCAACTTTGGCTCAGGTCATGACCTCATGGTTCGTGAGTTTGAGCCCCGCATTAGGCTAGATGCTGTCAGCGCAGAGCCAGCTTCAGATCCTCTGTCTCCCCCTACCTGCCCCCTGGGCTCATGTTCTTCCTCAAAAATAAAATAAGCATTTGAAAAAAAAAAAAGATGGTCATTGTTGAGGTGGTTTTCAGTTAGCTCTGAATGAGTTCCACCTTTGCTCCCACCAAGTGATGGTGGTAAGTCTCCCCAACCTGGCAAAGGTGGGGAGATTAAATTAGGTCTGTGCTCCTTAACAATAATAACAAAATAATACTAATAGTGCTGTTTGCTTCTGTCATTTTCCTGTTGTCAGGTACTGTTGTAAAGGCTTTATGTATCTTAATGAATTGAGTTCTTGCAATAACCTCAGGATACAGATGCGTCTTTTTTAGCTTCCATTTTCCAGGTGAGGAACCTGAGGCGTAGAGAGTTTTAGATGAGGCCTTCTCGGTTACCTCTCCCACATTGTGCCCTTGCCCCTTTTGCTTAATCCTTCTGTTTCAGCTGGCTTTGCTTGAGAATGTGCCCTGCATGCCTCCCCTTCCGAATACCCTTTCCTCACCAGTAATAATGGCTTCCCTTGATGCTTACCATGGCAAGGCGCCATGCTGATGCTTTTGCAAACGTTGAATTGTCACAGCCCTACTTGATGGGTGATGTGAGGGCTAGTTTCTAGTTTCCCCAGGAGGAGGCTCGGAGAGGTGACCTCACTCAGTAGACGGCTGAAGCAGGGTAATGCTTGCAAGTCCGTCCATATTGGCCCCCAGCGTTGCAGGCTGCGTGTGGCCCACCCCCGGCATCCTTTCCCCTCTGTGGTTCCTTTTTTGACCTACTGCTCCCTTCCAATGTCTCAGCCACTCATTTATCATCTGTGATGGGCAGTTGACCATTCTTACTTTCAAGTATGTATGTGGCCTGGGAGCTCACCCAGGGAGCGTCTGTCTCCTTGGGCTCATAGATCCAGTGCCTGGCTCTCATAAGCATCTTGCTAATGTTTCTTGTTGCTGACCTGTGGTGGTGACGACCCCTCTGCTATCTCAGCCTGTCTGGCCATGTGAGGCGGGCTGCTTCCTGGGCCGATCCGGGTGGGTACCCTCTTTCTTTCAGAAAGGCTTGCTGTGGTGAAGTCAGATTTAGTCAGAGAAATGCACATGTGCTTTTTTCTGGGAATAGGTAGATCAATATGGAATTGGGTGTGACCCATCACTTATAAGTGCGCCCACTCTGCTGGTTGTATGATAGCTCCTTTCTAAAATGCGGAGTAATGGAGTATCACCCTTTTGTTTATTTTTGGGGGGGATTAAATCTGGGTCTGTGATGGGTTTGCTCATAGTGGAGTTTCTGGAATTAATGACTAAAGTTACTTTACTCTATTTATATGGGTAACCAAATCCATAGTTTTGTTGGTGTGTTTGACAGGATTATTTCAGCTATTTCAAATTCTAAGTTTTTGACATCTCAGTGACTTTGTGAAGTTTGCTTTCTTATGTACCCAAAGCCCTTAGTTTAAGTCTTATGTTAAAATGTTAATTAATTAATCAATTTTTAAAAAATGTTTATTTATTTTTGAGAGAGAGCTTGAGCACGCAAGAGTTGGGGGTGGCACAAAGAGAGGAGGAGAAAAGATCCAAAGCAGGCTTTGCACTGACAGCAATGAGCCCAACGCAGGGCTCGAACTCACCAACTGTGAGATCATGACCTGGGCCAAAGTCAGTTGCTTAACCGACTGAGCTACCCAGGTGCCCCTAAGTTTGTGTTAATTTAAAAAGAAGTTTGAGTGTGGCAGTACTGTTGTCGCTGCATTTTTACAAACCCACCTTTTTGCCAGGAAAGGGATGGATTGGTTAGCTGTGAGGGGCTGGCTTTAGTCTGTCCATTTGGGAGGAAGTGGAGATGGGCAGATAGGAAGTCCCATGGCCAGACCCTCCTTCCCAGCCTCATGTGGTTATTGTGAAGATTGGAGAGAAAAACAAGATTTTTTTTCCAGAAAGAGCAAAACCACTCTGACTTCCAGGCCTCCAAGTGGAGCCAAGGGGGCTCAGCATACCTTTCATTCAGTTCAGCCTGTGTCTGGTGCCCCGTGTTTCTCTGAAGGAGATATAACATCAGCTCAGCCAGACAAATGGATGTTTTGAAAAGCACAAAACATTCTAGCTGTGTCAAAAAAACAAATATCCAGTGATTTGTGGGATTAAACCCTGAAAGCTAGGAAGAAATAATGAACTTCAGAGCTTTCTAGAAGGAAAAAGCCATGATTTAAGTATGGGATCATGGCTACATTTTAATTTTTTATTATTTTATCTTTATTTTTTATTTTTTTTAACGTTTTTATTCACTTTTTGAGAGACAGAGAGAGGCAGAGTGCAAGCAGGGGAGGGGCAGAGAGTGAGGGAGACACAGAATCTATAGCAGGCCCCAGGCTCTGAGCTGGAGCTCGATGCGGGGCTCGAACCTATGAGCCGCGAGATTATGACCTGAGCCAAAGTCGGCTGCTTAACCGACTGAGCCACCCAGGAGCCTCTATCTTTATTTTTTAATAAACTTTTTACTTTGAAGTGATTTTAGGTTTACAAAATCACTTCAAAGTAAGTTACAGAGGTCATGCAGAGGTCTACTCTACCCCTTGGCTCAGTTCCCCCAGATGCCAGCCTTGGGTTTCCATGATGCTTTCATCCAGACCGTGGAAGCAGCATTGGTCCATTAACTGACACAAGGCCCTGTCCCCTAGGTGTCCTTCTCAGACCTGACACCTTAGGCAGTTCTTCTGAGCTTGCTCTGGGCTCTGATACTTTCTCAGTGAGCCTCATTCAGCAATTGTGTGACAGTAAGGCCAAGTTCCAGGTTATCAGGCCTAAGACCACAGAGGTGACTGCCCTTCTCAGTGGGGTGGTGCCACATCTTGTCACTGGGATGCTGGCCCGTGGCCCCTCTGTAGCCACAGTGGCTTACGTTCTTTCTCCAAAAAGGTGTGGGCTTGCTTGAGAGAGTAGTGGTCTTTCCTCTTGTCTTTTTCTCTTTGGAAGGAAATGAGGGCCCTGTGGATGGGGTGGTTAGCATTCAGTTGGAAGGAAGGCTGGTTCGTGCAGACTTCTAAGCTATGCCAGCTGTCACTGTACCCTGTTGTTTCCCCTGGAACCCTGCGTGTTCCCTTGTGTCCTTATAGATCTTGTAAGTCCTTATCTAAGTGTAGCATGCATACAAATCCCAAGGGAAACACAGCTGTGTTTCCTGTACCTGGCAGGAGGGGACAGCAGAATGTTCTGCAGGTCTAAGTTGTGGCTGACGCATGTGTGTGGGCTGAGTTCCGACACCAGAGGGGGCATGTTCTAGAACTCAGAGTGGTGAAGGATGAGGCAGGAAGACATGTTGTGTTGACATGTTGGGGCTTCTCAACCTCTGGGGGCACTGTGTGTGGACGGGGCACTGTCTTTCTGGGTGTTGTTGATGTCACTGACCCCTGTCCTCGGAGCCACACCAGGCCACACCCAGGAGCCACGCCTGGGGACCATGCTAGTCATGGCTAGATTTTTTTTTTAAGTGTTTATTTATTTGGGAGGGGAGGGGCAGAGAGAGGGAGGAAGGAAGAGAGAAAATCCCCAGCAGGCTCCATGCTCAGCACAGAACCCGATGTGGTGCTCGATACCACAAACCAAGAAAATGACCTAAGCCAAAGTCAAGAGTCAGACACTCAACCGACTGAGCCACCCAGGTGCCCCATGCTTAGAATTTTTTAAAAAAGTCAAATGCAACTGTTTTCTTAAACTGTAGTCTAAACATGATTTTAGTTATTTTGGTTTGATTCTACTAAATTATACCATGTTTTCTATTTGGCCTTTCTCATTTGGATGGAAGGAATGAATGAAACAAGAGGAGTGATCTTTTGTTTCAACAAATGATTGCCACCACCATGACAGATATAAGATGTTAGCATTTTCTTTATAATGTGGTCTGCCTTCAAAATGGCCGGTTCTCCTTGAAAAGAATTCAGGTAAATGCGGTAGATACTAAACCTGTGTACACGTGGGTCCATTTTCCATGAAGTCAGTGCTCAAAAATTTCATTTATCATGCCTCGCTGAGCTGTGTGGCTTTCCATATTAGACTTTGGCATAACTGCTAAGGTTGTAGCTGTGCTGTGTGTGTGCCGGGGTGGGGGGTGGTGGTGGTGGGGGCTCCGCATTTTCTCTTTTGAAATGATTAGATTGTGTGGGCGTCATTAAGACCTACTTACCTAGGCGGTGTGGTTTGTTTCACTGCCAGAGAGCTGAGAGTTTGGTACGTTTTACAAATAGGCCTCCTGCAGTTCCTTTTTCCTACCTTTGTCCAGCTGTGCATCTTGCCAGGAATTACTGCTGTGAGTTCTCAAGTTCACAGGAGAATGTTTCTAAGAGTTTACGTGGTCAGGGGTAGGTCAGTGGCACCATGCAACATGGTGGGCAGCTCTTGCCTGGGCCCCCCTGCCCATCTCCTTTGTCTCCATGTGCTTAGCTTGCAAGATGGTGCCGCCTGACAGATTGATCGATAACTGTCTCTCCCCTTCTCTTTCCCCCTCTATCCCTCTCTTCCGCCAGGCGGGCACCTCAGTGATGTCTGGCACGGGAGAGAGCACTAATCCTGAGAACAGCGAGCTCAAGTACTCAGGTCAAGATGGGTTGTACATAGGCGTCAGCCTGGCCTCTCCGGCCGAAGTCACATCCTCGGTGAGACAGGATTCCTGGTGCGCCCTCGCCCTGGCCTGAGCCCGCTGCGGGGATTTTGTCAAGCCGTCCAGACCAGGGCGAGTATGCTGACAGAACATTCCTCTGACGCGTGATTTCCGTGCCTTTATTTCGAAAGAGATGTATTTCCCAAGAAAGAGGCTTGCTCTGCCTTACCACCCTGCCCCTGACTCTGAAGAGCCAGAGAGAAGATGGAGGGCTTCCAGGGAAGGGCCAGTGCAGCCCACAGCACGTCACCTCCTCCTGGACACGGCCACTTCCAGCCAGCCTGCCTCTGGGTGTGCCGGGGGATCTGACGTCCTCTGTGCCACTTCCAGAAACTGGGACTAGGACCGGGGCCTTGCCTGCTAAGGAATATTGAGAGATTTTTTTTTAAAAAGGGTTTTATGTGTATTGCCCCAAATCATGTGCTTCTTCTGATCGGTTTTGGTTATTCCAGAATTTCTTCGTACCTTTTCCACACCTGAATTTCACGTGCTTTCATGGAGAAGACCATTTGAGGCCATTTGGTACACACCTCTGGAGGCTGAGTCAGTTCGTGAGGTTTCTCGTCAAAAATATTACTCCGTGTGCAAGACTGCATTATGACTTAACGTACACTGTGACTGATGTCTCAAAGTTCACATTGTGGGACTGACCTGAGGTCAGTCGGGATTTGTAAACAGGGTAGCAAACAAGATATTTTTCTTCCATGTAAACAATAATTTTTTTAAAAAGTGCAATTTGCGTTGCAGCAATCAGTGTTAAATCATTTGCATAAGATTTAACAACATTTTTTATAATGAATGTAAACATTTTAACTTAATGGTACTTAAATAATTTAAAAGAAAAATGTTAACTTAGACATTCTTATGCTTCTTTTACAACTACATCCCATTTCTATATTTCCAGTTGTTAAAGAGAAATATTTCAAGAACAAATCTTCTCTCAGGAAAATTGCCTTTATCCATCTGTTAAGAATTTTTATACAAAAACACCAGTATCCCCTCTTTATTTTACTGTGGAATTTGTGCTGGAAAAAATTCAACAAAACTTTACTACCTAACAGATAACATTTGTAAATACTCTAGGCATCTGTACACACTACGATGAAGTCTATCGTGTGACTGACCCACAGGCAGGTTGGTTTACATTAAATTTTTTAAGAATGGGATGTCCTATGGAAACCTATTTCACCAGAGTTTTAAAAATAAAAAGGGTATTGTTTTGTCTTCTGTACAGTGAGTTCCTTCCCTTTTAGTTTCATTTTGATACTGTATGTGGCTAGAGATACGCCTATAAAACAAGCGCATGTGATGTTTGCAAATTGCCTGTTGGCTTTCCTTTCAATGAATTGTCCTTTTGGAGCTGCTTTATACCTTGGTTTATTTGAAGTTGGCACATGCAGTCCGTTATCATTTTCAATTTGCACTGGGGACAACTTTTATAAGTGAAAAGGACCCAGTATTATATGGCTGTCTGAGATTGTAAGCATTCTATTTAGGACTAATCCCTAAAAACATTTAAAAAGTCCAGAGTTTCTTTCCCTCTGAATGAAATATACTCTAAGACCCAGCAACAGAATGGTTTTCCTTTCTAGTTCCTGCTTTTGCAAAGTGCCACCAAGCCTCCACATTCACCTGAGGTTGAAGTCCTTAACACTCAGCAGAAGAGGGAAAAGGATCTGAACAGTCTTGGGTTTCAGAAAACCAGGAGACTGTTTCATAACTCAATGGTGGCATTTCATTTTGGCTCCTTAAGTGTGGGGGCACTTCTTCTTTTCGTGTATGATTATAGTTAGTCTGTGGGAGCCCGTCTGAGTCTTTCAAGAGAGGGGAAGTCTTGCTTTGTTGTGGGTTGTATTGCCAGTGAGACCCAAGGCTGGGGAGTGTGTGTGTCTGGGGAGGTCCCTGAAGCCCACACACACTGTACAGCGGGCTAGGGCAACGGTCTTGGTGTGGAGTCAGACCACTAGGCTTGAGGTCCCTGCTCTGCACACAGGAGGTCTGTGGCCTTGGGCAAGTTGTCCCATTCTCATTTTCCTCACCTGTAAAATAGGGCCAATTAACATATAACTCCTAGGATAGTCCATGTGAAGTGCCTAGAGCAGTGCCTGGCATGTAGTAAGCACCAAGAGTTGACTTTGAAGGGGGAGTGACAGGAGCTCTTACCACATGAGGGTTTTGAATGTCTTACTCCCTGTGGGGTATTTAAACGTTTATGGTGTGTGAGGGTCTGGTGCCCCTTGGCTCACTTGCACTGCTTGAAAAAAGCTGGGGTAAGTGAAATGAGGGATCCCCAGCTCAAGGGATGGCAGAGATGGAGGGAGGGAGCACCCTTGGGAGACACCAGTCTCAGTTTGGCTTTTACAGAACAGGGTTGGTGCGACAGCAGAAGAAAATCATTATCCCAACTGACTCCTTTTTTTCCCTCCTCCCTTTTATGGTTCTCATTACTTTGAGTGCTTTCTGGTGGGTTGGGAGTTGTTAAGAGTTAACATGCTCTGATTGGAAAATGAATTTTTCTTATTGGGGCTTCCAAATAATCTTTTTTCTGGGGGTGGTCTCAGATGTTGCTCCTTCCAAACCTAAGACAACATTGGGTTCCTAAGGCTCTGTTTTTTTGTTTTTTTGTTTTTGTTTGTTTGTTTTAAATATAATTCTTTCCCCTCTGTGTTCTGGCTTTCATGAAATAAATTACAAGGGTCAGAACAAGGGGAAATGGGGCTTCTTGTCCTAACACAACAAAATCCCTTAATCTGGGGCCTTTTCAGTTGTAACTTTCTCACCTGTGATTGCATAAAGAAGCTTGATAATTTTGTTTTTAATTTTTAATATTTTTATTTATTTTTGAGAGACAGAGCATGAGTGGGAGAGGGGCAGAGAGAGAGGGAGACACAGAATCCGAAGCAGGCTCCAGGCTCTGAGCTGTCAGCACAGAGCCTGGTGAGGGGCTGGAACTCACCAACCACGAGATCGTGACCCGAGCTGAGGTCAGACGTTCAACTAACTGAGCCACCCAGGGGCCCCTCAAAAGGGAGTGCATTTAAATAGATGGTGCACTTCAGCTTAAAATCTTCAGACACATTTCTGTGGGTTGCAGAATTCCTGTCCTCTGTCACCATGGCTGATTTTAGCCCGTCTTACATAACTGAAGGCTCTGTCTGGGGTCTCTCTTCGGGGTCACTTTGTGTTGTTTCCTGGTGCCTATGGGAGAGTCAGGAAAGCAAAGGGAGCCATTCATTTCCCCCTGCAAATAAATTAACCTGCTGCTCATGGGGAGTGTTTTCCCCTGTCCTTGGGAAATTTGATGTAATTTCAGATCATAGATAAATTGACTGTTAGTAGGGCAATACAGCATGTCTCTGTTGGCCATGCCAGATTCCAGGCTGCTTTTAATTGGGGGCAGTGTCTTAATTGCTGCCTTAAGTTCTATGTACTGGCATTTTCCATGGGGTCTTCAGATCCTGTGACTCTGAGAAGGAGATAATAGGTGTGTGTATAAGCGAGGCAAGATGGGGGAGCAGGGATCAAACATTCACGCAGGGTAAGGCAGCTCTTGCTGATTAAAATGCATTTTGTTTCTGGTCTGAAATGTCAAGTCAGCTTGGCAAGACTCCTTATCTATCCTCTGTTGTTTGGAAGCTTTAATGGGCAGTAAGGTATGAATCTGATTATTTTAAATGAGAAACAAATATTGATAAATTTGTTAGACCACATCTTTCAAAACAGGGTCTGTGGTAAAAATTTGGTACCTACAACTCTGGCCACTTGAGGCTTCGAGATGGGCCCTGTGCTGCTTGAATCTTTAGCTGCAGTTGAAGCAGACTCTTCTGCTGTGGTCCCTGGAGGTGGTGGGGGGTGGTGGGGGGTCAGGGAGAAGGTGGTAGCCACCTGTAGGACCTGCAGAGGAAAAGAATCACATGGTGTCTTCAGTTGGTTCAAATGTAAGCTATTAGTAGGCTGAAAGCCTAAGTAAATTCATAGGGACTTTGGATAAAATAAATTATGGTTGATACTTACAAATAGCTTCTAAAGGAAAAAGTTAGGATGTTGCAGATACACATCGAACCTCTGAGTTAGACGTTAGAGCAAGCGACCACGCTCCCACCAAGGACGCTGGCATCTCCCACGTCTGCACTGGAGAACTGGTGGGTGAGGGGGTCTGCACAGCTCTTCCTGCCCAGTAGCCGGCACAGGGAAGTGAGCGTTCCACAGCTGATGTCACTGTTTTAGTTCAAGAGATACTTATTTTGCTTGGAACCCTTTTTTGTGTTTTTGCTTGTTTTTAAAGAACCAACTTTTAAAAAATGGCTACAATATAGCAATTAAAGGTGAAATAATGTTTCATTAGTGGAAGGGCTTATATTTCAGTCATCAGCGGTTCGCTTTGGCAAAGACATTTCCTCTCTCTGGACCTCAGTCTCCGGATCAGCCATAAAATGGAGAAATCAGGCAGCAAGGTTGCTCACAGATTCCTTCCATCTGCATTCGCTGCCCACGGTCTCTTGTGTAGATTACATGCAAGGGTGATGGTGGGTTTGTGGGAAGCTGGTGGACCTGGAATGTCCTTCTAGCTCTCTTCTGGTTCCCTCACCACCTCAAGTCTTGATCTGTGGAGGCCACGTCCCCCTGTTGCCTCAGACCACAGAGGGGGAGAATCCTGGTCGTATTCGTGAACTTAGGGGCTTTGTGAGAGGTGCTGCCCCACCCCCGATGCCAAACCTGCTTGGTCTGGGGCCCCTGATGTAAAACTTATACAGCGATACGGACCCAGACCGGAAAATGGAAACGTCTGGCAGCTGAGCAGTCCACAGAACAAGGAAAAAACAGCTTTGCTTTGCTTGGCCCATTGCTTCAATATCTTGTAGTTGGTTTTTTATTTCTTGGAAACAACCAACTTTTCATTGTTGTTTGCCTTCTGTGTCTTCTCTTTAGCCATTAGGAGTTTTCCTCCCTGTCTCTCCACCCCTTCCCCGGCTTTTACTCTTATTTTTGTGAATTCAGTTCCTTTAACACTCCAAGACTAGTCTAAAACAGTAATAGCAAATATTTATCTAGTGCGATGCACCAGTTTCTATACAAAGGGCTGCACGTATGTCGATTTATGTAATCCTCATACCAGGTGAATGAAGTGGTGCTGTCCCCATTTTACAGATAGTGTCTCCAGAGGCACAGAGACGTTAAGGTTACAAGGTGGCACAACTGGAATTTGAGTCCCGGCAGTCTGGCAGTCCGGCTCCATAGCACATGTTCTTAATCTCTCCGCCATATTGTCTTTTCATCTTGATTTAAAGGAGAAGAAATTGAAGAATGCAGAAGGGAAGCCAGGACTGCCTGAGAATTAAGGCTAGGTTTTTTCATCTCTCCCCTAGCATCTCAGAGATAGTTGTGATTCGCAGCACAGGTATGCCCAGCCTAGATGGAAGACCCCTTGTCAATGTCTGTTTGTTCCTATTACAGGTTTCTTTAGAATGTGGAAGGTAGTGTGTAGTTGTTAGCTGTAAAGTCATGAGTTTGGAGGTGTTGTGCGGTGTAGGAGCAATTTGCTTGCCTTCTTTTCACAGAACTTCAGGTAAGGCTTCTTATGCTCTTACCTAGCTTGAAAGATTAAGGTAAACCATTTTGCAAAGTATAACAAGGCAAAATTATTAATTGTAGTTGAAACTGCACATGAGAGAACAAGGAATACTTCATTGCGGTGTCAAATCTTTCTATGCTTGGTTGTGCCAAAGAATTTTTTTCGGAAAAAAACTTGTGCAAGATGTTGGCAGTGATGTCTTAGGCTTTATCTTTTTAAATAAGTGTTCGTGGTTCTTACGTCATTGTTGCTGTTATTATTTTGATAAGTGTGCATTACTAATGATGCTCTCTGTCAGGGGTTCGTTCTCAAACTTCTGTTTGCTTGAGAATCATGTATAGTGTTTGTTAAAATTGCAGAGACCTTGACTCCTTTCCAGAGAATCTGATTCTGCAGGTACTGTGTGAGGCTGAAAAATGCTTTTTTTTTTTTTTTGGCTTTGCATTAATTAAAATTTCTTGAATAGTACAAAATTTGAAAGTTATAAAATGCCCTTCTAACCCCTGCTCTAACAGGCCACTCTGTTCTTCTCCCAGATGTAACTTCTTATTTCTTGTATTGATTATACATATTGACTGTTGGTGCATACACAAGCATATGCAAATATATATACTCGTTTTTTTGTTTGTTTTTTACACATGTGGTAGCATACTACACACATTGCATTTTGCTTTTTGCACTTAGTATACCTGGGTAGTTCATTATTTAATCAATGCCCTATTGAACATTTGTTTCCAATCTTTTGCTTTTCGAGTACTGCTGCAATTATTATCCCTTATCTGTGTCATTTCACTCATATGCAAATATACCAATGAGATGAGTTTCTAGAAGTGGTATTACTGAGTCAAGGGGTATCTCTACTTTTAATTTTGATAGATATTGCCAAATTGGTCTTACAGAGGTTGGTCCAATTTGCACTCTCATAGGCAGTGTGCAAGAATGCGTGTTTTCCCTTAGCCAAATGATTTTGTTATCCTTCTGATCTTTGTCATTTTCGCATCTGAGTTTTGTTTTGCATTTATCTTGTTGTGAATGAGGTTGAACATCTTTTCCTATGATTAAGAGCCTTGTGTAGTTCCATTTATGTGAACTCTTTGCCTGATTCTGTTCATATTCTTTACCTATTTTTTTTCTATTGGGTTATTGGTTTCATTGATTTGAGAAGCTCTTTGCATATGAAGGACATTAGCCTTTTGTCTGAAATATACTTTAAAGATATTTATTCCTGGTTTTTCATTTGACTTTGTTTATACTTTAAAAAAAATTATGATGATCTTTTCTTTTGTAAAGGTATTTCAGTTTATCAATCTTTTCTTTTATGGCTTTGGAATTTTGTATAATATTTAGGAAAGCCTTCTCACTGTTAAGATTATTTTTTTAATCCTATGTTTTCTTCTAGTACTTTCATGGTTTTGCTTTTGAGGTTTACATTTTGTTTCCATTTGGAATTTTTGTTTTTGGTGGTTGTAACATGTAGAGTATATATTTAACCTTATATTTTTCCAAATGGCAACCAAATTGTCCTAGCATCATTTCCCGAATAATCCATTTACCTCCCACTGATTGAAAATGGGAATTAAAAAAATATGTAAATTCTCATATGTACATGTATTCTTGTATAAATTCTTATGTGGATATATATAATATAAATTTTTATATATATTTGGCTCTATTTCTGGATTTTTCTATTTTGTACCAATGATCTGTTTATTCATGCTTTGATACCAAATTTCTTTGACTATTCAATATAGAGAGAGGGCTAACCCCTTCTCATTAATCTTTTAAGAAATGAGAAATTGATCACATTTTCACTTATTTATTTTCCATATAAACTTTAGAATTGTTAAGTTTTTAAAAATCCTTTTGGTATTTCTATTGGAATAATATTAAAATTTTGAATTAATTTAGGGAGAATTAATATCTTAATTTTGTTAAGTCTTCCTGTCCAAGATGAAGTATCTTTTCATTTGTTTAGATATTCTTTGTGTACCTCCGCATTTTAAACTTTTCATTTAGATCCTGTGCATATTTCCAGTTAAGTTTATCCCCAGGTGTTTCACACTTTCTGCTGTTAGTCTAATTTTTCGAATTGGTTGTTACATCTGCTAAATGTATATTAAGCTTGTTTCCAAGAATCATCCTGAATTTTCATATCTTTTTTGGTTGATTCTCTTGTGCTTTCTGGGGCGATATGCAGTTTCTATTTGCATTGCTGGCGCCTTGGGTGTTGGTGGGAAGCCCTGCTCTTGGTATTACTTGGATAAGGAAATACATACCTTCTAATGTACTTCTTCACTTAAACCATAGATTCATTTAACTTTAGAGATGGAAGAGACCTGGCTGAGGTCCAGTGGAGGAAATTGAATCTTAAGAGGTTAAGTCCTGCTAGCCACTGTGGACCCTGGGTTTCCAGACTCTTGACTCAGTGGTCTTGGCTCTGGCTGGGCTAGGCTGAGAGGTCACTAAATGAAACTCGAGACCCAAACACTGTGAGCAAAAGTTTGACTTTTGGCAGAGGTTAGTAACTTCTACTACTCTGAGCATTGCTTCATTAATCAGTTTAGGAATTAACAAACTACTGAGACTTAGGCCAGTAAAGTTTTTTCAAAGATTGCATATGTCCCCAGACACCAACTTTGAGTTACCTCCAGAGAATAGCACAAATGACCACTGGTCTCCAATGAATCATCAGGCTGCATTTGCTGGAATAAATGAAAGCATTGTGAGAGCAGGAAATCAGGACAAACACCTACACTTGCTAACCCAAACAGCTTCCCTTTCTTAGCCCCTGGAGATCACTTATCACCAAATGGACAGATACACTCTGCAAAGTTTTTGTAGGCCTCACAGCTTGTAAATAAGAGACTGCATTCTTTATGCTGCCTTCTTGTTGAATCTGGCAAAGGGAAGATCTCTGACTCCAATCAGCTGGTCAATGACCAGTAGCTAGGCTGGCTGAGAGTAATGACTCCAGTCAAATGAGCATTGTAAACCCACTATATTTAATTCAGAGCACCCTGTATTTTTAAAACACAAGCCGTCCTAGTCATGGAAAATCATCTTGGGAACACCAGTTATATATTATCTATCATTTATAAAGCCATACTGAATACCAATTGGTCTGTGGGGAACACACTGGCATAGATTACATAATATTTAACATTTCTATAACTCATCATCCCTTTGCTCTTTCTTACACATGTATTATTCCTTATATGCTTTTACCAAGACTTCTTTGTTTATTCTATTCTTCCATTTACATTTTGTCTCATACCTGAGTCTACACAAACATTTCTGATTTTTTTGATACCTCTAGATTCATTGGTGAAATTTCTAGTTGAGTCCTTCCAGGAGAAGTTCCAGAAGGTGCTTCCTTTCCTTTACAAATGGGTGAGAGATTCTTTTATTTTAGAACTGACCATAGAAAGCCTTGGTTGGTGGCTGTATCTTGGACTGGGGCAGGGGAGGGAGCTGCTTCTCCGTTCAACCTTCCTTCCTTGACCTCTTTGAAGCATTTGACATCATGGCCTACTCCATTTTTCCTGAGACCTCCCCTTTTGACTTTTCATGATGTTATAAATAAATCAGGAGTGTAATGAAGTAGAAATACTGTGGACTTTGGAGTCATGCAATCATGGGTTTGAATCCTGACTACAAACACCAACTCTGTGGCTTGACCAAGTTACTTAAACTCTCCAGGCTACAGTATTCAGTTTTCAGAAAGGACAGCAATATTACCACTTCATAGCCCTCTCATCAGCTTTAGCCTCACCAGCTTCAGCTTTGTTAAGGGAAGAGCAGCTTTTGTAACTCTGGGCATGGTGGTAGTTATGAGATAGACACTAACTAATTTAGTTGCTTTTTATTTCCCATATGCAGCCTAGAAGAACATCATTCATTCATTCTCCATCTATTAAGGTTCTCCAAAGAAACAGAACCGTGTTATGTGTATGTATATGTGTATGTGTATGTATATGTATATATATATTTATGTGTGTATATATCTTCTCTCTCTCTTTAAGAAATTGGCATGCAGTGATTGTGGGGGATAACAAGTCTGAAATCCATACAGCAGGCCAGCAATTTGATAACTCAGTTTAAGAGTTGATGTTGGATTGGGACACCTGGGTGGTTCAGTTGGTTAAGCATCCGACTCTTGATTTCAGATTTCAGATCAGGTCGTGATCTCACACTTTGGTTCGTGAGATGGAGCCCTGTGTGAGGCTCTGGCTGAAGGTGTGGAGCCTGCTTGAGATTCTCTCTCTCCTTCTCTCTCTACCCCTCCTCCACTTATGTGCACACATGCTTTATCTCTTTCTCAAATAAACTTAAAAAAAGAGTGGATGTTGAATCAACACCCATTCATGATAAAAACTCTCAACAAAGGAGGTATAGAAGGAATGTACCTCAACAAACTAAAGGCCTTGTATGACAAGCCCTCAGCTAACATCATACTCAATAGTGGAAAGCTGAAAGCTTTTCCTCTAAGATCAGGAACAAGACAAAGATGCCCACTCTTAGTATTCACCATAGTATTGGAAGTCATAGCCAGAGCAATAATGTAAGAAAAAGAAATAAAAACCATCCAGATTGGAAAGGAAGAAGTAACACTGTCACTATTTGCAGATGACATGATATATATATATATATATATATATATATATATATATATATATAAAACCCTCCTAATGGCTCCATCGAAAAACTAATAAATGAATTCAATGAAGTTGCAGGATACAAAAATCAATACATAAAAATCTGTTGTGTTTTTATACACTAATAAGAAACTATCAGGAATAGAAATTAGGAAAACAATCTCATTTATAATTGCATCAAAAAGAATCAAATACCTAGAAATAAATTTACTCAAGGAGGTGAAAGACCTGTACAGGTATATTGAAAACTACAAGACATTAATGAAATTAAAGAAGACACAAATGAAAGACACTCTGTACTCATGGAGTGGAAGAATCAATGTTGTTACAATGTCTATACTACCCAAAGCAATATACAGATTCAATGCAATCTCCATCAAAATTCCAATGGCATTTTCACAGAAATAAAACATATAATACTAAAAATTGCATGGAACCATGGAAAGACCCCAGAGAGTCAAAGCAATCTTGAGAAAGAAGGACAAAGTTGGAGGCATCATGTTTTCTGACTTCAACAAAGCTATAGCAATTAAAACAGTATGGTATTGGCATAAAAACATATAGATCAATGGAACAATAGAGAGCCCAGAAATAAACCCATGTATAAATTGTCAATTAATTTACAACAGAGGATCCAAGAACATATAATGGGAAAAGGTCAGTCTCTTCAATAAATGGTATTGGGAAAACTGGACCACTATCTGACACCATACACACAAATTAACTCAAAATTAAAATTGAAATGAATTTAAAGACTTGAATGTAAGACCTGAAACCATAAAACTCCTAAAACATAGGTGATAAGCTCCTTAACATAGGTCTTGGTGATAATTTTTTTGAATCAAACACCAAAAGCAAAGACAACTAAAGCAAAGATCCATCAAACTAAGAAGCTTCTGTATAGCAACTGAAACTATCAAACAAAATGAAAAAGCAATTTACTGAGTGGGAGAAAATATTTGCTAATTGTATTTATGATATGGGCTGATATCCAAAATATATAAAGAACTCATACAACTCAGCAGCAATAAAACAAAAAATCCAATTAAAAATTGGGCAGATCTAAAGAGACATTTTTCTAAATAAGATATACAGATGGCCAACATGTACATGAAAAGGTGCTCAACATCACTAATCATGAGTAAAATGCAAATCAAAACCACAATGAGATATCATCTCCCGTCTGTTAGTATGGCTATTATCAAAAAGATAAGAAATAACGAGTGTTGGTAAGGCTGTGAAGAAAAGGGAATCCTTGCATGGTGTTGGTAGGAATGTAAATTGGTGCAGCCAATATGGAAAACGGGATGGAGTTTCCTCAAAAAATTAAAAAATAGAACTACTATGTGATCTGGCAATTCCATTTCTGGGTATTTATCTGGAGAAAACAAAAACATTAAAAGATACATGCAATCCCATGTTCATTGCAGCATTATTTACAATAGCCAAGATATGGAGGCAACATGTGTCCCATTGAGGGATGAATGGATTAAGAAGATATATCTATACATCTATATACATACATCCATATATATATATATATATATATATATATATACACACACACACACACACACACACACATATATATACATATACACACACACACACATATATATGATGGAATATTCAGCCATAAAAAAGAAGGAAGTCTTGCCATTTGTGACAACATGGATGGAATGGATGGACCTTGAAGACCTTATTCTAAGTGGAATAAGTTAGGCAGAGAAAGACAAATACTATATAATCTCTCTTATATATGGAATCTAAAACAAAAACAAAGCCCTCCCCTAAAACCTAATAGATACAGAGAATAGATTGGTGGTTGCCAGAGTCAGGGAGTGGGAGGTGGGAGAAATGAATGATGATAAAAAGAAAAAGAGATGATGTTGGAGTCTTGAGTCTCAATTTGGCAGGGCAGTAATCTAGAAACTTGGGCATTTCTATGTTGTATTCCTGAAGAAAGTTTTTTCCTTGGAAAACCTCAGTATTTGCTTGTAAGGTCTTCCCTTGATTGGATCAGGCCCACCCACATTAGGGAAGGTAATCTGTTTTACTGCATCTCCTGCTTATATGTTAACTACATCTAAAAAATACCTTCAGAGCAACATCTAGATTGATCCTGGGAACTCTCTTAGGTTTCTTCCTGGGTGGGGAAAGTTTTGTAGAAGGGGTGCTATCCTGAAGTGCAGGAGCTGTCCACACTCATCTGCTGAGTTCTGAACTCAGCTTGCCATGGTCTACTGTGCGACTCTGGGCAAGTCACTGGGCTCTTCTGGGCTTCAGCTAACTTGTCTGTAAAGGGGGACATGTAGCCTTGGTGTACTTGAAGTTTTCTTCTCCCTTTTTAACACTGGGTTTCTCTGCTCCTCTTGTGTTGGTACAAGATTTGCAGAGACTTGTTAGGAATTCACAGCTTGCGATTGCTTCACTTTTTTTGGAAATGGCTCCATGTTTTCAGTCAGTATTAAAAATTGACATCACATGTTTATTAACCATAAAAGGGATGTCTTTTTATCACTATCACTATGATGTGATGATGTCATTCATCTAATCAGTACTTGAGAGGTACATTTATTTATTATTTTTATTTTTTGAAGTTTATTTATTTATTTTGAGAGAGAGAGAGAGTGGAAGCAGAGAAGGGGCAGAGGAAAAGAGGGAGAGAGAGAATCCTAAGCAGCCTCCGTGCTGTCAGCCGTGATCATGTCTCACGCTCAATCTCACAAACCATGAAATCGTGACCTGAACTGAAACTAAGAGTTGGACGCTTAACCGACTTAGCCACCCAGGTGCCCTGAGAGGTGTTTTTAGATTTAAAAATATTTTTAGGGGCACCTGGGTGGCTCAGTTGGTTAAGTGGCCAACTCTTGATTTCAGCTCAGGTCATGATCTCACAGTTTGTGAGTTTGAGCCCCGCATCAGGCTCCACACTGATGGTGCAGAGCCTACTTGGGATTCTCTCTCTCTCTTCTACCTCTCCTACACACACTCTCTCTCAAAATGAATAAATAAACTTAAAAAAACATAAGTTAAAAATATTTTTAAAAAATATGTCTCATTAAAAAAGACATGTTGGGGCACCTGGGTGGCTCAGTCGGTTAAGTATCTGACCTCAGCTCAGGTCATGATCTTGCAGTTTGTAGGTTTGAGCCCCACGTTGGGCTCTGTGCTGACAGTTCAGAGCCTGGAACCTGCTTCGGATTCTGTGTCCCCTCTCTCTGTCTCTCCCCCCACTCATGTTCTGTCTCTCTTTCTCTCCCCAAAATAAATAAACATTAAAAAAAAAAAAAAGACATGTTCACAGCCAAGCTCTAGGTAGATTCATGCTCTGTATTAGCTTTCTTGACACGTAGGGAACAGTATATTGGGAAGAAGCAAGGCTTTGGACTGAGATTGAGACTTAAACCCTGGCTTTTCCACCTACCAGCTGTGCGACGTTGGTCATGCTATTTAACTTCCCTGAGCCTCAGTTGACTCATCTGTAAAATGAGAGTAATGGGGTATCTTCTAGGGTTGTTGTGAAAGTAAATGAAATGCTGTATGTGAACTGCCAAGCATAATACTTGACACAGACTGAACTTGAAGTAGAGATGAGCTCCTTTCTCTTCCCTTTGATTGTTTCTGAAGTTCTGGGGCCCTATGTGCCATTAGTACGTCTGAGGCAAGAGGCTCACTTTCAGAGGTGTGAAAGAATTTATCTGCTTTAAACGCCGCCCCCTCCCCCCAAAAAACCCCACACAAAGAAACCAAAACCCCACATCAGGGTGTGGCTACCATCTAGATGTGTCAGATGAGAAAGGGGAGGTTAGGCCAAGTAGTGCTTTGCTTTACTTGTAAAGCAGACAATCTGTACTGTAGGAATTAGCAATTCTTCCATTCTAGGAAGAAGTGATTAATCATTACAGGAAATAGTTTTGATTTGCTTTGTTTTTCTCAAGTACCTTAGCAATGAAAGTAATTAAAACTGGAAACTTCAGTTGAGAACAATTTTGGGAGAAGTCTGGATGGAGATGGGCATCCCAGGATTGAAGTTGACATCTTCAAATTATTTAATCCTGTCGTGGTTTTCATCCCTGACATGATCTCTCCAAGGCCACAAAAGGCTTCAAATTTTTTGAAACACAAAAAGGTTTTTTAATGCTACTTTATAGCTAAAGACTTAGAATACCGTCAGCTATAAGAATAATGGTAAGTAATGATAACTAACTAAAAATTAGCCTCTTTTCCATCTGCAAAAAATGGGGAAGGCACAGTGCATCTGGAGCCCAAGGCCGGCTTGGTCAGCACAAGGCCAACCCTGTGAGCACAGGGGTCTGACCATTTTCTTTATAGCATCATTTGTGCTGGACTGAGATGTCTCACCCTCTATTTTCACCTGGTTTCATTCAAGCTCTAGCTTGCCAGTAGTTACCATTAACCAGTTTCTTTCAATTGTTCTGCTCTTCAAAGAAGATAGGTTCTAAATTATTCTTTCCTCTAATTGTGGCTGGGGGTCATTTTACTACATTATGAATGTGATTTTAGTTGACATTCCCCAAATGGCTGCAGTTGGGAATCAGTGTCACGTGTGACCTTAGGCTCATGGCTTCTTTGGGCTGGCCTACATGGCCAGCCACTTGTTCCCACTCCACTTTCATGTGAAGCAAACAAAGCTACTTCTGACAGGGTTGATTTTACCCAGGGGCCAAGGATTTGGGGCTCCTTGCTCTTCTTTTCTAAAGTAGAAAGGCAAGCTCCCTTTTCTCATGAATCTTTCCCTGCAGTGGACACTTCCCTGTGCCTCAGACGCAAGCGGCTCTATCTGAACTGATGGCTGCCATTTATATGGTGAATGAGAAAGGAGAGAGAAAGGGCAGTAAAGGTGCTTTGAATGAACTGTTTCTGTAGAGCCTGTGCCTTTTGGCATCCCTTCCAGTGCTGGGCTGGGCTCCAAGAGGCTGGAGTTTGTTGGCCTGTCCAATAGCCAGCTTCTTGTCTCTCACCTTGGGGCACCTCTGTTCCCTGGCCTCATCTGTGTCTCCCTCCAGGCAGTGGAGGGCAGGAAGGCTGGTCTGTGGCTCAGCCTCACTCCTGAACATACAAAGACTGAGACTAGCCTGAGTCGTGTTCACAAATTCTCTTCTCAAAGGTTTGCTGCTCACATTCCAGCAGGGTCAGGAAACAGGAAGCCACACAGAGGAAAGAAGTTCAGAAGGAGAGGCCTACAGGGAGACAAAGAAAAGATACATTCTCAAATCTGACCCACTAATTGGCTCCTTCTGTTAACTTCAGGTAGGGAAGGCAATGGAAATAGAGAAGACTTTAATTAGATATTTTATTTTGATGAAATATATAATCAAAAGAGCATATATATCTGCATTTATTCAGTTTAAAGAATAATAATGAGAGGGGCACCTGGGTGGCTCAGTCGTTTGAGCGTCTGACTTTGAGTTCGAGCCTTGTGTTGGGCTCTGCACTGATATCCCAGAGCCTGCTTCAGATCCTCTGTCTCCCTCTCTCTCCCTCCCCGACAAAGTCTCTCTGTCTCTAAAAAATAAATAGACATTTAAAAAAAAAAAAAACTTGACCAATAAAGAGATGCCCAGGTACCCACCACCCAGCTTAAGAAATAAAGCATTAATGGGGTTAATCCCTCATGGGTCTCCGGGGAGTTTTCAGTTACCTATGGCTACATAATCAATACTCATGTGCCTGAATCTACCATACATTTATATTTAAATATGTCAAATATTCACCTCTTTTGGCATTCTCCAGATAAGAAATGGTTTTATTTTATTTTATTTTATTTATTTATTTTTTCAAGTAAACTCTATGCCTAAAGTGTGCTTGAACTCACAATCCCGAGATCAAGAGTCACATGCTCTACCAACTGAACGAACCAGACACTCCAGATAAAAGTCGGTTTTAATGATTTGAAGGATTCCCTACTTCCCCAAAGCCTTCTCATTAGCCTCTCCCCCACCCCAGCCACCATTAAGGGTTTTTCCCAATCTTTGTTTTCAAAAAAGCAGGTTGATAATCCATCTAAGGAGACCTATATGTGTAAATAGCATCCATGTAGCTACCTGTTCTTCCTAAATTCTGCAGGTGTCAGAGCCAGGAATTCTACATACTTAAGAAAGAAGCAAATGCCTTTCTTTCAGGGAGAGAGGGGTGGAAGGGGAGGTTGCAAGTGTGATTTTCCTCTCTTTAATGCACAGGCGTTGAGGCTTGCAACAAAGATCACTTTTCCTTGTCTGGTCTTCTCCACAGGGATACTGTAGAATGATATATTATATGTTCTGTATGGGTGACCTTAGGAACTACAAGCTGGGTGGATGGATTGATGCAGGTAGGTTTGATCATATTAAGACAGACATGGCTGAGAAGCCGTTCTGAGCAGTACTGATAGTCTACCTGCCTCTGAAGGTCGAGAAGCTTCTCCCATTGTTCATCACTCAAAAGCAGGCTGTGATGCTTTTGTCACCCACATATGTCATGGTATGCGTGTACCTGCCCGTTCATCATTTCGTGGGTGTTACCAGACACTGGTTCTGGGATTTTTAGGTGCCCTCCGCCCCATTCCGATACCATTGACCACTGGACTGAACCTGGACCAATTTTAGCTCTCCTAACTTCTGCTGCCTTTTCCACAGGGCTCTGAGAATGATCTGGATATGAGACGTAGATGGACCTAAATCTGGTCCTGTTTCAGAATGACCTTTACCTTTTTTTTTCAGTCTACTTCCCAGAATCCCATGACCTTACACCACCAAGTGGGGCATTTTGGTCCTGGACCCAGAGGAACTTTTGGTTTTGAGGCTTTTGGGGGAGGGGATCTTCTTGTATTTGGCATTATCATTAATGGGCAGGGGCCAGGCAAAAGAAGAAACTCCTTCTTATTCCTCTCAGAAAGTTCAGACCAACTGTGCTGAAGGCTAGCTCTGATAGCCTTAGGGCTTGAGAACAGGACCTTGCCCTGAGTCTCCTGCAGTTTGCGGAGGATCGCAGATCCATTAAAGATGACCAGAGGATGAAGTCACCAGTGAGTCAGGTGGAGACGAAATCACCAGCTAAGAGCAGGTGATCTTGACCCGGGACCTGCAAATATCTGGACTTTCTTGAAAACATTGCGTGTACGTAGGTATGTACATTTTTTCTGGGGAAAGCTCCATTGTTTTCCTCAGGTTCTCAAAGGCATGTATGACACAAAGTAGATTAAGAATCAGTGTTCACTTCCGATTACTCATTTGCAATAAAATGAGAAAAATAGTGGCTATAACTGAATTTTTCATAAACCTAAAATGGGAGAAATGTCCTCTATTGTGGGATTATGTCCATTCTATTTTTTTTTGGAATTAAAATATTTTATTTCCTTTTATGGGATAATGGTGATGGTGAATGAGAATAACTACAGAAAAAAGTTCTTTCTTGACAAAGTCAAAAATTGGTAACGTTCCCAATTACAATCTCTTTTTGTTTTTTCTGGCCTGTGAAATCTCACATCCTGGGAACCGCTAATCTAGAGGCTTGCCTTTATACTTGTGTATGGTTTCCAAGGGTGCTGTTGCGAAGCACTGTCCCCCAACTGTCCCCTGTACATGAGAGTTGCCTTTTATTATGTGCAAAGCTGTCTTAAAGAAAATGTTAAAAGGGGCACCTGGGTGGCTCAGTCGGTTGGGCGTCTGACTTCGGCTCAGGTGATGATCTCACGGTTTGTGGGTTTGAGCCCCGCATCGTGCTCTGTGCTGACAGCTCGGAGCCTGGAGCCTGCTTCGGAGTCTGTGCCTCCTTCTCTCTTTACACTTCCCCTACTCACACTCTGTCTCTCTCTGTCTCTCTCTGTCTCTCTCTCTCTCAAAAATAAATAAACATTAAGGAAAAAAGAAAAGGTTAAAAGATAAACTGAGGCATGTTGCAAATTTTACAAGTTTATTTGAACAAAAATCAATTGGAGCTGGGCCACACCAAATTGGAAGTGGCTAGGAGTGCTCCTTAAGTCTTAGGACAAGAATTTTATAGGGAAGATGCATAAGCAAAGCAAGGAAATAATTGGATTGGCTAAGGCTTAAGTTGTTGCTTTATTTGGAAAGCCTAGTTGGGCATTTGTGATTGGTTGTCCAGGTTTGGATTTCTTAACCTTGAGGCATTATAGGCTTTGGTTTTGGTTTTCTTACATAGGCTGTTAAGGTGTTAGAATTACCTCAGTCTAGTGGTCTCCTTGTTTAATTAATTTAACCTATTTAAACCCAATTTCTTCTGGTTCTAAGAAAATGTAACTGTCACTTTGGGCAAATAACCCAATCTTCCTGGATGTTGATTTTCTTATTAAAATCAGAGAGCTGGGCTGGGAACTCTCAAAGCTTTGTCTAAATCTAACATTATGTAATTCACATGAATACGTGTGAGGCCAGGTGGGAAAGACTGGAATGCAGACAGGGCCTTGAGGGAAAAGATGAAGGGTAGAGAGAAAACTCTTTCTTTTGACTTTTCACAAAAACTAGAGTAGAAGAAAAAATTGGGGGCGTCTTTTTGAAATTCTGGATTAGGGGCCCCTGGGTAGTTCAGTTGGTTAAGCATCTGACCTGATTTTAAGCTCGGGTCACCATCTCACAGTTTGTGAGATCAAGCCCCACGTCAGGCTCCATGCCAACAGTTCAGAGGCTGCTTGGGACTCACTCTCTTCTCTGCCCCTCTCCTGCTTGCGTTCTTTCTCTCAAAATAAATAAATACACTTATAAAGATATGAAATTCTGGGTTACACGAGTCTATTAACTCATGCTAATCTGGTTTTATGAGGTATTCTTATCGAGATTAAGTGTGAAATATTTACAAAAAATGTATAGCTTTTGTCTAAAAGTTGTTAATATGCTTTTTATACAAAGATGGGTAAAGGAGAAATTTATCAAAATCAGATATAACAGTGATAAAAGCAGTGGGGAAAAAATAATGATAATTACTGCTCAGTTCATTGAGTTCCAGCCCTGAACTGAACTTTGCAGTCAATACCTCATGAAACCCTGCAGGGTCAGTTTGATCATCTCATTTTTTTTTTTTAATTTTTTTTTTCAACGTTTATTTATTTATTTGGGACAGAGAGAGACAGAGCATGAACGGGGGAGGGGCAGAGAGAGAGGGAGACACAGAATCGGAAACAGGCTCCAGGCTCTGAGCCATCAGCCCAGAGCCCGACGCGGGGCTCGAACTCACGGACCGCGAGATCGTGACCTGACTGAAGTTGGACGCTTAACCGACTGCGCCACCCAGGCGCCCCGATCATCTCATTTTTATAGATACAGTCATTGGCTGGGCAGCCAGTAAGTGGCAGAGCTATGATTTGAACCCAAATCCACTCAACTTGAAAGCTCCCTCCCCTTCCAACACACCTCACATTCAATTTCACTTTTCAAAGTGGGGTCCAATGTCCAGCAGCACGGATGTCACCTAGGGGCTTGTTGGAGCATCTTGGCGCCCTCGCCCCAGACCTATTCAAGCAAAATCTGGATTTAACAAGACTCTTGGGGTTGCATATTCATGTGAAAGTTTGAGAAGCACTGGTTTATACAACTTGATTTAAAAGATTTTTTTTAATATTTATTTATTTTTGAGGAGGGGGGAGGGGCAGAGAGAGAGGGAGACACAGTCTGAAGCAGGCTTCAGGCTCAGCGCTGTCAGCACAGAGCCCAACGAGGGGCTGGAACTCATGAACTGTGAGGTCATGATCTGAGCCGAAGCTGGATGCTTAGCCGCCTGAGCCACCCAGGCACCCCGTTTATTTATTTATTTATTTATTTATTTATTTATTTATTTAAACGTGTCCTGCATGTTAATGCACCTCAGGGGTTCCCTTGCTTGATGGTTGAAGAAAAGCCTTCCACAGATGTCATGAGAGAGGGAAGTTTTGTTTGTGGAGCACGGAGTCCTTGCTTACTGACTGGTTGTGAATTTCCATTCTCCTCCTGACTACTTCCTTCCTTGAAAACCGAGTATGTCAGAGAATGCACAACACTGAAAGTGAATCGAGTTGTAAAGTATGAACTCTGGGTGCTGAGGAGGTTCGCTGACTGTAACAAATGTGTCATTCTGGTGTGGATGTCCACAGTGAGGTCGTGTGGGGAGCCGGCGTGTATGGGAACTCTCGGTGTGTATGGGAACTCTCTGTACTTTCTACTCAATTTTGCTGTGAACTGAAAACCGCTCTAAAAATATATATTAAAAAAAACAACAACAACCCAACACAATTGAATATGTGAGCTGTAGGCCTTGCCAAAGATGGGACAGCCAGAAAGATAAAGCCTGTTAAATTCTTTTTTTATCCATTTGGATAAAAGGTGCTTTTGAAAGAGAGGGTTTTGTCAAGTGCCATGATCTCATCATCTGGCAACACTGCTGGGAGAGGATCCAAGGGAAACCCAGGGCGTTGACGTGTGGGTGACTCAGGGGCCCACACCGCTGACAGTGAGCAGCCCCTGGTTTGGAGTTGGTGGGAGGGGGCAGGGGACGTGCCGTTCCCTTTCGGGACGTGCTGATCAGTCATGAGAGCCTGGAGGCTCCCACCATGGGCTTTAACCTGCCCAGAAGTGCCAGGCGCTGGCTTTTGCTTCTTGTTGTTGTTTTGGGCCATGTTTTCCCCTTTGTTCTTCCATAGATGGTTGTGATCTGGTGGCTCTTTCAAAGGCTTTGCTGGCACAGGGCTGTCCTGGATCTCGGGTGTACAGACGTTCCAGCCCAGTTCCCAAGCTGTGCCCTCCCTGGCAACTTCAAGGGGCAGTTCACATGCCTGAAACACACCCTTTTATGTGTTTTGCTTGTGTTTTCATTTATTTAATAATGTTACTAACACACGTGGAAAGCTTTTAAAAATTTTTCATTCGTGTATCGCATTTGATGCTCATGACAGCATCTGGTAGACGGATGGGTGAATGATGGTATTGGAGAGGCCGGATGCTTATCTTCTGTATCGAAGAAAGAGAAATTCAGTGAGTGGAGTGGCTTGCCTCAGCTGGGTGCCACTGGGCGACGTGAGTGACATGGGCCACGGTTCCTGGGACTCTTCCCCATCCCAGGGTTTCTGGCTGTCCAAGCCCTAAGTCTCACGGGGCTTGTGCTGCTTAAACACTAGCTAGTTTAGCAAAATAGGCTAACTTGGTAGCCATCAAGGGAGAAAATTAACCCTGTGTGTTTGCATTTGTGGGATTTCCCCCAAAGTTAGCACTTTCTCAAGAGATTTAGGATCTGGGCAGAAAACGATAAAGCAAAATGATTATTTTTTTATTTTGAATTTTATTTAAGTAGGCTCCATGCCCAGCATGGAGCCCAGTGTGGACCTTGAACTCACAACCCTGAGATTAAGACCTGAGCTGAGTTGAAGAGCTGGATATGGTGAGTTTGATGGACACACCGACTAAGCTACCCAGGTGCCCCCAAAATGATTCTTTAAAAGGACTTTTTTTTTATTTGTCTGTGCTGTTGAGGCCAAGCACTTAACTAAGCCTTTCTTATTTTTATCCATAGTGCTTTTTTTTTTTTTAAGTTTATTTATTTTGAGAGAGGCAGAGACAGCTCAAGTGGGGGAGGGGCAGAAAGAGCAGGGGAGAGAGAATATGCCAAGCAGGCTCTGCACCGTCAGCACGAAGCCGGACGTGGGGCTCAAACTCACAAAACCGTGAGATCATGGCCTGAGCCGAAACCAAGAGTTGGATGCCTAACTGACTGAGCCATCCAGGTGCCCCCATACTGCTAATTTTTAAGGAACAAAATACCCGGGAAAACAAAGCTGAGTGAAATGGCTCAGCTTGGCTGAGAGATGCCTAGCTTAGGTCTCATCTGAGCAGCAAGGAAACTGGGTGAAACCATGGTGGCCTCAGGGGAGCTAGGCTGTTGCTGACAAGATGGGTTATCAGAATTGGAGGCAAATGGTCCCAGTGGCTGTTTAGCATCTTGGGCTTTCACAGCTTCCCTTCCAAGCCAGCAACTCACTTGGGCCCCCCAAGTGACCTGTGTTCCATACTTCAACTGGTTCCCCCCTCCCCCACCAGGTGGCTTATTCACTAGCAAATGTGAGAAGGACTAATTAGCACCCCCTCTGCCTGCTAAAGCAGTGTAGGCTATAGGTGGATGTTTAAAAAGAACAACTTCTCATCCCTCTACTTCCTCTGCCATACTCACATTGACACTGGAAGGATGTCTCCATTAACAAAACCACCAAGACATTGAGGAGCTTTAAACTGAAAAGATGCATGTAAAAAAATGCTTAAAACGTTTGAAAAAAATGTAAAAACCTATACTACTACCATGCTAATGTGACTGTAGTACTTTTTTTATATTTGCATTTTTCCTAGTCTTTGTCTACAAATACTGTATACATTTGTTTGGCATTATTGCAAGTTCATTGTAGCATACCCATTTATTGAATATTGTAACACCCAAGTAGTGTGCTTGTCTTCTCCTAATATTAACCCTGCATATTCTCCATGCTTCTATATTATCTTAATAATGATCATTTTCACAATGTGTCTGCACAACACTTACTACACTGACACCCTCAATGGATCGACCAATCTCTTTGATGGACATTTTGATTGTTTCTAGATTTTCTGGTATTGAAACAGTCAGGAACATTTTAGTGTGTGGGTACTTTATCTTCTTTGAAATTGTTTTCTTAAGGAAATACCAGCAGTAACAATTGAAAGGAAGTTGCTGGAAAGATGGTTCCAGTCTTCTGCATCTGTTCCCACTGGAGGGAGATTCTCAATTGCTTTCAAGTTATCTCATGGGGGCTGCTGTCTGAAATACTTTCTCAGTTACTTTAAAATATCCCTCCTCAGGTGTGCCTGGATGGCTCAGTAGGTTAAGTGTCTGACTCTTAATTTCGGCTCAGGTCTTGGTCTCACAGTTCATGAGATTGAGCCCAGCCTTGGGCTCTGCATTCACAGCGGGAAGCCTGCTTGGGATTCTCTCTGTCTCTCTCCTTCTCAAAATAAATAAATAAACATTAAAAATAAAATAAAATATCTCTCCTTGGTTCCTACTTATGCTTCTGCCCTCTTTTCTTCCTGTTTCTTTTCCCAACCATCTTTTCTCAGCTTCAATCCACCCCTTGGACTCCCTGAGAACATCTATCACCCCATCCCCAGAAGGGTCTCTTCTGAATGGTCCTTCTTTTCTGTCCTGGCTCCTTTTTGAAGAGCTACCTTCAGAGGAAGAGGGGGAAGGGAACAACTCACACTTGAATCTTATCAGCCTCTTGATCTGATGTCTTATCTAAATATTGTTTCTTGTCCTGCTTATGTCACAAGCCCTCAAGGCAAGAGCCATGCCTCTGCATGCTCCATGGAGAACAGAGAGCTCTGCTGGCACTCAGAATGTTGTCGTGGTGAGGTGTAGGTAATTGGAAGATGTGAGTAGATGTTCTTGGAGGTAGAACCCATGCTAGAAATGAATGGGGCTTCATGGGAAGACCACTAAGGAAAAGGTTTTCACAGGAAAGGGGTCATTTTGAGCTTTCACCTATGTTTTCAGAGTCGCGTCTGGGGCTTCTGCTGCTGGGAAATGATGTTCAAGTAGGTGCTTGAATCGGGATGCTATACACTTGAACAACACCTCATGATACATTTTGTGTCCCAAGTTGAACTCAGGGCTTTAGACAAAGGAGTGACACAAAGACATGGCTGGGGTACTCCTTCAGTGACATTGAGCAGTGGGACTGGAACTCCTTGATAATTTCTACATTTTAATATTTGAAGTTTCGGAATGGAGGGTAAACTTTATAGCGGATATTTCAAGTATAAAAATCTCTTGTTGGGATTGTCCATTCTCCGCAACATCAACCAAGGGTAAACTGCTATCCTTTTTTACTTTATTCTAAGATATTAGTAATATATACCTAACTTCCCTTGGTAATTTTAAGCTAAGGTCTTTCATTAGTTAAATAGGGATTACAAATAGGATAGAAATCAAAATCCTATCTGGTAAGGGCCTTCCAGATCAGGTTTTAAAACACCATTTGAGTAAAATGTTTCTACAAATGGGTTCTTTTGTTTTGTTTTGTTTTGTTAATGTTTATTTATGTTTGAGAAAGAGAGAGAGACAGACAGAGCACGAGTGGGGGAAGGGCGGATAGAGAGGGAGACACAGAATCTGAAGTAGGCTCCAGCTGTGCTGACAGCTCAGAGTCTAATGCGGGGCTCAAACTCATGAACCATGGGATCATGACCTGAGTCAAGGTCAAACGCTTAACTGACTGAGCCACCCAAATGCCAACAAATGGGTTCTTTTTAATGTAGAGTCTGTTTTTGGATTTGAAATGTGTTGACGTTTATGAATTCATGAATTTTTAAAGACAAATTGTGTAGAAGGGATACCTATAACTATTTACATGTTCGATAGTTCGGCAAGCACTTTAAAATATATTTTCTCTTTAGTCTCGTAACAACTTGCGAAGTAGATATAGATATAGTAGATACAGTGAACACGGAGGCTAAAGAGGGCAAGGGAGTGTAGGCAATAAGTTGTTGAATCAGAATTTAAGCTCGGCGTTACGAATTTGTCTAGGGCAATGCTGTCTCTCAGGTATGGAAATGATAGTAATTTCTGGTGCAATCTCATCCTTTTCCTGTCTTTATGAGTATTCAGTGATTTGACTTCATCGTCTCTTCTTATCATCTGTCTCGTGGGTATCATTCTTGTGTTGTTAAAATTCCAGACAACCCGTTGGACTTTGTGTTGGTGAAATCGTCAACACATGCAGCCCAGAAATGGCAGCCTCAGGTATTTTCAGGCAACAGGACTGGAAGAGGGAAGGAAAGGGAAGCCCAGTCAGCTAAAAGCATCCATTAGACACCATGTAAAGCCCACATGATGCATTTAAACAGAAATGTTCCAACGTGAGAGTTGAAAGAGAGTTGGCACTTCTGAGTCATTTTTGGAATGCTATAACTGCCCCAGAAATGCTGCAGATAATGCTGCCCTGATAATGCTGATTGGAATCGCCAGCAGATTTGGGGGCCTTACCAGGAGTGAGCATTTTGTGAAGTGCTAATAGACAAACCATAAGTGTTTAAATTACCTTTTAATTAAATTACATAAAATGCCTATAGATGTCTTTAGAGTCTCTTGGTATATCCACTATTATTACTGTGTGACTTTGGGAAAGTGACTTCATGTCTCTGTGCTTCATTTATGAAATAGAGATACTATTTTTTTCTTGGTTCTTTTTTTATTATTATTTTTTAATGTTTGTTTATTTTTGAGAGAGAGAGAGAGAGACAGAGACAGAGAGTGAGTGGGGGAGGGGCAGAGAGAGAGGGAAACAGAATCTGAAGCAGGCTGTAGGCACAGAGCCTGAAGTGGGGCTCGAACTCACAAACGGTAAGATCATGACCTGAGCTGAAGTCAGACTATTAACCAACTGAGCCACCTAGGCTCCCCTCTTTTTTAATTTGTAAAAGTTGTGGTAAAATATACATACCATAAATCTTGCCATCTTAACTAGTTTTGAGTGTATAGATCAGTGACTTATGTACATGCACACTGTTGTGCAAGATATGTTATTTTAAGTGGGGAGTGGACCAGGGAAGGCAATGGGTGTGGGTGCTGTGGGTGCAGCGTTCAGAGCTCTGTTCTGGGTACAGCCCAGTGCAGGGAGTGAGCAGGGTGACGGGGCCATAGGGAGGAGAGCCAGGCAATTGTTGTCCAACTGTTCTGTGAGCAACTGAGAGGCTGACACTCAAATATTTATGTCGTGTCATGTCTCCACTTTGTTTTCATCCACTTCCATGGTTTCATTTGCTCAATTGATTCTTTGACCCTGGGAAGTAAAGGCCTGTGTTCAGATCCACTCTGTGGGTATCATTTCTTTGAAATGTCAGCAAATTAGTGGCTGAGAGAACATTTAGAAGTGCAGTGTGCCACGATCCAGAGGTTCCTGACTCAGGTCTTAATCTAGATGACCAGATTAAGTGTGGAACTGAACTCAGTCATCTGACTGCATTCCTTGACATGGACAAGCCCAGAAGTTCAGAAGATCAATTTCTGAAAGTCATAAGGATGTGAGAACAGACAGACTTTCATAAAAATGGGAAGTCTGTATCCCCATCTCTCTGAGATTGTATCTTGAAGTTGTTGGTTGTAGGGGGCACCTGGGTGGCTCAGTTGGTTAAGCGTCTGACTCTTGATTTCGGCTCAGGTCATGATTTCACTGTTGGTGAGTTCTGCCCAAGTCGGGCCCGCTGACAGCACAGAGCCTGCTTGGGATTCTCTCTCTCTCCTCTGTCTCTGCCCCTCCCTCACTTACTCTCTCTCTCAAAAAAAAAAATTATATATATATATATATATATATATATATATAAATGTAAATATAAATTAATTGTTGGTTGTAGAATTTACTAGAAATCTACTTAAAATGATCTCATCCTCTCCCAGAGCAGGTTTATTGTGAGCAGCTTCTTTCTTCTCCTCCTCCTCCTCCTCTTCCTCCTCCTCCTCCTCCTCCTCCTCCTCTTCCTCCTCCTCCTTCTTTTAATGTTTATTTACATTTGAAGGAGAGAGAGACTGGGCATGAGTGGGGGGAGGGGCAGAGAGAGAGGGAGACACAGAATCCAAAGCAGGCTCCAGGCTCTGAGCTGTCAGCACAGAGCCTGACTCGGGCTGGAACTCCAAACCATGAGACCTGAGCCGAAGTCGGATGCCCAACCCACTTGAGCCACCCAGGTGCCCCTATTGTGAGAAGTTTCTAATGTGTCACTTTTCAGGTAAGTGCCTGTTATCCCTGATGCTGAGTTTGTTATTTAGCTCTTCTGGGCCTGTTTAGCTTGAAGGTGTCAAACAGACATGCGTAAGATCTTAGGTTGTGGCTGACTGGAAACATCAAAGAGCATCAGTTTTCTCTGAGGTGGCTGCCCTAGTTGTCACTTAGAGTTCATACAGAGACCTGTTGTCGACCTGAAGGCTCCAGGCAGGCACACCTGTGGCAACCACCTAGAGGTGATTATTTTACTTTCCATCTTCATTGAGATGTAATTGACATGTAACATTGTAGAAGTTTAAGATGTACACCTAGTGATTTGATATATGCGTATATTGCAAAATGATCACCCCAGTAAGGTTAGTTAACACATCCATCATCTCACATGGTTATAATTTTTTTCAATGTTTATTTGTTTTTGACAGAGAGAGAGAGAGAGAGAGCGAGCGAGCGAGCATGAGTGGGGGAGGGGCAGAGAGAGAGAGGGAGACACAGAATCCAAAGCAGGCTCCAGGCTCTGAGCGGTCAGCACAGAGCCTGATGTGGGGCTTGAACTCACAAACTGTGAGATCGTGACCTGAGCCGAAGTCAGACGCTCAACTGACTGAGCCACCCAGGCGCCTCGTCACATGGTTATATTTTTTGTGTGTGTATGTGTTAAGAACTTTTAAAATCGACTCTCCCTTAGCAACTATTACGTATAAGATACAGAGCTGTTAAGTACAGTCACCATGTTGTGTGTTACATCCCCAGGACTTGTTCATCTTTGGAAGTGTGTTCCCCTTGACCACCTTCGTGCATTTCCTGCCCCTGCCCCCTCAGCCTGTGCCCCTGGCAACCACCGGTCTGTTCTATGTTTTTGTGAGATCATACAGTGCGTGTCTTTCTCTGACTTACTTCACTTAGCGTGATGCCCTCAGAGTTCATCTATGTTGTCGCAAATGGCAGAATTTCCTTCTTTGTTGTCGTTTTTTTTTTTTAAATGGCTTTATTATTTCCTTTATTCAGTCACTGGACATTTAGGTTATTTCCATGTCTTGGCTGTTGCAAATAGTGCCACAGTGAACATGGGGGTGCAGATATCTCTTCAAGATAGTGATTTTGTTTCCTTTAGCTAGATACCCAGAAGTGGAATGGCTGGATCACATGATAATTCTATTTTTAACTTTTCAAGGAAACTTCATACTGTTTTCCATAGTGGCTTTGCCAATTTATATTCCTACCATTGGTGCATAAGAGTTCCCTTTACTCCCCGTCCTCGTTAACACTTGTTATCTCTTGTCTTTTTGATATAAAGATTTTAATTTAGCCATCCATCCATCCATCTATCCAAAAAGCACTGCATATGCTCACAGACGTTGAGAGTTTTCATGAGGGGGGATCATATGTAGCATTTCCCTGTGTAGTCTAACCATGGAACCTCAAGTGTCCAGTGAAGCAGTTTGGAAACACTAAAAAGTGAAGTGCACAATACTCTTGAATTCCCTTGAATGCCTCATCTGTAACCCTAACCCGACTTGCCTTCATATCTCCTGGGGTATTTTGCAAAGAGTAAGATTTCGGTAGACAGTGGCTAGAATTTGTTAAATCCACAAAATGCTGTGAAATCCATCCTTCTTCAGTGATTTGAGGAGTTGAACTTTCAGTTTGGATGAAAAGAATAGAGAAACAGCTCTCTGAGCATGCCAGGCCTCCCCTCCTGCATTTTCTAGATAAACAAAAACTGCCACCTTTCTTTCATGCAGAGCCACCTGGCCTCTGGCCTCACACCTGGGATGTTTCATCTTTAAGTATCTGATTGACCTGCCTTTCCACTCTCTGCCTCCTACTCCCAGTTGGAATCCAGGGAGCTGTGACCGTGCGTGTTTGGGGAGAAGGAAGGAATGGCAGTCCCACCTGGAGGTTGGGCAGGCACACCCCTGCATGGGACGTTTATGTTTGTGTGAAGGTGTAGAGGTCCTGGCTGGAAACTCATCTCTTGTTGGGTCTAACAGGCCGGTGATGCCTGGGGAAATCAACCCCCAATTTCCTGGGTCCCCCCCTTCCACCTCTCCCTGAGGTCTCTTCTCTCATCCCACCCTAGATGGGGTGATGTGGGGTCCTGAGGGAGAGGATGAGGAAGGGTATCCCCCTTTTGTAGTCTCTGAGGATCAGAGAGTCCTAAGCATTTCCTCTGAAGAGCACTGCTTCCTGACATGTTGCTTGTCTTGCGATCAGGTTTCTTAGCAGGAAGAAACAGCTTCTCCTTCCCTCCCACGAACATTCCAAGTATGGGGATGGCCATAGTTTAGAGATAGAGAATAGAAAATAAGACAAGAATACCTTCAAGTCCCTCTCTGCCAATCTAGGGGAGATAGAAGAATGAACCCACAAACAAAACAGTAGTTTCCTTAAATTTGTAGAAATTGCCTTTAAAATAACTGCCAACGGCATCATTGCCCTGTATAATATGCAAGTGGCATGCTTAACGAGGGACTTGGACGCTAGGATTCTGTTTTCATACACGTGTGTGCATCACATCATCATTAACAAAATAATATGTGTGAAAGTGCCTTATAAACAGGAAAAGAAGTATGTACAGGAAGTGATTCTTGTTCCAACAACATTTATTAAAGCTTTGCTTTTTGTGGGGTATCATGGCAGGCCCTTCACCAAGTCTGGCTTTAACACTTAGGCAGCATAAATGGATACCCGCCTGATGGAACAGCCCTGGCTCCTTGTCATGTTACCTCAAATTCCCATCATTTGTCCTGCTTTTATGCCAACTGGATGGGATAACATCGTAAGGCATGCTCACTATAATGCAGCTTATTTGAATTTAGCAGAAAGCAGAGTTTTGAGGTGCTGGAGGAAGGAACAGATCCATTTTGAAAGAGGAAAGGTAGGAGACGAAGCAGATGACCTGAGGTCACAGGTATTCCGCAGCACTAAAGGTCTGAAAAGTTGTAAAGAGCAAAGGAGAAATAACAATGAAAGCTCCGTTTGCCTTGTGGTTCTCCCTGTCTTTCAGCTTGAATGAATCTGACAAGATCCTTGCCATTTAGAAGCTGGTGATCAATAATACAATGGAGATATAGATAAACATATGGCAACATTAATAAATACCTATGATAAAGTATTTCCATTATGGTAAATGTAGCCTGTGGGGTGTTGAGTGACGGGGAATTCAGATGGGGTGCCTGAAAATGTCCCTGACTCTCAGGGGGTCAGTGACTGCTTCTTGGAGACAGCGGACTTCAGGAGCCCTCAGAGTGACAGCTGAAAGTTCTAGATGCAGGGGAGGGGATAGAGTAAGGCTCAAGAGAGGACTTGGAGCTTTGGTTGGAAATTTGTAGGTTGATCACTGAAATTTGCAGGAAATCTTACATAAATTACCACGATATTGTCCTGGATTAACAGCAAATAATTTTAATGTGTTGTAAGAAATCCTAATAAACATGTCTTTCTTTTTCTAAAATCAGCATAAATGCCAGGTCCTTTCATGCAGTAGAGTCTTACTAAAGGCCTCAAGTGGAGGTGTGTGGCTTCTGAGTAGGCTTTCCATGCAAGTAAAAATGTATTGCCACTGAATTTGGTCAGAGTTGTTTCTTGGAATACAGACTGTGCTGTGATTTTGGCAAAAGTCCTGGGTGGCCTCTGAATGTTTTGTTTGTTGTATGGCTCCTGAAACAATACAGTCTACAACTTGAAGGATGGGAGCTTCCACTCACTGGCTGGTTGGTTGCTTGATTAAACTAATTTTTATTTCTCTCTTAGACCTTGGAGAATTTTCAGTTGAATTTTCATTAAAAGGGTTATTTCTTCGAAGTTCATTAATATGTTCACTAAAATCTATGCTTCCAAATTCAACAACACATTTACTAAAAAAACCACCAAGATTTTACAGATTTGGGGTTTTGACCAGATTCTGCTTGTGTGGGAAGTGGATTCTTAGGAATATAGAGGATGAGATGGAAAGAGATGTTCAAATTCTCTCAGGCCGAGATGTAATTTATAATTCTGACTCCCACATGGTTAAAATTCCGGAATATCCAGAGCCATTATTTTCATTAATAATTGTTTATTGATGGGAGTCTGAACTCCAATACTTCAGAGTGAATGTCTGAAAACCAAGGACCCTTACTTCAAGGATCTTGTAATAACAAAAGAGCCCATTGTTGGATACTTAAACACCTACACTTATGCAGTTTTGTCCCAAGGCCTGTGGGAAATACAAAAGAAATCTAAGTCTCTGTCCTTCAAGAATTTGTGGTTTAGTTGGATATTAAGATCAGTACATAAGAAACAATGGGGCTTATCTCAGAATTTTTTTTTTTTTTTTTTTGTTAAGCTTATTTATTTATGTCGAGAGAGCCAGAGAGCACAAGGAGCGGGGAGAGGCAGAAGCGGGCTCTGTGCTGACAGCAGACAGCCCGATCAGGGCGCAAACTCACGAACCATGAGATCATGACCTGAGCCGAATCAAGTCAGAGGCTTAACCCACTGAGCCACCCAGGCGCCCCTCAGAATGTTTATGACTGCAGGAAACAAAAACCTCAACTGTGGCTGGCTGAAACAAGTAACTGGTCAAGTAACCAGACAGCAGAGGTGGACTTGTTTTAGACATTATTTAAGACCCAGATTCTGTGAGTCATTTCCCTTTGCCGACCCCAAGGCTGCTTCATCTTGGGCTGTAGGATGACAGTTGGTAGCAGTCAGGGTTAAGGCTCCTTCTTCGTGTCCAGTGGGAGAGAGCTGGCATCCTATAGCTTGCTCAGAAGAGCAAGAAAATTCCATTCTCAGAAACTCAGAAAGTCCCCTGTCACTTCTCATTAGTCCTAATTAGTCATGCAGCCATCCCTGAAACAAGAAATTTGGCAAAGGTGATGGGAATACTCTAATTGACTCAGATCATTCAGGGTTCACCACTGGAGCTGGGATAAAGGTCAGCTTCCATTAAAGCATTGGACTGCATGAAGGAGGGTAGATACTAGAAGGGGAGTACGGGTTCAGTTGAAAAGGGGTCGGATGGATACTGGGTTGACTGATATGTATGTTCACTATGGGATCCAAGCAATATGTTAGGGTGTATTGGGAGAAATTTGGCTATCTGTAACCACAGCTGCCTTCCAGCAATGCTGGATGCCATTAGATGGACACCATCTTGCTGGTGCCATCTTTGGAAATGTGCCAGATTTGGACTATGAAGTAGTGGGGGGAGGGTGATCAGCTTTACACAGAGGAGGCATAAAGAATTGAAAGTTGGGAGTTTGAAAAAGGAAAAATCTAATAGAGAGAAGAGCCAGGCAGGACCAGAATTTCCTTGGGTAGAAGCAGAGACAGAAATCCTTGGGGTAGTGGAGGGGAGTGGCAGATGAGAAGATTGCAGAGAAATGTCTAATAAAGATTTTTAAAGTTGCTGCAGGCAGGTGCAATGAAAACTGATGAACCTTCTCCAAAGTGCTACGTAAAGTTTATGCTATTCAATAATCCTTTTGCTTTAGTGTTGGAGTTTAAGAATATCCTGCAATTACGCTCTTCATCCAGTTCGCCTTTTTGTCACTTTTTGTGGTCGTTCCCCCCACCCCGCCCCACCCCAACCGGGTTTTTGCAGCAGGAACTGCTGGGGAGACTGAGACATTGTCCATCCTCCCCAGATCTCAATTTCCTGGCTTCTGTGTCAAAGGGCGAGGCAGTGACTAGGAGGATACCCAGTAGAGGGTCCCTTCCATCAGCAGATGTTGGCTCTGACGTCTCTCAGATGCACCCGGTGGCTTCTGATGATGGTTATGATTTCTTCGCGGTGTGCAAGAGCTACAAAGGTTCCTTGGGCTAGCTTAGGTTGCATGTACAGCACAACATATCTGTATGCAGAGAATTGTCTTTCTTTTCTTGATTTTGCAGGGCCAGTAGGATTACATGCCTTCCCTCGTTTATTCTTACAACAATCCACTGCGGTGGGTGCTATTATTATTCTCATTTTACAGATGAGAAGCTAAAGCTCAGAGACATTTGGGCCAATAATTAGTCACAGTGAGTCCTGAATTCACTTAGAACCCACAGTCCTGACCAACACACTGCATAGCCTCCTTCATTTCTGGAGGGGTTTACAGGGGACCCCCTTGCTAAATGCAGACACTCCGTTTCACCCAGTTCAGTGCTCATGCTATAGTCACTATAGTGCGCTTGGGCCTCCAGTGCCTTATCTGTAAGATACAGCTGTAAGCATCTGATGAATCTGGATGAGCTTGGGGCCTTGAGTTAATAAACTAAATTCCAAGACCAAGCTGTAATTTTACTTCTTTAATAGCCATGTTTTATCAATATTCAACAAAATTTGAACATCTCGTAAGTGCCACGCATTTTTCTAGAAGTGCCCAAGGCAGACAAAACCCCTCAGTCTATTCTGGGGAACATGTTTTACTAAAAGACATACACAGGGTTGTCTTTTGGGCTCGGAAAGTGAGAGTTTTCCATTGTTAGCATTCTTTCCCTGCCTGCCCTAACTGACTAACTTTTCATATTCTTGGGGGGAGTCAACAGCTTCTTTGTCCTCATCTTCCTTATTTCAATAACCCCGTCATGTGAGAGAATCTGAGCGGAGAGCAGAAGAATTCTCTGCCACACTGCTTTCCTAAAACACAGTGCATGCCATCAGATTCTCATTCATGGGCGCACCGAGAGCAAGTCGGTGGGATGGACTGGCCAGCCCCTCTCACCCAGCAGGGACTTTGCACAGCCCAGCACATGGCTTATTAGGCATGAATGAATGAATGAACGCACTTCTGAATGAATGCACTTCTGAATGAATGATGTGGATTTTCAGAAACTAGGCAATGACAAAATGAATCCTGAACCTGATATACTGAAACATTTCGGAAGTCATTTATAATTTTCTCAGGTTTGCTTGGACATTTCAGTTGTCTAGAAGTTTGGCAGGCTGTAGATCAAAGATCAAAATGAGTGTTCTTTTATTATATCGCTTTACTGTTTACAATTTCCCACTCGTGTTCTCCTTTGTGGTTTTTTTTAAAGTTTATTTATTTTTGAGAGAGACAGAGCACGAGTGGGGGAGGGCAGAGAGGGAGGGATACACAGAATCTGAAGAAGGCTCCAGGCTCTGAGCTGACAGCACAGAGCCCAAGAGGGGGCTCAAACCCACAAACTGTGAAGTCATGACCTGAGCCAAAGTTGAATGCTTAACCAACTGAGCCACCGAGGCACCCCACTCCTTTGTGTTTTAGAATGATACGATACAATCTAAACCCATAAGCAACAGTTCCCTCCATATTTATATGACCTAATCCAATTAACTTTATGTACCATACATGAGTGGATTCACAGATGCCTTAAGGAGGGTAAAACATAAGCAAATTCAAATTGTTTCCTCATCTGTTTCTTCCTGCTGGGCACCAGGGCGGCTTAATACTGGCAACAAAATCTACTTCTTTTCTTTTTTTTTTAAGTTTCTTTCTTTATTTTGAGAAAGACACAAACAGGGGAGAGGAAGAGAGAGAAGGGGAGAGAGAGAATCCCAAGAAGACTCCATGCTGCCAGCTGTGGAGCCCGATGCAGGACTCGAACCTATGAACCGTGAGATCATAACCTGAGCCGAAACCAAAAGTTGGACGCTTAACTGCCAAAGCCACCCAGGTGCCCCCAAATCTACTTCCTTTCTGAAATGGGGAACAGCTCAATAACCAACAGGGCACATGTATCTTGCATCTTTCTTTCATTTAATCCAAATACTGACACATTCTCTCTCAAATATTTAAGATGCCTGGTAAAAGGCCAAACAGTATTACTCAAATTCCTTAAATCAATGATTAAAGATTTTTAATCTTGTCTTTCAAACGGCACACTGGAAGTATAGCCTGTAAGAATGGCTTGACAAACCTAGCGGAGATATGAGTTACAAAGTAACTAAAGAAGTCTTTTCAACAAAACCCAAGTTAATTCTTGCCTGGTGTTGATTCACAATAGATCTGTGTCATCTCTTTTGTTACTTAACAATAAAAAATGATCCTGAAGTCAACTATTTATTACTTTTGAATTTATCTACTTATCACCCGATAGAGAATCAAAGGAGTTCAGTACTGGAGAAGATGTAGGAAACCTATAGTTTATTCTAGACCTAACACTTCCCCCCAGTTGCAGAGATAGTCTGAGACAGAGCCCAGTTTTCCTGACCCCACCCCAGGGATGCTCTCCGCTAACATGGCGATGCCTGCTCCTGGCCGGAACTTCAATACTCCTCCTGAAGAAAGAAGCCTCACACTTTGCCTGGAATGAAGAACAGCCATGTGGGCGGAGGCTGAACTGCAGAAGCGGCCGCTGTCCTCCTGGGTGCCTTCACTGTGGACCTGCTAAGAGGGGAATGTTTCCCTCTCTAAAACCCATTGGTTCTAAAGTAGGAACTGATAGTTTATTTCACAGCCGTCATCACCATTATTAGTAATAAACTTTTTACATTTTATAGGACTAACTTTTCACAGCACCTTCTGTACTGACCTTTCATGCACCATCTTATCCTCATTGCAACTCTGAGTGCAAGTGCCAGTGTTCCCATATCACTGGCGAGAAGCTTGGGGCCGGGCGTGTTATTTGATGGAGGTCTTGTACCCCGGTGGATATGAGTAGGTAGAGGGTTCTAGCTTTTACTAGAACTGGGGTCTTTTAATTCCTCTCTTTTATCCATTCATTTATATTAATTACGACTTCTGTTACTGAGATGACCAATAGTTCTGTAATTGTGAGGGAGAAATTTAAATCTTTGGTGATTTATGTTGAAAAAATTTTGGATGATTTGATTCCTACTAAGCCATTCTCTTTGGCCTCTGACTTTTGTCCCCTCCACAAGGACAGTTCACGATTGGGTTCCTATTTGGAAGATTCTCATCTCAGGTGTGCACTGTGTGGCTGGGGCAGTTCCAAGGTCTACTGTGGGCTTGGTCTCCACAGCACTTGAGTTCCATCTCAAGGAAGGTCCCACACCATGCTTGCTGGCCAGTGCTCTTTAGCTCCCAGAAGGCATTCAGGCTGGCAACACCCCAAACTGCCACTGAGGCACCTGCCTTAAATTTAAATTCTCTCTCGTATATTTTCCAAATCCTGAAATCTGTGGATTTCCTGACAATGCTCTTAAGATCTCAGGGGCTTATTTTAATGGTTACAAAGGGCCGGTTGGGTCAACTTCCTTAGGGCACGACCTCCCTCTTTGGGAGAATTCTGCACCCACAAATCATGGCTGGAACCAGGAAGTATTTTTATTCATGTGTCCCGCATTCCCTTTTTTCTCTTGAGTCGTCTCCCAAAGGCTTCAGGATGACCCTTCTTGCTGCTCCTCGCCTCAAATGTAAACAAATCATAAATTCTGCAGGAAAGCAGTGCAAAGGTTTCAAAGGCTGTGTTTACAACCAGGTTTGATCTTCTGAAAACCGAACTTTACTCAAGATAGAGAAAAATCCAAGGAAGAAAGAGAAGAGGGAGATAGCTTGCATTGCATAATTCTCTCTTTTCACCTCCCCGGCCTCCAATCTGAGAGAAACACATTCCTGGTGTTCAGAACCAGTGTTCTCACACATTGACATCTGCAATCCAAGTTAAAGGCATTGAGGGTTTGTATGGTAGTACTGCCCACAAAACCTGTACCTCATGATGAATGATCAGTTAGTTAAGTGTTTCAGATCTAGACAATGGCCTCTGTGGATAGGAGAGAATATTCTGAGCTCAGACCTTTTTGTTCTTTCAAGAAGTCTGTCTGCAGACTCAGAGGTCCTCCGAGGACCTACTGTGGCTCCTGAGAGGCTGGACCTTGAAGGCTCGTGACTCCCACAGGGCGCCAGGTCCTGCAGCCACAGACCAGAAACATGCATGCAGAGGAGCCATTGGAGGTGGCCTGGCCATCAAATCTACTTGCCCAAACCTCCAGAAGCCTGCTTTTCCTGCTTCCATTATTGGAAGGAAGAAAATTCATAGATATGCAGGTTGAGGCTGTCAGCAGTCCCTGGAAAGAATGAAGGCTGAACCTGGGAATGTACAGGCGGCTCAGCCATGTAGACTCCTTGGAGAGGGGTCATCAATTTAGAAAAAAAAATTGAGAGGGCTCTTCATGGATACTTTAACCATCTGTCTTGGTGAGAGGATCTGAAATAACCTTTCCCATTCCCTTTGTTTTCAAATAGCTGCAAGCAACAGAGAGCACTGGGTCTGCTGACTTCCCCCCCCCCCCGCGCCCTCTGCCCCCCACCCCACACATCTTCCACAGCTGGCCCTGTCCCCGAAGCCATGCCTGCGACCTGCTCCTCCCTGGACTGCTTAGCTGTGATTAGTTATCTTCCTTCTTTGGGTTATATTTGCCTTTATTTCTCACACCTCTCGGTCTTGTCTCCTGCTTTTGCATGTAAGATTCTCAAGATAGGGTAACACATAATAGCACAGTGAAGGCATCGTGACTGGACTCTGCCTGGTCATTGACTGAGAGCTGAGTCTAGAAGTGTCTAAAATTCAGCTGGTGAGATAGAGGTAGGCTGGCAGTGTCTTTTGATCTGGACAATTGTTCTTTTTCAATTCTGTATGAAATTCCAAAGGAACTTTGCTGTTTTTCTTAAACTTGTCTCAAAGGTGTGTTTGCTATAAAAACACTCCCTCAAGACAAGTTCCCTAAATCTCCGCTTTTAACTTCATCTTCTCCTGACCAGATGTCCTGGACCCACTACTGGCTATATCTCTGTGGTTACAAAGATGGGATCTGAGGCGCTCACGAGTCAAGAAAACTCACAAGTCAATATTGGTCAATACTGAAAGCCTATCACAAGGCAAGACATTTTATTTGAAATATAAGAAATTTCAGGATATAATAGAGAGATTGTGGCTGATGGATACTTTTTTCAGAAGTGGATGGAGGCAATTTTGCTGTGCACCTTCTGCCAAGCAAAGGTAAATAAGTAACATTCAGCAGATTATGAATTTGTTTAAACAGTGGGTGTCTCACTGGACATCGGAATCTCTGTATACCACGGTCCTGATCCCTATTTGCAACAGTTTTTGGGTTGCTTTGTTTTATTTAAACACAAAGTGTTAAGTGGCAAACTCAGGGGTGAAAATTCAAAGTCACTGATGTGCAGTGTAAACCCCAAATAATAGTGAACTCCTCATAAGAACTTTGCTTCGACCGCTGACCCCGCGTAGTCCGCTCCCACATGATGTGTTTCCTGCAAATGATCTCCCTGATCTTCTTGACAACCTGTGAGACATGTGTGATTATCCCCATCTTACACCTGAGAAAACTGAGGCTCAGAAATTCAATAATGTGCCCACAAACACAGAGCTCTAACTAGTGTCTGCATCCAGGTCTGTCTGATAGCAAAGCTCCTGCTTGTCCTACTGCACAATATTAATATATAAAATCAGGTTTAGCATGTGAGGGAGCCAGTTGGAAATACACTGTAGATACTTTGCAATGCATTTATTTTAATTTTTTAAATGTTTATTTGTTTATTTATTTTTGAGAAAGCACACATGCACAGGAGCCCACGAGTGGGGGAGGGGCAGAGAGAGAGGGAGACACAGAATCCGAAGCAGGCTCCAGGCTCCGAGCTGTCAGCACAGAGCCCGACGTGGGGCTGGAACCCAAGAACCATGAGATCATGACCTGAGCCAAGAAATCAAGAGTTGGACACATAGCTGATGGTGCCCTGGATCCAGGTGCCCTGGATCTTTTTTTTTTTTTTTTAAATAATTTGTTTTAAAATAATTTTAAAATTGTAGGAGTTGCAAGAACATTACGAAGAAATCTCATATCCTTTTCACCCAGAGTACCCATTTATTAATATTTTGTATTTGCAGGCTCTTTCTCTTGCCTTCTCTCTCTGTCCATATAGTTTGGTTGTACATATTATACATATATAAATAATTAATATATGGTCTTTTTTCTGAACTACTTGAGAACAAGTTGCTGACACGCTGCTCCATCATTCCTAATGACTCCAGTGTGTATTTCCCCAAAGCAAGGACACTCTCCTATATAAACATCATACAAGCATGCCAGTCACTTTCATATATCATTCCATCCTCCACAGACTCCATTTACACGTTGTCAACTTGTCCCCACCATGTCCCCTCTTTCTTTCTTGTCCAGGGTACAACTCAAGGTCATATGTGGCAGTTAGTGGCCAAGTCTCTTCAGTTTCTTCTGATTTGGAATGGTTTAGTTTTTCCCTGTCTTTCAGGATCTTGAGTGGAAAAGTATGAGACTTTCATTTTATAAAGTGGGTCTGTCTGATATCTCTTAATGCCCGGACTAAGGTCACACATTCTTGGCAGGAATCTTTTAGAAATGATGCTATGCATTGAGAAGTTGCTAGCCATTTAACCACTGGAGATGTTATTCTCCATCACCTGGTTTCTCCACCAAAAATTCCCATTTTCCCTTCATCAATGATAAGGATTTTGTGAGGAGATGACAATAGCCTGTTCTCACCAGCCTGTCCCCACTGATGGCTCCCTTCTGAATCAACCACCACTATGACAGTTATCAAATAATGGTTTTTTGGGTTTATCATTCCTTCTGCCTACTACTGACATTCTACCATAAGCATTTATCTGCTATATATACATATGGGAAGAGATGCATGGATTCCCGTCATTTAAGAGACTATTGTTATTATCATTAGTTACTTTTGATGCTCAAAGTGACATTTGACCAGAAGGAACATCTTCAAACTGGCTCCTGTCATGACTCCATCATTCATTTTTTTAGCTTTTCCTTATTTTCTGGAGCAACATATTCCCAGTTCACTGCCCCAGTCTAGGAAACAGCCATTTCTCCAGGAAGCTCTCTGGTTCCTTTTGGTGGAGGTTGGTGCTCAGAAACCCAGGATCTGGTCCATATGCAGACATGCACACATATGTCCGTATCTATTTCTGTACATGTTTTATAAAATGAGTGCTCGCTGATACATCTAAATCTAGTCCCACCTCAGTTTTCTTTATGGTTTTCTCCCTTTCAATGTTTGTAGATTCCTTCTCTGATGATGAGAAATAGGCTCCCATGGGCTCCCATATACTTACTTGTTCAACCCTCTTGGGTATCATTAATCTCTTTATTGTTTCCACTGCCTCTTTGGGCAGCTGCCTCTGTGGTCTGCCATTTTTCCCTTCCTGCCTCCAGCTTGGCCACCAGGCACGCCACCATCTCTGCAGTGTCCCTTGTCGCTACTGTTCCCTGGGCACACTGCTGCCTCCTAACCCCCCCGCCCTGCCTCCCCCCCCCCCCGCCCCCCTGCCTGCATGTGCTGCTGCTTCTGCACATGGAAGAGAAGGACTTCAGTCCTATTTGATATACCTACAATTTGAGCCCCCAAACAAAGATACATAAGAGGGGAGGCAAGCTTGATAAATGAAATGGAGCCTTCTTTTCTTTTTTCTTTTAGATGAACAATGCTCAGTATTTTTGATAATGATGCTGTGCTGTGTTTAAACTATATTTATAGCCACCTAATAAGCTAGTGCATGGAGCTACTCTCCTGTTAACAAAGCAAACAAAGGGATGAAGTTTAATCTATTTTAAGAAGAATTTCACATGGGGTACTGTTGTGGTACTGTGCAGTACTGTTTCCTAATATGACCAACCATATGTGTTGAGCTTGGTTTTATAAAGTAGATACCATTTCCTGATAGCCAGAAAAACTCAGCGTTCCATCCTCTTTCTTACTTTTTATAAGTGTACGGAGAACATTTCTATAAAAATTCTTACCTGGCCTATTGAGAGGGCAGAGGCGAAGAAGGTAAAACCACATAGAACTGGGGTGCCTGGCTGGCTCAGTCACTAAGCATCTGACTGCAGATGCTTAGTGGTCATGATTTCACAGTTCATGAGTTCGAGTCCCACATTCGGTGAGCTCAAGCTCCACGTCGGGTGAGCACGAGCCCTGCTTCTCTCTCTCTCTCTCTCTCTCTCTCTCTCTCTCTCTCTATCCCTCGTGGGATTCTCTCTCTCTGCCTCTTGCTCACTTGAGCCCTCTCTCAAAACAACAATAACAACAACAAAAACAAAAACCTTATGTAGAACTAGGGGAAATGTGGGAATTGTAAAATTACAAAGTTTAAATCAGATCAGCCCTGGAGACCTCAGACCTGCTTCCTACCTGTGCCTTTTTAAGAGGCCACAGGAGCAATGATGGAAGTCCATGACTTAAACTTTTTTAACGTTTATTCCCCAACTAGATTACTTTAGATTTTAGTAAAATCAGTTATTTCATTTTGTAGTCTTGTTTTGAGGGCTGTTTCTGGTTATTTTGAGGGCTCTCCCATGCAGAGCAATCAGTAGAGTTTTGTGCAAGGATGATGTGAAGGTCCCAGGATGGCACGTGATGGACAGAGTCTAGACTCATGGTTAAACATGCACATAACGGGCACCTGGCTGGCTCAGTCAGGAGAGCATGCGATTCTTGATCTCAGGGTCGTGAGTTCAAGTCCCACGTTAGGCGTGGAGCCTACTTAATTAAAAACAAGCAAACAAGGGGCGCCTGGGTGGCTCAGTCGGTTAAGTGTCCGACTTTGGCTCAAGTCATGATGTCCTGGTTTGTGGGTTTGAGCCCTCTGTTGGGCTGTGTGCTGACAGCTCAGAGACTGCAGCCTGCTTCGGATTCTGTGTCTCCCCCTCTGTCTCTGCCCTTCCCCTGCTCGTGCTCTGTCTCTCTCCCAAAAATAAACATTAAACAAATAAACAAAACCCCAAACCCCCCACAAAACCTTGCACGTAACAGAAGGCAGGCCTGATCTCTGCTGTGGCACCTCAGGACAATGACTTCATTTCTCTGTCTCAGGTTTCAAATCTATTAAATGGGGGTCTTATTATGTGGGGTTGTTCTGAGGAATTATAAAAGAGAGAGAATGGGCTTCCACCTAGCGCAGTGCTTGGCAGAGGGAGAGTCCAGTGGAGGTCATGATTATGAGGAAAGTCTAATACCTGTCCCTTGACCTTGGTTGTTCACAATCGTTTAGTTAATGAGACGGAAGTACAAGAGAAGTCAAAGCACCATCCTGTTAGCTTGTGTCTCCTAGTGTTGCCACTGCTCCCAAAGCACAAAAGAACTTGGATATTTTAGGAAATTAAAAAAAAAAAAACAAAAAACAAAACACAAAACCACGTTGCTTCCTTTCTCTGTGTGCCAAAGGGCGTTCCCCCAAGCCCCCACCTTGCCTGTCTTAGGTCAAGCTCCCCAGAAGCAGACCTTAGAGAAAACCTCCAGCATATGATTTATCAAGGGCATGGACCCTGGAGAGACAAGTAAGGGAGCAGGAGAAGCAGGATGGGGAGACAGAGGTCCCCCAGGCAAGGGTGTGGTTTCAGAAGTCCCTCAGGAGATAGGTTGGCAGAAGAATCCTGAATGTAATCTATGCCTCAGAATTACCCCAGCACCTGTCAGTCCCCAGGCAGGGCTGCCCTGGGGGAAGAAGTTCCAGGCCCTCTGGCTCTCTGCTATTTGGGTAATGTGGTTCCAGTAGACTGAGGGTGGTTGTCCAAGGAAGAGCCTGGGGGCGCTGCTGTGGGATTGAAAGCCACTTAAGTGGGGATGGGAAGGGGTGGGTCATGGGTGGAGCACAACACGTCTACCACGAGACCCACTCCTTTCTCAGGTTGTGGAGGGCTGACAAGGCGGGGGATGATCTGTGGAGTCAAAGCTGCCCTGCCTTTCACCCCTTCCTCTCCTCTCCAGGGTTCTTCCTCATCACAGAAGGCAGTGAAAAGTCCCTGGGGCTTCCGACCAGGTTCCCACCTCTCCGCCAGGCTATACCACCAAAACATGACTTCTGTCGTGCCAGCCCACTTCATTTTCCCCTTGGTAGGGCCTATGTAATTGTTACCAGCAAACACGAGTCCTGGGATTCACAACAAGGGAAGAGTCATCTGGCCCAGGATAGCGCACAGTGAATTGCCAAAGGAGTAGTCGATATCATGGAAGGACTGGTAGTGTGGGACAGGAGAGCTGTCTAGGACTGGTGGCTGGCTAGGAAAAGAAAGCTTCCAGGGCTTTTAGGCCAGCCCTGACAGCAGGCCTCACCCTGGTAGAGAGGGGCAGACGTCTTGCCAGGGGGACTGATACAGGCAGAAACGTAAAAGGTTTGGAGTGAATCATGAATCTTTCTGTTCGTCACTGGCGCACAGAGGGAAGAAGAAAGAATTGCTGGGAGGGGCAAGGAGTCCAGAGAAGAGGCTGAGCAGCAACCCACCCCTCAGAGCTTGGTTTGGGGTGGGCACAGCAGGAACAGAAGGGTCCTTCCTCTGGGACTCCTGAAATGTTGGCCAATTTTAGGAATATTTTAGAGCAATTATTTTAGGAGCTACATAGCTAGATCAGTCATGGACTTATACATAAAATTGTGACTTTGTCCAGAGGAGGGGAATTTTTTTTTAATGTTTTAATTTTTATTTTTGAGAGAGAGAGAGTGAGCAGGGGAGGGGCATACAGAGAAGGGGACAGAGGGCCCAAAGCAAAGTAGGCTCTATGCTGACAGCAGCAGGGCTCGAACTCATGAACTGTGAGATCATGACCTGAGCCCAAGTCGGGTGCTCTACCGAATGAGCCAGGCGGCCCCAGAGGAGGGGAATTTTGGTAGATGATAGACTCTACCCGCTACCCATGGTTTGAAGGAGGTAGGATTAAAATAGACATTGCATCAGGTTGTATTAATCTGATTTCTTAAAAGTGATCCTGACACGTTTATGAGACAAATGGGGGTGTGAACTGCCTGCCCCTGCACGTAGTAGGTACTTGACAAATAATGATCAGAATAATTTGCTCAGAGCCAGTATTGGGATAGTTTGACTTTAGTGCTGTCTCCTTATTTCGTGCAGAGTGTGGCCTGCAGGCTGGCTGTCACTGGGTGCTGACTGCTGAGACAACAGGAGCTGCACTTTGGTCTTTTTGGCAGGGGAGAGTGTGCTTTTGTGGGTGCCTCAGAACACCGGCTCCCAAGAAGACAGAATGTTCCAGAAGGGGAATCACGTATATGGGTGTTGAAGGAAATAAACCACTTGATTTTCCAAGTTCTTTTAGGCTTTAATCCTCCTAGGCCAGAATACTGGGTAGCATGTACCTATGGCACAAAATTACAAAATACGCAAATAACACACCATGCAAAGGTGTATTCCCCATTTATCTGTTCCTTAGCCACCCATTTTGCCTCCCCAAAGGGAACCATTGGTGCCAATCCCACATATATCCTTTCAGAGACTCTTTCTTTTGTTTGTTTGTTTGATTTTATTTTAGAGACAAAGTGTGGGAGCAGGGGAGAGGGGCAGAGGGAGGGAGAGAGAATCTTAAAAGCAGGCTCCACGGTCAGTGTGGAGCCTGATGCGGGGCTTGATCCCACGACCCTGGGATCATAACCTGAGCTGAAATCAAGAGTCAGGAGCTCAACCGACTGAGCCACCCAGGCACCCCTAGATGTTTCATTTTTTAAACAGCCACTTAACCTTGTATTCCAGACCACAGACATACGATATTTTATGTAATCTGTGCATTAGTCATTTTACATGTATAGAGGGGGTCTGCTGGGTAAATTCCTAGAATGCAGAGAACTGCTTGCCTCCCCTGTGCTTCTGTTTCCTTATCAGTCCATTCATAAATCTAATCACTCGCTCATTTGTTTATTTACTAATTATGTCAACCCCAAAGCCTGTCAGGCGCTGCCTATCACTCTAAGTTCTTGACTGATTTAAACCTAGCTTCCTTTTTTAAGATATAGTATTCTTTTGCAAATAGAGAGACTTGTGCAACTATAGAGGTTAAAGGCCTTCTTATCTATTCCCTGCCTTGTGCTCAGACCACCCAAAAGTTATCCTAGCCAGCTGAGCGGGCATCAGCCTTCAAGAGAAGAACACGCCTGATGTCCCCGAGTCCTCGAGACCCCTGGAGGCCCTGTGCTTCAGTTCCACCCAAACCCGGTCCCTCTGCCTTGGCTATAAATGAGTTTGGTAGTGGCTGGGAAGCCAGTCAATTGTGTTCCAAGTGCCAGATGAGTAGGAGAGAGGTCTCATGCCAGCCAGCGGGTAGGTAAGTATTAGTCACACAGGAGCACAAACAAGTCTCTGAAGCCACAGTTAGCCAGCTGTGGCCAGCGGTGTGCCATGGTTGGCTGCCTACAGACACCTTTGTGCCACATTAAGAAAGAGTTCCCATTTGTTGCGGCAACAAAGCCAGCTGCTGGGAATTAGGTGGTAAAGCTCACAGGAGGGGGTGGCGCAGGGACCGAAAGGGAAGGCCGGGCCACTCCCTGCACAAACAATTCTTTGTAAGTCTCCTCTGAATGGGAGTTGGCACCAGAAAAGGAGGTGGGTCAGAGGAAAGGAAGGCAGTTCTCCAAACCCTCGCCACTTCTTCAATGAAAAGAGAGAACACTGGTGCGGCATGGTCCCGATAATGGCATCGGGCTCCTGCCACAGAGGGTGGGATGAGGCAGAAGGGCCGTGGCAAATATTTAGTTTCTACCACTACTCAAAGAATAAGTGACAAGTATTCCTTTCCTTGCTTTGAGTGTGATTTTTAAGTTTAAATCTCAAAGTACAATCTTTATTTTTTGAAAATATTTCCAGAAGTGGATAAATGTTCCCAACGCATTGATAGTGCAAAAGCTCTGCCTTCACTTTGAAAGACGTGTCCGCGATTCTGACATCTTTCATTCATTCTGTGATTTGCGGGATTAGTAATCCATCGAGGGAACATTTATTTAGTGCTTATTTTGTACCAGGCAAAGCTCTCTGTAGAGGAGGGAGAAGGTGTTATGGGATCATCCAGGGAAGACGTTTATTTTGACTGGGGAATCCAGGGAGGGTCTTGAGGATGTTGTAGCATTTGGACCCAAGCCTTGAGGGATGAACGTCCACATTCGATCTCACGATCTCACGGATTCAATGATGGCAGATTAAGGGTGGAGGAAGCCCTGATTTAAAGGGGGAAAAATGCAGTCCCGTTTCTGGTTGCCCGGTTTATATTGACTTTAATGTAAATTCCTACCCAAGAGTATTCAGTCCCTGGTTGTGTATGGCATCTGGTCTCTGTGGGTTTGATAGAAAGCATGTTGTCCATGTTCCCTTGCTGAAGGATAATCCTAAATTGCTCTTCATAGCTTTCTACAGCATGGGCCTTGTATCTCCTTTTCAGACATCACTATTTGGATGAAGTTACTCGGCTTGGCTCATGCCTATAAAAATCCCCATTCCTTACTAATGATGAAAAACTGCCCTGATTGTGTACTTTCCCCCCTCACCTTCGACCAACCCCATCTTTCATAATTGGAAGGGGAGAGTGAATATTCTTTGCTTTTGATCAAGACATGTCTCCTGCCAGGAGCAAGGAAGGATGTGTAGGAGGGAATGTCTCCGACAATAACAATAACAAGAGTAATGAGTAAAAGTTCTCAACAGGATCTCAGGCAACTAAGTTACCCTGACCATTTATGCATGTTTACAGTGTGTGTGTTTTTTTTCTCCAGCTAACAATGGTTCCCAAATGCCTTCCTTCCCTAGGCCCCCTCCCTAGCATGGTGAATGGTCCTGTTTGAATGATAGCACAACAGCTCTCAAAACCAGACTTTCATTCCTGCTTGGTTTTGGCAGTGCAAAAAGCTAAGTGGGGTGCCCTTAGGTTTTGGTTATGGGAAGGCAAGGCATTCACCTGGCCCGGTTCTGGACTTCACAGCTGGGGGTGCCTCATGACCTTCCTAGGCCAAAATGCAGCTTATTCTCCAAGTGGCTGAGGAAAACTTTTGTTCAGTTCCCTCCACGTCTCAGCTCTAAGGTAACTGGAGTTGTGATCCTCTGTTTAAGAAACAGACTGTGACTTCAGCAACAATTAACTGATTTCCTACACATCCCTCTGTACCACCTCTTGGGTGATTTAAGAGGAAACAAGATTTCCTCCTCCCCGTCTCCACTGGACAGAGCCTCCTCCAGCTTGGAATAGCCCAGTCTTCGCTCTGCGGCCGCAGGAAGTTTCTGTCATCCTCCGCACCCCATTCACATCCTGGTAACAGGAGGATGAGCAGGAAGTGGAAAGTGTCAGGGCAAAGCCTTTCAAGCTCACAGTTGGCTCCGGGCAGGGCAGCGCGTGGGCCTTTAGGAAAACAATACCAAACTTTCCAAATGGTTCTGTTAATCGTTCTCTACAAATACTCTACACAGTCGTGTTAGAAATTGTTGGTCACTGAGATGCTGGGCTACTTATTTATTTTTTCTTTTCATTTTGCTACCAAAAAAAAAAAAAAAAAAAAAGTCAGAGTTGAGTGTTTCTCTCCAAACTCTCTTTCTGGTTGTTTGGGATACTTTTGACAGAAGACAGGACAGGCCACTGGTAGTCGTCTGGTATAAGACAGTAGCCGGCAGCAGCCCCTATGTTCAGGATCAGAAAAATTGGTTAGCCCAAATCAATGATCTAAATTTGGGAAAAGGCCCCCCCCCCCCCCCCCGCCCCAAGTGCCAGCTGCCAGCTTGTTCTAAACCTTTGGACATAGCACATCACTTTTCCAGGCCTCAGTGTCCTTATTCATAAAATAAAGGCTCTGGAATCATTAAGGTCTAATGTTCTCTGAGATAGTGAGCCTCTGACAAGACACACACAGAGGCCCTCTGGACTCTCAGGAGGCAACCAATCTCAAGTATGCCTCAAGCCCCTTGTCCAGGAGGCACTTCTCCATGTCCTCTGTCCTTTCCTCCTGTGTGAGGCTGATCTCTGAACTTCAGCAAAACCTCACCGACTAGGTGTAAGGCATGGTCTGGGAGCGGGGCTTTCACACAAGGGTCTTCCTGAGTCTCTATCAGGGGGATCTTTTTTTTTAATAGATTTTTTTAAAGTTTATTTATTTATTTTGAGAGAGAGAGAGAGTAGGGGAGGGGCAGAGGGAGAGGCAGAGGGAGAGAGAGAATCGCAAGCAGGGATTCCCTCTCAAGCAGGGACCCCCAATACGGGGCTCAAAATCACAAAGCGTCAGATCATGAGCTGAGCGGAAAGCAAGAGTTGGACTCTTAACTGACTGAGCCACCCAGGCACTCCATGAGGGATTATTATTATTTTTTTTCAACGTTTATTTATTTTTGGGACAGAGAGAGACAGAGCATGAACGGGGGAGGGGCAGAGAGAGAGGGAGACACAGAATCTGAAACAGGCTCCAGGCTCCGAGCCATCAGGCCAGAGCCTGACGCGGGGCTCGAACTCACGGACCGCTAGATCGTGACCTGGCTGAAGTCGGACGCTTAACCGACTGCGCCACCCAGGCGCCCCCATGAGGGATTATTTTTAATCTTAGCCTAAGAATCACAAACTAGGCCCAAAGATGGACCTGCTTGTAAGAACTCCTTTTTCGTCAGCGCCTCTTATTGAAGCACTCTTGCCCTTATTATTATGCCGCCTACTGCACAAAGCCAGGTGGAAAGTAATCTGGGCTACTTCTCCATGCCCTCACCTCACCACCTACCCCTTTTCTTCTTCTTTTTAAAAAAAATTTTTTTTAATGTTTGTTTACCTTCGAGAGAGACAGAGTGTGAGCGGGGAAGGGGCAGAGAGAGAGGGAGATGCAGAATCTGAAGGAAGTTCCAAGCTCTGAGCTGTCAGCATAGAGCCCGACATGGGGCTCGAACTCAAGAACCTTGAGATCTTGACCTGAGCTGAAGTCGGGTGCTTATCTGACTGAGCCACCCAGGTGCCCCTACCCCATTTCTTCTTTATCTATTGAGGGATAATAGGGAAAAGGAGCTGTTTTGGTTAGGAGGTTGGCATTTACCAAAAATAACATTTCCCATGACTAATTTCCAGATACTGCCCATCCATTACCTTGGAATGTAAATATATTGAAAAGCAGACCTGTACTAACGCTTTCCCCAACTCCCACAGCTAGAGATCTCAGGGTAACACCTCTTTGCCTTGGTGTGAGGTTGTCATTCAGAAACTTCTTGAGAGATGCAGAAACCCCAGCTGCCTCTGATTCCAAGCCAAAGGCAATGCTACCTGGCAGAGGTACTTGTACACAGAGCTTCCCTGAATTTAGAAAATAATGGACCATGAAAGTATCCAAATGGAACTGAAACAGATCTTTTGGGAGTTATTTATCTTTCTTCTTTGCTTTTATTCCTTGTTTTATTATTTTTAAAAATTATTCCTTGTTCTAGGGGCACCTGGGTGGTTCAGTTGGTTAAGCATGCGACTTCAGCTCAGGTCATGATCTCATGCTTCATGAGTTCGAGCCCCCATCAGGTTCTGCACTGACAGTGTGGAGCCTGCTTGGGATTCTCTCTCTCCCTCTCTCTCTGCTCCTCCCCCACTTGTGCTTTCTCTCTCTCTCTCAAAATAAGTAAATAAACTTAAAAAAAATTATTTAAATAAAAAAGGGGTGCCTGGGTGGCTCAGCCAGTTAAGCATCCGGCTTCGGTTAAGGTCATGATCCTCCCATTAGTGGGTTTGAGCCCCGCATCAGGCTCTCTGCTGACAGCTAGAAGTCTGGAGCCTGCTTCAAATTCTGTGTCTCCCTCTCTTGCTGCCCCTCCTCTTTCCCTCTCTCTCTCTCTCAAAAATAAACATTAAAAAAATTAAATTATTCCTTGTTATTTAAAAAAATTTTTTTTAAACATTTATTCATTCTTTGAGAGATAGAGAGCACAAGCAGGGGAGGGGCAGAGAGAGTACAAAATAGGTACTCAGTTAATGTGAGCATTCTTCTCTATTCCCACTTTTCACTGCATACAATGTGTGCATGCACCTGCTCAGAGTTAGTATCCTAAAGAGCTGGGGAAACAGAGGGAGAGGAGAGGAGGAGACCCATATGTGCCGGTTGGGACCCTTCCTTTCCAGAATATAATTGTACAAATGAAATATTCAGCTCTCGGCGAATGCCTAGGGCAGCCTTCAAGAAGAAGGGGCTGTGAGGGGGAGCAGGTTTTATCTGCCTGATTTGCCCTGGAGGCCCCAAAGACTTTACACTTGTGAAAAAATGAGTTCCAGGTCCTCTTAAAGCATCAAGGGTCTGAATTGTCCCCTCTTCCCTCGGCAACAACTTCCTGAACCACATTCACTTGAGGACTTCACCAAGTGCAAACCGCAGCCAGGTCGTTGAGTCTTTGCAAGGTCAGCTGAGGCCTGCATCTTTAGAATCTCATAAGTTAGAGCTCCCTTGGGAAGCCAGTGTCCATGAACCTGGAGGCCCGGATGACTCAGTCATGGGCAACCATAAAAAAGGCATTGAAATCAGGCTGAGATGATGGCTGATTCCACTCTGGTTTATATCGTTTCTCCTTTTATAGAACTTAGATGAGAATCTGCCACTCAGAAGCTTGGAAGTCTAAATAGAGAAGCATCCAAACAAAACTGGGGGACTCTGAGGAAACTATAGAAGAGTTGCTTGTGACATTGGCATCACCCCGGAATGTGAGAGACTGGCCAACTCTTGGCCTGGTTCTCCTTCATGTAACCCCCTCCTGGGCTTCTCCACGCATCCTCGCTGATGTGGGTCTTCTTCCACTGCTGTCCCGTATTTGACTCAAGCCAGCTGCCGGGCTCGTTCGTGGCTTTTGAAATGCACGTAGCTTTCTACCTTAATTGCTCCTGCTTTTCTGCGGCTGTGACTCTTCATCCGCACATTCCTGAATCTGATGAAATTCTCTGTTATGGGACACACTTTCCTCTTCGTGTTCAGGAAAACCGTGCTCTGGTTAGGTTCCCAGACTGAGGAGCCCTCTCTCTGGCTGCGTGGCTGGTCGCTGTCCTGTACTGACCATCTTGCCCATCCTGGCCAGGAGCCACACCATCAGCTGTGCCATTTCAGCCTCCACAGCCTCCCTCTGACTCAACCCCAGTCTCCATCCTACACTTCCTTTGGTCTCCACTGACCCTGGGCGCAGTGATTTCTCTGACTGCCTTTTTACATCTTGGGAAAAGGCTGCTTGCCCTGTGTCCTAGTTTTGGATAGGAAGTAGTTGCTTCTAAGCAACACGTTGGCCTGGTTGTCTGTCTTCTTGGTGAGGTAAGCTGAACATAGATTTGTTGTGTACCAACCTTGTGGAGGGCACTCTGCCAGGCACTACGGGTCCAGAGAAGCTCTCGGCCCAGGGAGCAGACCAGACACGGATATTTCATTGCAAAACAACATGGAGAATTTAGGGCTACAAAGAAGGGGTACTGAAATTCCCTTCGAGTGTTTGGTTCAGGCAAACCTGATGCTTGTGACCCGCCTGCCTTCCAACTGTTTGGGCTGCTGCTCTGAGTGGACGGTGCCCAGACAGCAGTGAATATCCAGAGACAGAAGCAAGCAGAGCACCAAGGAGGGGAGACTTAGCCCAACCACTAGGCATCTCAGAATCCCAGGTACTGAACTGCTGACTTTAAAGAGGAGGAAGAGTCAGGTTAAGGAGGAAGGGAAGGGTATACCAGGCAGTGGCTCCCAGTGAGAGGAGGTGTTAAAAGGCAGAGTGTGGGGTGCCTGGGTGGCTCAGTCAGTTAAGCATCCGACTTCGACTCAGGTCGTGATCTCATAGCTCATGAGTCTGAGCCCGGCATTGGGCTCTGTTGCTGACAGCTCGGGACCTGGAGCCTGCTTTGAATTCTGTGTCTCCCTCCCTCTCTGCCCTTAACCCACTGACGCTCTGCCTCTCTGTGTCTCTCTCTGTCTCTGTCTCTCTCTCAAAAATAAATAAACATTAAAAAAAAAAAAGGTAGAGTGTGTTCAGGCATCCCTGGATGGCCAAGTCCGCGGGGTGGAGGAGAGCAGTACAGACAAGCTGCCCTATGAACGATGGGCAAGCTTGACAGAGACTTGGCCAGATTTTTTAAAAAGTATACCTGGTGGCCAAGAGGAACATGGAGTTAAAGGAGACAAGACTAGGGAAACAGGTCCAGTTAAGGACTCTTTGCAACTAAGGGATCCAGGAAATAGGCAATCCAGTTCTTATGGGGGTTTCTTTCCTTTCCCTTTCATATTTCCCTCTTCTTCCCCAGCTTTGAGGCAAGTGACTAAAGCGCCACTATCTTCTTCTTCCTTCTCCTCCTCTTCCTCTTCCTACTTCCTTTGTTTTGTTCTTTTTATTTTTAAATAATTATGGACTCATAAGTGGCTGTATAAATACTACCGAGCCCTCTTTGACCTTTCCCCAGCTTCCCCAAAGGTATCAACTTGTGTAACTTTAGTACATTATCAAAACTAGGAAACTGACCTTGTACAGAACTGTGAACCAGGCTGTAGATTATATTCAGATTTCACCCATTTTAACATGCTTGTGTGTGTGTGTGTGTGTGTGTGTGTGTGTGTGTGCGTGTAGTTCTGTTCAGCATTATCACCATGTATATTCAGATGACCACCCCCTAAATCAAGGTACAGAACCATGCCAGCACCACTGGGGGGACCCCACACTGCCCCTTCCCGGCAGCACCACCCGCCTTGTCCCGAGGTGCATTCTAATGAGTTAAAGTAAAGCATGTGTTCAAACTGCTGCTGACTCATAAAGGGGGAAAAAAAGACCTTTCTTGGCATATCTATGTCTCTGGAATTTTTCTCCCTTACTCTGTGTAGATCATGTCTACCTCCCTAGAGAACATGGGTGTGTGTTGGGGGGAACCTAGGCTTTGGCTCTGAAGCATAATTATTACCCCATAGATGGATTCGGTCCTGCTCAGCTTTTCCTGAGGCTGAGAATGGGGGCTCTTCTTGCCCGAGCCGTGCACCCGTCTTATAAAGTACCTCTTTTTTTTTTTTTTTAACATTTATTCATTTTTGAGAGAGAGACAGAGTGTGAGTGGGGGAGGGGGAGAGAGAGAGGGAGGCACAGACTCCGAAGCAGGCTCCAGGCTCTGAGCTGTCAGCGCAGAGCCTGACATGGGGCTCAAACTCATGAGCCATGAGATCATGACCTGGGCCAAAGTCAGATGCTCAACCAACTGAGCCACCCAGGCGCCCCTAAAGTATCTCTTTTATGAGAGCTCTTAGGTCCCCAGTAGAGAATAGAGCTAAGGCTTAGGAATGGATAGTGATTTTAAACATATATATGTTTAAACATCCATTTAAACATGCATATGTTTAATACAGATGTACAAGAAATCAATATTATGTGGCTGAACACACGCTTATTTTATAGACTTTAAATATCATTCTATTTCTTTAAAAAGGCCCATTCTTTGCCAAATGATGAATCATTAATTCAGTAAGAGCCTCTCATCCTCACTCAGTCCATTGTGTATTTGGGAGTTCATAACTATCACATACATGTGGACTGACCTCATCACAGGTATGTTTCTGAGATTTATACATAAAGTAAATTTTTCAGGGACACCTGGGTGGCTCCGTCGGTTAAGCGTCCGACTCTTGAATTCGGCTCAGGTCATGATCACAGGGTCGTGGGATGGAGCCCAGGATTCTCTCTCTCCCTCTCTCTGCCCCTTCCCCACTGGTATTCACACTCTTTCTCTCTCTCCATCTATTTCTCTCTCTCTCTCTCGCAAAAACAAATTAAGAAAATAAAGTAAACTTTTCAGTATTCAGTAGTGTAGTGAATCAAAGCTATTATAATTTTGGAGGCGTCATAATAGCAGTTTAGACTTGGAATGGCATTTGATATCATCTGGTACAATTTTTTCCTTAATTAAAAAATCACTTTTCTAAAGCTCTGATACTTGTAGGGCAGCAGCCACCCTGTGTCAGATAGCTTAAATCATTGGTGTGTTTTCCATTTTTTTTTTTTTGGTCCCAAATCTTCCATCCTATGAATTTCATTTACTGGTTAAAGTTTGTCCTTTTGAACTACTCAGAATAATGTAATCCCTTTTCCAAGCCCAGTCTTGTTGGGATGTGGAAGCAGTTCTTGTGTTTCCTTGAAGACTTCTCTTTCTAGTATAAACACCTTCACTTCCTTGAACTCATGCTCTTAGGCCTTGTTTCCCAGACTCTTCACCATCTCGTCACTTCCTCAGGAAGCGCTCGCGTTTACCCATGTCACTCTTAAGACGTGCTGTCTGCCATTTCTCTGTTATCACAGAAGGAAAAACAACAACAAAGTTGGACGGACCTCACTATATAAACCACGTGTAGGATATTGAATACTTTAAACAGTATCCTGCTCTTGTGATGTAAATTCTCTGCCTTTAATTTTCCCTACGTTCCTGTAAGAAAAGTTAGTCACATGAAGACTTCATTTATATAGTAAGCATTTAATAAAAGTTTCATTTTTATTATTATTGCTAATTTAAAACAACTAACACTATATATTAAAAAAAAAACAAGAGGAAAGAAAGAAAGAAAGAGAGAAAGAAAGAAAGAAAGAAGAAAGAAAGAAAAGAAAGAAAGAAACCCAAAAAGCCACAAGAGGTGATTAAAGTCATGAATATGGGGAGAAGTGAATAACTGAGAACAATAAGGCAGTTTCCCCTCAACTTTAGTCAGTTGATAGTCAAACCTTCCTCCTTTTTTTTTTTTCAATGTTTATTTTTGAGAGAGAGAGAGACAGACAGACAGACAGAGTGTGAGCAGGAGAGGAGCAGAGAGAAAGGGAGACACAGAATCCGAAGCAGGCTCCAGGCTCTGAGCTGTCAGCACAGAGCCATACGCAGGCTCGAACTCATGAGCTGTGAAATCATGACCTGGGCCAAAGCAGGACGCTCAACGGACTGAGCCACTCAGGCACCCCATAACCTTCCTGACTCTTTAAGGAGGTCTTGCCTTCTGAAGGATAAACAGAAAACATCAATTCACAATTGATAAGCATAGACAGCAATCTTATTTCTTTTCCTGAGATAAAGCCTAATTGGGCCTTCCTTCCTTCCTTCCTTGCTTCCGTCCTTCCGTCCTTCCTACCTTTCTTTCCTTCTTTCTTACTTTCAAGAGGAAGAGTGGTGACGTCCTATTTCTGGGTTTTAGAAATAGTTTTTAGGTAGTAAGACACATGTTTTCTTGTTTCATTAAGAATTGTTGGTATGAAGAATCTGCTATTCATGCTTAAGGCTATGCTGGGTCATAGTAGCGAATATAGTTAAGACTTCTATTTATAATATAGAGAGTTTGAAGTAATTTAAAAATTCCAGAGAAATTGCAAGAACAGTGCAAAGAACTCCCAAGTCTCCCTGCCCAATTTCCCCAACTATTAATATTTCACTGTGTGTGCTCTATCACCATTTCCCTCTCTCCCTGATGAGTTTTCCCAGTTTTGTTGAGATATAATTGACATATAACATTGTATTAGTTTAAGGTGTACACCCGAATGATTTCATATGTGAATATAATTGTAAAATGATTACCACAATAAGTTACCATCCATCACCTTGCATAGTTACATGATTTTTCTTGTGATGAGAGTTTTAAAAAAATATTTATTTTGAGAGGGGGGAGGGGCAGAGAAAGAGGGAGACAGAGAATCTGAAGCAGGCTTCTTTCTGTCAGCACAAAGCCTGACCCAGGGCTTGAACTCACGAATGGTTAGATCATGACCAGAGCCGAAGTCAGATGCTTAATCAACTGAGCCACCCAGGTGCCCCATGATGAGAATTTTTAAGATTTACTTTCTTATCAACTTTCAAGTATACAATACAGTATTGTTAACTATAGTCACAGTGCTGGACATTATATCCCCAGGACTTACTTATTTTATAACTGAGTGTTTGTACCTTTTTACCACCGTCACCCATTTGCTTCACCCCACACCCCTGACTCTTCCTAATGGTTACCATTAGTGTCTCTCCGAACCATCTGAGAATGAACTGCAGACATAATGCTCCTTAAATCCCAAATATTCTGGGGTGCGATTCCCCAGCACTTCACCATATAACCATTAAATAACTTCCAACTCAACATTGATAAATCACTGCTGTATTGCCAATAGATGCCGTTCAGATTTTGCCGTATGTCCCATTAACGTCTGCTTTTGGTTTCTGGTCTAGGATCTCATCCAGAAACACGATGCGTTTAGGTCCCATGTTTCTTCCGTCTTCTCCAGTCTAGAACAATTCCTCAGTCCTTCTTCTTTAAGGCCCCTGCCTTTGACAGTTTTAGAGACAACAGGCCTGACCTTCATCAGGACTCGTTCCTTGTCACTCATTCTCTGGTCCAGTCTAGAGTTTATCCCAGTTATTTGTTGTTATGCTAATGACCGTCTTTTTTATTTCCAAGATTTTTGATTATTGACATCCATTAGTTCATGTTTCATTTCTTACTATTTCTGTCTCATAGTTTCTTATACTTGTTTGTCTTTTTTTGTTTTTAAAATTATTCTTATACTTTTAAAATGAAAGTTATTCCGTTGTTTGAGCCCTCTAAATGATATAGTTTGTGTTCTATAAAGTAAATTTAGTTTGGCGTGAGTTTTATTCTGATTGCTGATTTCATCGGCCTTCTTTCATTGAATTAGCCTTTCTTACTCTGGCTTGTCCCCACTGCTTCCCCCTTGCCCCCACAACACACACTGTTTTTGAGATTTCCTCCACCAGTTCTCTGGGGTCCCCAGGTCGGAGCCAGGTTCCAAAGGGCTTTTCAGAACTTTGGTCCTGCAGGGATTTGGAGCTATCACAGATCTGGTTACAGAGCTGGCAGGCAACTTGGCTCAGTTACCCATGGTAACTGTGCCCTTTTGTCTGCCTGGGCCTGTCGGTTGCTCAAAGGTTCAGCCCAGGCAGTAGTAGGCACTAGCTTTTTTCTTGTCCTTCCAATGTACCTTTCACTATTGGAGGTGACCTTCTGCCCTTCATTGTCTTTGGCTGCACTGAATGTCCTGTGCGGCTCTCTCTGAGACCTGGGGCCTGTTGCTTCAGCCCTGCTCACTCCTTTGCATTTATGATCCATTTCACTGCTTCAGGCTTGGGCTTAGGAACTGAATGACAGCACTTGTGGGTGGCTTCAGGTAATACATAATAACCAGTGCCCCAGACCCACCTGCTGGGACCTCTCATCTGGACCTTCTGCAAGAGCTTCCCAACAGGGCTCTCTTCTTCATGTTTGCTCCCACAATCCATTTGCCATTGAAAATGCACATGGAAAAATGATGCCCCTCTTTAACTGAAAATCCTCCTGACATCCCCTTGCTCTCGAGTTTAGAATCTTTCAGCATAATTTACAAGGCCCTGTTAGATCTTGTTCAGCCTTTCTTCCAGATTTATTTATGCCACTCGCCCCTGGATCACGAATCTCCTCTCTGTAGTCATGTTGGCTCCCTTTCAGCTCCTGGAAACACTGGTGTCCCACATACTTCAGGCCTTTACACAAGCTTTCCCCTCTGCCTGAAATCCTCCTCCCCCCTTTACATCCCTGCCTCCCTGATTAAATCCTAGTAACCCCCAGATCTCAGCAGGGATGTCTTGTCCTCAAGGAGACATCGCCAATGCCCCATGATTCCCCCAGCTTGGGTGACCTTATTATAAACCTTCAGGGGCCTTCTAATTTTTCTTTAAATAGCTTATTTATTGGTATGTTATTCACATTTATTTATGGGATTATTTGTTACTACCTGAGGATTTTGTTCACTGTTATATCCCCAGCATCACGTATGGATTATAACAACTCCCTACAGATTCATGAGTGACAAATGAGCCCTCCAAGCCCCACATGGTCTGACCCGTTTCCTCTCTGACCTCACTTCTACCACTTTCCCTCTCTCTCACCCTGAGTCCCACTGATCACGTTGCTTTTCCACAAACTTAGTAGGTATGCTCCTGCGTGCAGGCCTGTCTTAATCGGCTTGGGCTGCCATAACAAAATAGCAAAGCATGGATTCAACAACAGAAATTAAGTTTCTTTATTCCAGAGGCTGAAAGGGAAGATCAAGTTTCCAGCAGGGTTTGGTTTTTGGTGACGCTTTCCTTCTTGGCTTGCAGATGGTAGCTTTGGCCTTACATGGCCTTTCCTTTGAGCATGGGGAGAAGGAGGGGAAGAAGTGGGGAAGGGGAGGACGAAACAGAAGGAGAGAGCACTCTGGTATTTCTTCTTATAAGGACACTAATCCTATCAGATGAAGACCCCACCCTTATGAACTCCTTTAACCTCAATTACCACCTAAAGGCCCATCTCCACATTTGGCTACGCTGAGGGTTAGGGCTTCAACATGAATTTGAGGAGAACACAGTTCAGGCCATGACATTCCACCCCTGCCCCCCCCCCCCAAATTCTTGCCCTTATTATATGCAAAATACATTCTTTCCGTCCCAACAACCCCCTAATTTTTAACTCATCCTAACGTCACCTATAAACCCCAAAGTCTCTATCAGCTAAATATCATGTCAATCAGGTATGGGTGTGACTGGAGATACAATTCATCCTGAGGCCAAATTCCTCTCCAGCTGTGCACCTGCAAAACCAGACAAGTTAAGTGCTTCCAAAATACAGTGGTGGGGCAGCACAGGATAGGTATTCCCTTTCCAAAAGGGAGGGATCTGAAAGAAAGAGGTGACAGATCCCAAGTAAGACCAAAACCCAGCAAGGCAAATTCCATTAGATTTTGAGCCGCAAAAATCCTCCTCTTTGGCTCATCACTGTGCCTTCCAGCCCATCCTGTGGCCCTAGAGAGGGGTCCCTGCTTGTGTCGCACTGCTGGGTGGGGGTCCTATCCCCACGGCTCTGGCTGGTGGCTGCTCAGCCTGTTGAAACCACGTTGGTGGCCCCACCCTTTGAAACTGAGATGGAGGTGGCCCTAATGATCTCTGAATCACCTTTGGGGTCCTTGTTCCCTTTTCTTTAAGAATAGTGAGCATAGGGGCGCCTGGGTGGCGCAGTCGGTTAAGCGTCCGACTTCAGCCAGGTCACGATCTCGCGGTCCGTGAGTTCGAGCCCCGCGTCAGGCTCTGGGCTGATGGCTCAGAGCCTGGAGCCTGTTTCCGATTCTGTGTCTCCCTCTCTCTCTGCCCCTTCCCCGTTCATGCTCTGTCTCTCTCTGTCCCAAAAATAAATAAACGTTGAAAAAAAAAATTAAAAAAAAAAAAAAGAATAGTGAGCATAGGGGCGCCTGGGTAGCTCAGTCGGTTAAGCGGCTGACTTCGGCTCGGGTCACGATCTCGCACTCTGTGAGTTCGAGCCCCGCATCGGGCTCTGTGCTGACAGCTCAGAGCCTGGAGCCTGTTTCGGATTCTTTGTCTCCCTCTCTCTCTGACCCTCCCCCATTCATGCTCTGTCTCTCCCTGTCCCAAAAATAAATAAACGTTAAAAAAAATTAAAAAAAAAAAAAAAAGAATAGTGAGCATTTGCAGCCAAACAGCAGTTTTGTCCAGTTCTGTGGAATCCAAGAAGTCTGACAGTCTTCCTTCATTTATCTTTCATTTCTTTCCTTTGTCCTGGCAGTATTTCTGCTGGTATAATCCCATCTCTTTCTGGCTGCTTCCAAGGTGGCTGATTAAATTCATGGTTCACACCCATATTGATCTCCTTATCAAATGATGTTTCAGCCACACCCTTGTGTTCTCTTCAGAACACTTTCTTCTCATTTTTTTTTTTTTTTGCAGTACGGATAGGCAGAGAATTTTCCAAATCTTCAAGTTCTGGTTCTTTTTTGCTTAAAAAAAAAAAAAATTCCTTCAATTTATTTCTCTGTTCTCATGTTCTCTGTTCTCATAGAATGCTAAATCACAATTCAGCCTGGCTCTTTCTCACCATATGGCAAAGATCTATTTTCCAATGACCTGTGCCTCACTTCTGCCTGAGACCTCACCAGAAAGGCTTGTGATGTCATTTCTACCAACATTCTGTTCCTGTATTCTCTAAGAAGATGGAGACTCTCTCTACAGCTCCCCTCTGTTCTGAGACCTCACCAGAACTGCCTTTAACATCCACATTTCCAACAACAGTCCTTTGGTGGCAATTTAAGCTTTCTCTGGCAAGCACCATCAAACTCTAACGTCTACCCATTACCCAGTTCCAAAGCTGCTTCCGCATTTTTAGGCATTCGTTAGAGTAGTATCCCCCTCCTTGGTGTCCAACTCCAGTCTGCTTGGGCTGTCATAACAAAGTACCACACACTAGGTGCCTTAAGCAACAGAATTTTTTTTTTTCTGCACAATTCTAGACTCTGGGATGTCCAAGCTGAGGGTTCCAGCAGGGTACGGTTTCTGGTGAAGGTTCTCTCCCACTTCTCTGTTTCATCTCCTCGGGAGCACTGAGCACTGTCCAAAATTCCACAGGCTTCACTGGCTTGTTGTCTTTCTCCATGACCGGTAAGTGCCAGTAGAGCAGCCACATATCCCTGGAGTTCATTGACGGATCCTCAACACTTAGAACGTGGCCCGTGCCAACTAGATATTTGCTAAACGAGGGACCGAATCGCCTCCCATTGAGTATGTGTTCACAAGAGTGTGTGTAAAACAGGATAAAGAATATTATTTACTGTTTACTTTGTTCTCACTGATGAGGAAAGAAAGACTTGTCACACCTACTTTAAACCTAAGGTTATTTTCTTCTTCACGATTTTAAACAATTCTTATTCATTTTTACCTCTTGAAGCCCAGCAGGCATTTCCTCCGCATATGTGTTCGGTATTATGTTCCTGAGATGTTCCTCTTGAGAAAAACACATATTCCTGTTTCTGTCATTAAATATCTTCAAGTGGTAACAAGTGTGTCCCAGCACAGATAACGTCCAAATCCTAGAAAAGTTCCCCATTGCAGGTGGCAGAGAGCATTCCTGCGGTGGGGATCCTTGTAGCTGTAAACAGTTAGTTAAACAAAATACTAAATAAAGGTGGGGGGATGGGAACTTTCGTAGTCAGAACCAGCGCTGTGTTTGGGGCTCGTTTCTAAGTGCCAGTGAAGCCGCTCTCAGTCCCAGCTTGTGAACAGAGTCTCACCCCCAGGCCTGCCTGCGACCTCCCCCCACCCCTCCCGCTCTCCAGAGATGGCAACAGTCGCACACACTCCGGGCTTTGGCAGGTCCAGGTGGGAGAGTCTGTTTTCACAGGTGCCTCCCACAGCCCAGAGTTGAAATTTGGCTCATAATGTGCCCCTGCATAGAGAAGCTCCATTTTTATTCTGCCGTGAATGAAGATTCTTCCCCTGCAACACTGAAACAGGTCGCAGAGCCTTTGACATTTTTCGACCCAAGGATGTTCCTGCCTTTCATTGTCACAGGGAAAGTTTCTTTCTGCTCCAGATGCAGACTGACAATTATAATAATTTCTGAAATCTGTTATGTAGCTTGAAATATTTGGGGATTGAGAAAAAAGACTTTTTCTCCCCTCCCCCGTCCAACTTATTTTTAGGAGAGTTCCCCAAACTACAGGCATTCTTTTGCCTTTTGATAGATAGGAAGGCTCCGAATAAATGACCTAAGCTCTATTGACAGGTCAGCCTCTGCCATTGTTTTATTTACATTAAAAAAAAAAGTTTTTTTTAAGTTTATTTATTTATTTTGAGAGAAAGAGAGAGAGAGAGAGCATGAGCAGGGGAGGGACAGAGAGAGAGGGAGAGAGAGAGGATTCCTGTCAGCGCAGAGCCTGACCTGGGGCTTGATCTCACGAACCATGAGATCATGACCTGAGCTGAAATCAAGAGTTGACGCTTATTGGACTGAGCCACCCAGCTACCCCTATTTACATTAAAAAAAAATTTTAAGTGTTTATTTATCTTTGAGAGAGAGAGAGCGAGAGAGCAGGGGAGGGGCAGAGAGATCAGGACAGAGGATCCAAAGCGGGCTCTAAGCTGACAGCAGCAAGCCCGATGTGGGGCTCGAACTCACAAACCGTGAGATCATGACTTGAGCCCAAGCTGGACTCTTAACCAACTGAGTCACTCAGGGGCCCCGCGCCTATTTACATTTTTAAAAAAGCATTTAAAAATCTGCATCACTCACTGTATTGTTAGTCCCTGGGGCTTAGAAGAGTCGGTTCGTGAATAGATTTCTGATGCTGGGGCTTTATGGACACAGAGATGCAGCAGTATGTGGTGGTTAGATGAAAATCCTTCTGGAGTCAGGATAGCAGCCTAACTTTTAAATTTATGTTAAAACACATGTACTTTTAATGTGTCAGCCCTTTAAAAAAGGTTTAAAATGTTAACATTGACTCATTTTGTCCCTGTAACAATTCTACACACTAGATATTAACATTGACCTCTTTCTGCAGAGGCAGGACGGTTTGGGTGTCCTGCCCAAAGCCCGCTGTTAGCAAGTGGCAGAATTAGAATCCAAACCCAGGCAGCCCGAGCTTCGAGTTGGTTCTTAACCACTTCCAGCCTGTGGTTGGCGGTCTTGGGTCACACACGTTCTTCCCCCTTTGTCAAAAAGGGCTTTGCCACTTTTCCCTCCCTTGATGGCACCTGTCACATGCTTCAGGGCAAAGGAGCTGCTCTCCTTGCCTGGGAATGAATCTCTGTCCTCCACCCTTTCAGGCCACTTGGGAGCCCTATGAGTTTCAGGGTTTCGGTCCCTTCTCCCACACAGCAAACCTGTCAACCTGGAATGTCTGTTCTCTTGATTGACTGTTTTCAAATCTCCTTCACTTGGGATCTAAGGGGAAACTCCTACCTTTCACCTCGTTGGTATTCCTGGCCTCAACTTATGCAGGAACCACTTAGTGAAGTAGGCATTGGGAGTCGGTCCTCTAAAGGCCAGAGAAGCATCCTTTTGCGATGGAAACGGATAACATGACATATTCCCCTGGCATTCGAAACAGAACAGGCTGTACTTTTTAGAAATAGCACCCACCTCTTAATCAGTTATTTTAGGGCCTGTGCATCCTGAGCTGTCACCAGGAACCTCCTGAGCTTCGGGGGTGACGGAAGGTGTCCAGCGAGGCAGCGTCATCCTGTGCTCCGGACACACAGGGTCAGGGGGTGGGGAGGCTCTCAGAGGCCTGGGCGGCCTGTAGGGGGCTCTGAATAGCGCAGCCAGGTTCCTGCTCTCTTCCCTGAATGTGCTTTGGCGTTTCTAATGCATCCTCGAAAGAGGATAAAGCATCTCCACAGAGGTGAACTCTAGGCCATTCTAGATACAAGCCCTTGGGAATGTTTATGATTCGTCCAGATGATTCAACAGGAGAATCCAGAGAGATGACCTTCTGGCCACTGGTGCTTGTCCTGAGTGTCTGGAGACAGCCCTTCAGTCTCTAGCTCTAGACAGACCATCCTGCTGGCTTTCTGTGTGGGCATCAAGGAGGTGTGGTCTGCAGCAGCTTCCTGCAGGTAATGGTGCCCCACGTCCCTCAGGGGATGAAATATATGGGATTAGAATAATGTGGGTCTTGTTTGTTTTATTTTTTTGTAAGTTTATTTATTTATTTATTTATTTATTTATTTAGAGAGCTTTAGTGGGGGAGGGGGACAGAGGGGGCGAGAGAGAATCCCAAGCGGGCTCCACGTTGTCAGTGTGGAGCCCAATGTGAGGCTTGAACTCGCGAACGGTGAGATCGTGACCTGAGCTGAATTCAAGACTTGGACACGTAACCAACTGAGCCACCGAGGTGCCCCAGAATCATGTGGGTCTTGAAACTGACGTGGGAGCTGGCATGACTGAAGGAGAGTGGTGGGTGTGGGGAGAGAAGATCTGGGATCCTGGCGGGCTTGGCTCCTTCCTGCTGCGTGACTTAGGGCAGGGCTCAGCATCCTCCACTGCAGGCAGGAGCAGCCTTGGTTTCCCAGGGGTCTGCTGCGGAGCGGGCACTGATCTCACTTCATTTTCATAGCCTCCTTTCCTGCCGGCCTCATGTCGTTACACGAGATGATCTTGTGAAAGACGAGGGAAGCCAGATGCGCATGGAAGGTGCTGCTGAGGCCTCTTATTTAATATTAGTTCGGTTTAGGATTATTGTCTTCCTACCTTGCCACTGCCTTCCTGGCTTGTTGCCAAAACTCTTCTTTTCCTTACTCGAAAATACATGCAACCATACACACCCTACCTTACTTAGAAGGTTATCCACTGTAAAACCTAAAACTACTCTAAACAAGTTAAGTCTATTCAAAAGAGAATATCCCTTTGTTTTTTTTTTAATGTTTATTTATTTTGAGAGAGAAAAAGAGAGAAAGAGAGAGGAGGAGGGGCAGGCAGAGAGAGAGAGAGAGGGAGAGAGAGAATCCCAAGCAGGTTCTATGCTGTCAGTGCAGAGCCCAATATGGGGGCTCAAAGCCAAGAGCCATGAGATCATGACCTGAACCGAAATCCAGAGTCAGACACTTAACTGACTGAGCCACCCAGGCACCCCACAGGCAGCTTTCCTTTTCCAAGGCCACCTTTGTGGAGCCTATGTGCAGCCTATGTGGAGCCCCCCACCTAGTGCCTGCATAGAGAAAAGGTGCAAGCAGGGTTTGTGGGGTGAGTGGTGATGCCATGACTTTAATGCTTGGGACGTGTGCTCTGCAGTTTGCTGGGATCCCCTGTGGCCTGCATTCTTAGTGGCTTTACTCCTCCGTTGCCCTGGGGCAAGTGACGCTGAGGCTATAGATCTCTGTAATACTCTTCCCAAAGTCCCAACTCAGGCGATTGTGTTTGAATTATTTGTGCCAAGATTCGATGCTGTGAGCGAATCCTATTAGTACCTGGGCCTAGCACAGGTAGGAGACCCTCAATACATATTTGTTGGAGTGAAATGAAAGCTTGAATAAACGTGAAGAGTAAGGTAAGTCCTTGGCTGACTTCAGCCGGTAAAAGCCCTTAGATGAACTATAGGAAAGAGAATCTGAAATTCTAGATTTCATGAGGCTCTTGAAACCACCCATCCTCTTCCTTTGCTTTCATTTTACTTCAGATTGATTAGACATCAAGGAAAAGATGGGATTTGAATAGGAAGAGTGTACAATTCAGAAATGACTTTTCCGGGACACCTTCGTGGCTCATTCGGTTAGGTGTCTGACTCTTGATTTTGGTTCAGGTCATGATCTGATCGAGCCCCGCGTGGGGCTCTGCACTGGCAGCCGGAGCCAGCTTGGGATTTTCTCCTTCTCTCTCTTTCCCTCCCCCCCCCACCCCTGCTCTCAAAATAAAGAAATAAACTTAAAATAATGACCTTTCCCCCAAATAATATTTATTTTGTAACTATTGTGACTGCCTCTAAGAAAATAAATTGAATCTGGCCAAGATTGTGACAAGGAAGAAAGCTGATAGAAAAAGGAAGCATTTGTGGACTAAACTGAGAGGAGCTAGTGGCTGGAGGGACAGGGAGCCAGGGGAGAGGGTTTTGGAGGTGGGGGGCTCCTGTCTTTGCCCGGGGCACTGTATCTCTGCCCGAAGGCCGGACTGTGGGGGCATTTCCCTGCAGCCTTTCCTGTCTTCATGTAACACCTGGCAGAGCTTCCTGGCTGATAAAAATCTGGTACTCATTGGTTAGGAGCAGAAAAAGTCACTGTTTGGAAAGAAAAAACCCTCTTCTTAGGGATCAGAAGAGACTTCTCTAGTTACCTGTTAGTCCTCTGAGGATCTGAGTTAACCAGATCAGAACTTGAAATGGCAGTAAGGGGCCGTTCAGAGAGTCCTAGCCTAAAATCTCGTCTTCACTCTTTCCTTTCCATAGTCCTGCCCTGATTTTTTTTCTTTTTCTTCGTTTCCACCCCAGTCTTTGGGTGTTGTCATGATTCTTTGGCGCCAACTGCATAGGTTTTCTATTGCTGCCGTCACAAATTAACACAAACGTAATGGCTTAAAACAAAACCTATTTATTATGCCAAAGTCCTGTAGGTCAGGAGTGTAAGTGGGCTCCTTATAACTGGGCTTTGCTCATTGGCTCAGGTCGAGATGTCGTCTGGCTGGGCTCCTGCCTGCAGGCTCTGCAGAATATTCTGCTTCTTTATTTCTTTAATGTTACTTTTATGTTTCTTTAATGTTCTTTAATATTTACTTTTTTTTTACATTTTTTTCAATGTTTTTTATTTATTTTTGGGACAGAGAGAGACAGAGAATGAACGGGGGAGGGGCAGAGAGAGAGGGAGACACAGAATCGGAAACAGGCTCCAGGCTCCGAGCCATCAGCCCAGAGCCTGACGCGGGGCTCGAACTCCCGGACCGCGAGATCGTGACCTGGCTGAAGTCGGACGCCCAACCGACTGCGCCACTCAGGCGCCCCAGTGTTTACTTTTATTTTTGAGAGAGAGAAAGAGAGAGAGACAGAGTGTGTGAGCAGGGGGGGAGCAGAGAGAGAGGGAGACACAGAATCCGAAGTAGGCTTCAGGCTTTGAGCTGTCAGCTGAGAGCCTGACATAGGGCTCCAACTCACAAACCAGGAGATCATAACCTGAGTCAAAGTCGGATGCTTAACTGACTAAGCCACCCAGGCAGCCCAGAAGATTCTGCTTCTAAGCCCTTTCAGTTTGTTGGCAGGATCCAGTTCCCTATGGTTGTAGGACTGAGGTCCTGTTTCCTTGCTGACTGTCAGCCCAGCCACTCTCTGCAACTAGGGGCTCCCACTTTCCTTCTCATATGGTCTCCGGCATCTTCAAGCCAGCGACAGTGTATCGAGTCCCTCTTGGGCTTCAGTCCCTCTGTGTCCTTTTACCTTCCCCTTTGCTTCTAGCTACAGAACATTCTCCGAGTTTATGGGCCCATGTGACCATGCTGACTAACTTGGATAATCTCCCCTTTTTAAGGTCAACTGTGCCACATAACATAACATGATACGATATTTCATCATGTTCGCACGTTCTGGCATCAGGGGGAAGAATCTTAGGGGCCGTTCTTAGAAAGCCTGCCTACCACACCAACTGTTGGTGTGATAGCCAATGCTGCCTGAGGGTGTGTCCATTTTATCGACAGCCATTGAGAAGGAAAACAGAATCACGCGTCCATTTGGTGGCAGAGTGGAAGCCATCTGCCTTGTCACAAGACCTCTTTTAAGTGCTCGCTCAGTTTAGCAAGTTCAAGAAACCTTTGTCGTTCTCTTTCGAACTTTAAAAAAGGTGAATGACCTACGGTAGATTTTTCTTCTTTTTGGATCATTTATTTGTTTTATGCGAAGCTCTTGGCTCTCATTTTAACCTTGCTGTTGCTAAATGAGAGCTCAGTGAAAGGCATATTGTGGAAAGTAAATTATTTTTAGTCAAACAATATGGAGCCAGGCAATAAAATTCAGGAAAGGGGCCTGTTTTGAAACTTGTGGCCTTGTGTAAATCACTGAGTGTCGATAAATTGCTTCCAAAGCAGGTGGGACTCCCCTCGCCTGGCCGTGGATTGAGCCAGTCTGGTGAACTTCGGGGGATGGAAGATGTCTGGGCTCCACAGTCACATTCTATTAATGCTTCATTAGACCTAGTGATTCAAGCCCTGTCTTTACATGTTATGTGCTGGGTGATGGGAGAGACAGATGCCAGTTTCCCAAGAGGGAAAAAAAGCAACTGGAAAAAAGGAAATGGCAGATTGTCAGTGAGATAGCTTTTGTTTCAATTTTCCCTCCTTTGTTTTCTTTTTAAGCTCTCTGTGAATTACCGTACTTTCCCTTTTGGTATTTTGGGCCATAGATCTCTACATTAACCTGAACTTTCTTTTTTTTTTTTTTTTCTTTTCTCCCTTTCCCCTAATATTCATCTGGAAAATACCCCTACACCTGACTGCCTGGTGTTAGTGAGATCCGCTGTCCACTTCCAGATTGTTTTATTGAGGGAGAGTGGCATGGTCCCCCTGGCAGGAGTCCCAGACTGGAAGCCAGGAAAGCTGGGCCCCTTTCCCAGGCCGGTGCACCACGCCTCTGTGCTGCCTCGAGGCCTCCCTTACCCTGCACTGGGCCTGGGGTGTGCTCATGTGATACCTGGAGATAAGCAAAGAGCTGCCTTTGTTGGGTCATAGTTCCCAGCTATGCCATGAACCAGCCGTGTGACCTTGGGCTCAATCAGTATTCCTGTCTCTGAGCCTCAGTTTGTTCTTTGGTCAACTGGGGAAAAAGCTATTTGCTTCCTCGTGTGAGAAGCTGGGCAGGAGCAGGAAGTGGCCAAGCTATGGTGTTGAGGATGAGCCATCCTCGAATTGGGGCAATACAATCTGCAGCCCTGTGGCCCCTGACACCAGTGGGTCTGTCGAGGACAGTGGCTGCCTGAGCAGAAAAAGGCAAAGGCCACAGCATCAGGCAGGGTGGGCAGGCTCAGTGAAGCATATGGAAACAGCCATTTATAGGGTTGCTACTTGGGGTCTTTGAGTCTGTCTCGCTCTAGCACCCTGTCCTAGTACTTCCCCAAATTTTCTCTGGGAAGCTTTGCTTCTGGCACTGGTGCCTGTGGTAACAAAAATATCTAGATCTAGGGGCACCTTGGTGGCTTGGTTAAGTGTCCAACTTCGGCTCAGGTCATGAACTTGCAGTTGGTGAATTCAAGCCCCGCGTCGGGCTCTGTGTTGATGGCTCAGAGCCTGGAGCCTGCTTCGGATTCTGTGTCTCCCTCTCTCTCTGCCCATGTCCTGTTCATTCTCTGTCTTTCTTTCCATCGAAAATAAATAAACATTTAAAAAATTTAACAAAATATCTGTATCTATATCTATATCTCTATATCCATCTATCTATCATCTATCTATTTATGTATTTATTGATCGATAGATAAGTAGATAGATAAAGGAAAAAACACACTGGACTTGGGTTCAGACCAACTAGATCTTGGATGTGAGTTTTGATTTCCCTAGTTCCATGACCCTGGCTAATTGACTTAACTCCTGTGCCTCAGTTTCCTCATCCGGAGTAATATCAGCTCTGTTGACCTCTCTGGTTTGCTATGAATCGCAGTCCACGGGTGTATGTTGTAGGCCTTATATTGTGTGTTATCATAATGAGTCTTTTATTTTCCTGTAGGGCATTTTAAGGACAAGCTAAATGAAAGTGGCAGTTGGGTTTGGACATGGCATACTCTGGCTGAGAACGAAGTGAGCATTATGAGGGGCCCACTCCTCTCTTGACTTCTCATACTAATAGACATCTATGTTTCCACTCAGAATTCCTACTCATTTGTCAGGTACAAGCCAAGCTACCAAAATAGCACTTGTGTACGGCTGAAACTATTACTGCTCAATTGCTTCTGGGCTTTACTTCTTTCGCTCAACCCCACCTCGCCCAGAGTATCTGCAGACGTGTCAAGGATGTGGTGCAGGCCGGATGACGGTGGTCAGGAATGGTCCAAACATTACACATGGAGGCAAGAATTTTGAGATGTTCCAGGGACAGGCTCAGGCCCCGAGTCCCCCCAGCAAGCTGACCACCCAATGCCAGCAACAGTGGGGGGCTGAAATGTGCCCCACATGCTGCAGAGTCCTGGCTTATGCAGGTAAAGGAGGCCAACGTGACGGATGTTCAACTTGCAGGGAAGAATTTAAAATACGTTTCTGGACAGGGCAATGGATGTCGTAGGTCGGCATTTCGGAGCTCATCACTTACACCAACCAGCAAATTCCTTTTCATAAACACACAAGCATTTTCTAACAGACAGAGCCGTTGAGTTTCACGTGTTTGATAGCAACTGCATCTAAATAATGTTGGAAACGCTGCGGATGTCACTTTGAGAAGGCACAGTGACCCCGTAGGACAGGCACAGACCTTTGCGCCGACTCTCTTTTCTGTCATTTTGGGCCTTCAGCAAACCCAATAAGCCTCCCTTTGGTTTCTGCTTCTTCAAAGTGGGGGAAATTATGTTGAACTTGGGGCTTGTTGTGAGGAGTTAAGATAATGTGTGAAAAGAGCTGAACCCAGGTCCAACGGTGGTAGGAATTCAAAACCTATAATCTTTTGTTGTTAAAAAAATAAAACAGGGGGCACCTGGGTGGGTCAGTCAGTTGAGCATCTGACTTTGGCTCAGGTAATGATCTTGGGGTTCGTGAGTTCAAGTCTCACATCAGGCTCTCTGCTGTCAGCATAGAGTCTGCTTCGGGTCCTCTGTCCCGCTCTCTCTGCCCCTCCCCTGTTTGCACTCTATCAAAAAAAACCAAACATTTAAAAAAAACAAAGTAAAACAGTACCCATGGTGTTTGTGATGTACCATTTTAAAGTCCTGTCTGATTCTTCCCCCCTTCTTAAATGGAGTATGATGGACAGATTTAGTAGAACTTCTATATTTTGTTTATGATCGTAGCTGATTTCCCTGTGGTGGGTTACTTTAGAAATTAAGTATAAAATCACAGCAATAAAACAAAACCAGTAAAACTTGTATCATGTGTCAGGTAGTGGGGCTGTCATTCTACATGTAGAAACAATACTCAAAAGACCTTAGGCAGTGGGTACCATTGCTGTCCCCACTTTGCAGCTGAGAGAGCAGCCTCTTGAAGCATTGGGATCATTTGACCAGGGTGACATGGTGGGTGAGGGGCAGAGCCAGGACTCACAGTGAGGGTTTTGTGATACCAGAGGCCACATTCTCAGTTACTAATGGATGCTGATTTCATGCAAAAGTGGCCTGATACTGTAGCCTTGAACTTCAGAGCTGTGGCTAAGGTCGTCATGGCTACCGGGGGCTAAGGGAAACTTTGGGGAGACAAGAAAAGGAGGGAAGCTGTTAGTTTGGAGGGACACGCCATGGCCATGTTCCTCCTTATCTTTCATGGCTCAACTACCACCCCCCATTTATCCCACATCCATATCCAAACTCCTTTTTCCTGGGTCACTGTTGATGTGTCATCTTGCTCCTTGGAGCCTGAGTGACTTCAGTTATGATGATTTTTTTTATTAAAATTTTTTTCTTTAATGTTTATTTTTGAGAGAGAGAGAGAGAGAGAACAAGTGGGGGAGGGGCAGAGAGAGGAGGCACAGAATCCGAGGCAGGCTCCAGGCTCTGAGCTGTCAGCACAGAGCCCAGTGCAGGACTCGAACCCACAAATCATAAGATTATGACCTGAGCTGAAGTTGGACGCTCAACTGACTGAGGCATCCAGGCGCCCCATGACTTCAGTTATTTTAGGGTCAAGCCCAAGAGTCTCAGTAAGGTGCCGACAGTGACCTTCCCTTCCCTCCTCATCTTTTATCTTCCCTCAGTCACTCTCAACCACGCCCCCCTGGGTGCCCTTCATGGACACAGCCCATCCCACCTTCTGCCTTCTCTAGGCGGCACCAGGCCAGCTCTGGGCTCTAGCCCCTAGACAGGCAAGTACCTAAGATGCAGCCCAGAGGCAGCACTGCACAATGGAAAAGCCAAACCCTTGTATTCACTCTTGTATTCATTCATCCATTCAGCCATTTTTTGTTAAACACCAGCTGTTAGAACACAACAGATATTCAGGCACAAGACTTCCCTTACAGCTCAGTGGAGGGGACAGACTCAGAAACAAAGAATGATGGCTCAGTAGATAAGTCTGCGTGGTAACATCAACTAGACCCCATGAGTGTATAGAAGAGAATCAAGGAGGCTGAGATGGAACAAGGGGGTTTCAGGTGGAGGAAAAAGAATATGTAAAGATATAGGGGAACCTGGGTGACTCAGGCTTAGGTTAAGCATCTGATTTCGGCTCAGGTCATGATCTCATGGTTTTGTTCGTGGGTTTGAGCCCCACATTGGGCTCTGAGCTGACAGTGCAAAGTCTGCTTGGGATTCTTTCTCTCTCTCTTGCTCCTCCCCACACTGTACTTTCCCTCTCTCTCTCAAACTAAATAAACTTAAAAAAAAAAAAGAATGTATAAAGATCCAGAGGTGAGGAGGAGCTGGGGCTTTCACAGAAATACACAGAAATCAATGTGACTGGAAGAAATGCCAAGTGTGTGGAGAAATGCCAAGAACCCCAACTCATTCTGCTAAACTAGTTAGCCACTTTCCCAGCTCTCACTCAAATGGAGTAACTGAGGAGATTGCAGGGGCAGTACCCACATAGATATGGGCGTGTTCGAAGGAACCAGTGAGGAGTGGGGCACACCCTGGGGCCAGTAGAAGAAGAAAGGAGGAACTGTTACCACTTCTAGCACTGAAGCAGCAAGTGGAGGGACCAGTGATTAAAATCCCAAGAAAGCTACAGTTATAAGCATAGAAGAAGGCTGTTGGATAAGAGCAGGGGACTTTGGTAAAAGACATAGCCACTGCCAGTCCACAGCCTGGCAGAAAGATGCTGAATGGGCACCTAGGTGGCTCAGTCTGTTAAGTGTCCGACTGCAGCTCAGGTCATGATGTCATGGTTCACGAGTTCGAGCCCCGTGTTGGGCTCTGTGCTGACAGCTCAGGGCCTGGAGCCTGCTTTGGATTCTGTGTCTCCCTCTCTCTCTGTCCCCACTCTGCTTGCACTCTGTCTCTCTCTCTCTCAAAAATAAATAAACATTAAAAAAAAAAAAAAAAGAGCAGGGTGAAGGGTGAGGAGTCTACCTGGAGGGAAGCAGAAAATAGCCAGCATGGCAGACATCAATCATGTCTCCTAGTTCTACCCCAGCTCCTATTAATTGCCTGTATCACAGACAACAAATCTCATTCAAAGTGCTGGGCCAGTGCACAGCAAAAACACACCACAAAGGAAGAAATATATATTTAAAAGTAGAATCCAGACCACAGAAAACACAAATTCAAGGTCAAGTATGGGGAAAGAGAGAAAGCTGGATAACAAAACAAATATGTGGTGATCGTTTGGATTTCCAGAGTTGCCATTGTGGAGACTGAAATAGGACTCTGAGCTTCCTGGTGGCCAAATTTTAAAGGATGATGAGGTCAGTTATGTGGTTTTACTTGTGGAAGAAGTGAAAACATGCTTATTTGTATCAGAACCTAGACTCTTTCTAGACCGTAGCGTGGATAGGAGTTTTCTCCATTGGGGCAGCATGATTTTGAACAGACTGTGATTCTCTGAAATTTCCTCTAGCAAATTGAGGTCAGTGCTGCACCCCCGGCTTCTGTGCTGTTCACGAGTGGTGCTGAGTTCAAGAATAGTGCTCACCAGTGGTGTTCAAGCTCTGCCTCTCTCACATGATTGAGTTCATGTTCCTCGAGATCAGGGACCGTTCTTCGTATGCCTTTTCTACTTCCCATATCACATTCGTTGGAAATTGAATCTAGTGAAAGTATTTTGAGTATTAAATTTTTCCTGTGATTGCAGAAATAATTTCTTACATACTCTCAAGAATAATTAGACCAAGCACAGCTGGCTGCACAAGCAGGTGCTCCAGGGGTTCAGGGTACAGTGGAGAGTTTCCCTTGTTGGAGGTATTGGAGAAGACCACGCTCCATCCTCGTGGACCTGTGCACCGAGACGGAAGGGACCATAACAATTCCTCCAGCTCTCAGTTTAATGGAATGCAGTTGAGACCAGTGATGCTTAGCATTTGGGGGTCAAATACCCCTTTGAAAAGAAAATGAAAACTATGGACTCTTTCCCCAGAAAAAGAACAAAGACCTACAATTTTGGTTCAAGTTCCAGGAAGCTCACAAACTTCTTGGAGCCCATCCCTGGATTCATTAAGGGTCTATGGACCCTAGTTTGGAATTCCTAGTCTAACATGGTCTCATAATATATTGGATGGGGATTTTTTTCTGGATGCTCTGTGGCCCCATTAGTGATAGACATAAAGTGATATTCCTGGGATCAAGTTCATCATTCCCATGGCGGGTGAGAGGAGCAGGCAAATTACTAACCAGGCTCTTACACCCCTTCCTCCACACAAATATTCTGCAATATGACACGTGGACTATTAACCAGCCATAAAAAGGAAGGAAATTCCAACACAGGCTACAACATGGATCAACCTTGAGGACATTATGCTAAGTGAAATAAGCCAGTCACGAAAGGACAGACACTGTCTGGTTCTACTTCTAGGAGGTACCTAGAGAAGTCAGATCCATAGCATAGAAAGTAGAATGGTGGTTGCTGGGGGCTGCGGGGAGAGAATGGGGAATGAGCGTTTATGGTCATGGTTTCAGTTTTGCAACTTGAGAGCTCTGCAACTGCAGACAGATGGTGGTGATGGCTGCACAACACTGTGAACGTAGTGAACACTATTGAACTCCACACTAAAAATGGCTAGGATAGTAAATGTGATGTAACTGCATATTACCAAAATTAAAGCAAACAAATAAATAGGAGTTTAAAACTGTGGAGGCTGAAGAATGCAGCATGCAGCCAGAGGGGTACGTGGGATGGGAGGTCGAGGCTTATCTGCTAGCTTTGGTGCCCTGTGGCCTGACGAAATGAGCCTCTGGGAGCCAGTTCTTTCTGCCACCGGGTAGGCTCCCTGAGCTGTGCTGAGCCATGGCATTGAAAACCAGCACCAGGAGCACCTCGATTTGCGCTGGGATGGCTCTGCTAGGAACTTTGGACTCGTTGCTGTTACTGACATTCATTTTTCCTTCTTCTATTTCCTAGGGCTCTACACATAATTTTGTAAGGAATACTGTAGCTGCGTATATGATTCACCATGCAGGAACTCTTCACTTTATAGGACCCATTTTTTTTTTTTTTATAACAGGAAGTAAATATGTGTTGCTAAGCTACTATGTCTACCTCCCCCAAAATATCATAGAGTAGATTACATTGTAGTCTTTGTGTTCTGTGAGAGTTGATGATTTCTTTATGCTAATTCACCCCTTTTGTTTTTGACCTCCTTTAACTTTAGTTAGAGTTTGGCCATAGTTTATTGGGTGTAAACAGAAAAAAAAAAAAAAGGCTTGAATCATAATTTCCTATGAGAAAACGGAAGTCTTCCTTAAAATTTCTCAAAGGAATTTAAAAAGCATTTATTGGCCCATACTTTCAGTTCTGCCTCTATCTATCTATCTATCTACCACCTATCTATCTGTCTACTTATCTATCATCTATGGTTCAAGGAAACTGTAAACATCTGATCTGATTTAATCTGATTGCAAAGGAAAGAAATACAGACTGCACGAGTAAATTTTAGGAGTTGCAGGTACGTCTTTCGATCCTCTGGGGATGAGGTTTCAGTTCTCCACCTCTGAGAAGAATAAGGCAAGTAGAGACCATTTCAAGATGCAGGCTTAAGAGATTTAGGCCAGAGGAAAGGAAAAACTGCAGGTCAGTTAGACTGAGATCTCAAAATATCTCATTGGATATCCATTGAATATGGATATCATTGGGGCACCTGGGTGGCTCAGCTGGTTAAGCATTCGACCTCGGCTCAGGTCATGATCTCACAGTTCATGAGTTCGAACCCCACATTAGGCTCTGCACTGCCTCTCCCCCACTTGTGCTCTCTGTCAAAATAGATAAATAAACTTCAAAAAGGTGGATATCATTGCCCATATCAGATGCTCTGACCCTCAGGGTAATGTGAGGTTCCAGATGTAATGGAATCATTCCATCTGTGTATTTAATTTACATGAACTCAAATATGCACATATTTAAATAGAGCTGACAGTTTGGTCTATCATTCAACCCAAGGTCCCACAGGAAGACAGTATGGGGCTACAGGAATTTATACCTCACAACTGGATTTTCTTCCTTGCTGTCAGTGAAAACAACTCATCTTGCTGAGTGTGATTCTAGTGGTTTTTATTCCCATACAGCATGGCTTCCACACACAAGTCATTATCCTCATTGAATGCCTAGTGGTTGTTAGTTTCAACTCTAGGGCAAGAGCTGGCTATACTGAGCTTCCTGGGATACGGGATGTCCATCTCCAACATGGTTCACAATTATGGCCTTGCTCAGTATAGCAGGGATCATGAAGATTTGAGGGAGAAAAAAATCATCAAGCCGTGGCATCAAGTACTACAATGATCATCCAGGGGACAAGTCAAATATGTATAAGATTTTATTGAAGACTGACCTGGCACCTGACTTGTTCCTGGAGGAACTGGATTATGAGTGTGTGCCTATGAATTTTAACACATGTTTGACCTTCCTGCCAAAGAGGTATAGATTTCTAATGAAAAGGAATTTCCAGGAATAATTTCAACTCTACATGTTTTTCACCAATATATGGTCTTCTGACCCTAGCTCCTGTAGAAATTACAGTAGTGGAGAGCATGAACTTTGGGGTCAGATTCCAAATCCCAGTTCTTCCAATATCAACCAGCTAACATGTTAATTTTACTAAGCCTCCATTTCCTCAGATGTAACAGTAGTTCTTACCTTATAAGATAGTTCTGCAGATTAAAGGCAAAGCATTCAGCACCTGCATTTAACAAGTAATGCAATAGATGTTTACTCTGATTATTCAGGAAGCAAAAGCAATCCAATGCATTGGCTGAATGCCACTGATTTGTGGGAAGAACAAAGGACTGGTTCTGTGCTCTGGATCCAAAGCAATGCAAAAGCTTCAAAAACATATTTGTTTTTATTCTTTCTTATGTTATGTTTTATATACCTAACTTCTAAAGTATTTAAATATACCTGTTAGCTATGCACCTATCCATCCAATGTATCCAGTCAATATTTGTTGAGTACCTGCTATGTGCCAAGCTAGGTGTTGGTGATGCAGAGGCAAGACAGTCCCTGAAGAGTGGGAAGCCACAGCCACATAAACTGGTAGTTATAAGCTAGCATAGAGAAGGGAGTTACTGGGGTACCTGAAAGGACTTAGGTACAAACAGCAGAGAATGGGTCAAGGAGGACTTCTGATGTGAGAAAGGTGTGGAGATGAGAAACAGAAGGGGCTCAGGGGCAACTACAAAGAAAGTACAAATCTGGGAAGGTAGGCAAAGAGCCTGGAGAGAGGGGCTTTTCTGGAGCCCTTCCATGCTCCACTAGGGCCTTTGACCTTCATCCTTAAGGCTGTCCGTGCTGTTGATTGAATATATATTCTCATTTGAGATAGATGATTCTGTGCAGAAGACAGATTGGAGGGGGAGACCACAGGCAAGGGTCAGGGTACCAGACTACAGCAGCCATTGGGTGAAGACTGGTGAGGGGGATGTGGGCGGGTCCTCTAAAGAAGGAGGGGAGGCAGGGACACCCAGAAATGAACAGCAAGTGAATGTAACAGGACTTGTAATGGCTGGGGTGGAAGGTGGAGGGAAGGGACAAGTTAAGGGTGATTCCCAGTTATCTAGTTTAGGCAACTGAGGGCCTGGTGCTACCAATGGAGACATTTTTAGAATAAAAGAGGAAGAACATGTTTGGAGGGTAGAAGATGATTTTGCTCCTTTTGAAAGAAGTTTTAGTTGTATAGATCTCACAGTCTAGGAACATAATGGTTCAAATGTGCTTTTCTTTCATTTCATCTGGAATTCAGTAATCAAAGAAATTATCTGCAATAACAAATTCTCACAAAGCATGTCTAACGGGGATGTTGCATAGTCCATTATTCTCATCCAAGACCAAGCAACATCTGAGCCCAAATGACCTTCATGGTTTAAGATAGGCAGGAGGAAAACTTAAAGAAAGATTGGGAAAGAGAGAGGCTGGGTAAAGGACAACCACATATAATATAATACTAATTAAAAAATGTAAAAACCCTGACTTCAGATATTTTCTACCTTCTCCCTGACATTTAATTAATTGCATTTCAATCTGCCATCCCGCCCCCCCCCCACCCATTATCCTCTAATGGATATTCTAGAATAAGTGGTGAAGAGCAAAACGTGAAAACAACAGAAGGAGAGAGAGATGGGGCTTGGATAATCCACAACCTGATACTTGAACTGCTTAAATCAGGTAGAGGTCAGAATACCAAGCAGGCAAACCTGGGAGAAGTTAAGAATGAATGTGGGGTTGTGTTCCCAAGGTTAGCCAGAGTGTGGACTCGAAATTCATTTCTTTTTGATTTAGTCATCTTATTTTGGAGGGTTCTGGATAGTAGTGAGAAGCAGCATTTGGTTTCACCCCCAAAGTTGGTTAAATAAGAAGGTAGGAGTGGGAAGAAGAAGATGCATACATTTTTATTTGCTGAAAATGGATCAGCAGTGCCATAGCAGTATACAAAGGGCTTCTTAGAGTTATCATTTGACAAAGTGCCCTGGGAGAGGGCTGATGTCAGTGGGGAGAGGGCCGTGGGTGGGTGTCCCCAGGATGACTTCCTCTCTCCGCTCCCTGCCAGAGCTCCCTTGTCCAAACCTGTAATCCCTGCCTGAGCAATTCCAGGTCTGGGTGTTTCTTAAGCAAATAGAGCAAATCATGCCAGTATTAGGGGTTGTCACCTTTTATAGATTGTATTCCAGGGCAACTATTCATGACTGTTTTTCATGACTCAGTGTCACTGCCTCATCTGTGACTCTGATTTCTCCCTCCCCCAACTCCTCACTGCATTCACGTCTGTATGTGTAGTTAACACCAATACCATGCTGTCATGTTTCCTAATCTACTTTGTGAAGTCGAGCACTTCCTCATTTATGTGCTGTCACATTCTCCAGTAATTTCTCAGGCTTATATCTTCCTGCCCCGATACATGGGAAGCTTTCTGCAACTGGGAAGAAATGTGTCAGCTGCTTCCTGCATAAGCATCTTCCCCACCTTCCTCCTCCTGCCCCAACCTGATTCTAGTACACAGCAGGCAGGTGTTCAGCAAATGCTTGTGGATTGTGAAGCAGTGCCACCAAAATGGTATCTCCAAGTGAGGTTGTGCTGTGTATCAGAGTGCTGAACATAAGGTTTCTACACAAAATAAAAACAAGTACCTGCCCCTCAGAGGAGGTCTTCTTAGTATTCATGTAAAGGATAAAAATAGTAACTCTTGTTACGCACTTGCTATGTGTCAGGCGCTGTTCTAGGGCAATTTACATGTATCACTGTATTTGATCTTTACACTAGTCTTCTGCCTATTGCTATCCTCATTTTAAAAATGAGGAAACCAAGGCACAGAAAGGCTAAAAGTTTGCCCAAGAGTCAAAACTATGCAATGGGAAAAGGATAGTTTCTTGAACAAATGGTACTGGGAAAATTGGACAGCTACATGCAAAAGAATGAAACCGGACTTTCTTATACCTTACACTCAGATAAACTCAAAGTGGATTAAAGACATAAATGTGAGACCTGAAACCATAAAACTCCTACAAGAAAACATAGGCAGTAATTTTTTTGACATCAGCTGTAGAAACATTTTTCTAGATGTCTCCTTTGGCAAGAGAAACAAAGCCAAAATTAAACTATTGGGACTACAACAAAATAAAAAGGTTTTGCACAGCAAAGGAAGCCATCCACTAAAAGGAAAGATAGCCCACAAATGGGAGAAGACATTTGCAAATGGTATATCTGATAAGGGTTAATATCCGAAACATATAATGAACTTCTACAACTCAACACCAAAAAACCAATTCAGTTAAAAATGGGCAAAAGACATGAACAGACATTTCGCCAAAGAAGACATACAGATGATCAACAGACACATGAAAAGATGCTCAACATAACTAATCATCAGAGAAATGCAAATCAAAACCACAATGAGATATCACCTCACACCTGTCAGAATGGCTAAAATCAACAACACAAGAAACAACAGGTGTTGGCAAGGATGTGGAGAAAGGGGAATCCTTATGCACTGTTGATGGAAATGCAAACTGGAACAGCTACTGTGGAAAACAGTATGGAAAAAAAATTAAAAATAGAATTACCATATGTAGTAGTAATTCCACTACTGGGTAGTTGCCCACTCAAAATGAAAACACTAAGTCAAAAAGATATATGCACCCCTATGTTTATTGCAGCATTATTTACAATAGCCAAGATATGGAAGCAGCCCAAGCATCCATCCATAGATGAATGGATAAAGAAAATGTGGTATGTATGTGTATATGTATGTGTGTGTTTATATATATATATATATATATATAGAGAGAGAGAGAGAGAGAGAGAGACTATATATGTAGGCATATATATATAGACATATATATAGAGAGACATATATATAGACATATATATAGACATATGTATATGTCTACATACACACACACACACACATAACGAAATATTACTCAGCCGTAAAAAGAATGAAATTTTGCCATTTGCAACAGCATGGGTAGATCTAGAGGGTATAATGCTAAATGAAATATGTCAATCAGAGAAAGACAAATACCATATGATTTCATTCATGTGGAACTTAAGAAACAAAATAAGTGAACAAAGAAAATAAAGAGACAAAGCAAAAAACAGATCCTTAACTATAGAGAACAAGCTGGTGGTTACCAGAGGGGAGGTGGGTGGGGGGATGGAGGAAATAGGTGAAAGGGATTAAGAGTACACTTATCATGATGAGCACTGAATAATATATAGAATTGTTGGATCACTATATTGTATACCTGAAACTAATATAATGCTGTATGTTAATTATACTGGAATTAAAAAATAAACAAACAAAAAACTTGTCCAAGAGTAGAATCAGATTTCAAACGTAAGCGGTTTGAGTCTGGAATATACACTCTAGACTACATTGCTCTTTGTGTCCCATTTAAGCTTGTTTCTACCTACAAGGTTATTCTCCCATGCTTTCTTCTAGAAGCCCTACTGTTTTATTGTACTTTTAAATCTACAACTACTAGGAATAGCATTTTGTGTCTGGTATGGGGTAAAAATTGATTTTCACCTTTTGGGTTCCCAATTGAAAGTACATCATTTATGGAAAAAGACCACTCTTTTTCTAGTATGTGGTAGTATCACCTTTGTCATAAGTCTGGTCACCTTACAGACGTGAGTAGGTTTGGGAGTCTCTATGCTCTTCTATTGGTCTATTTATCTTTGTGCCAAAATGACATTGTCTTAATCTCTATAGCCTGATATGTCATGATCTAGAAAGGCAAGTCTTTTAACTTTTTCCTTCAGTTTTTAATATTGCCTTGACTGTTCTTGGCCCTTTGTATTTCCATAAAAATTTTAGAATCATTTTGCCAACACACACACACACACACACACACACACACATTCATGCTAGGATTTTTATTGAGATTACATTGAGTCTATAGATGGATTTGGGAAGAATTAACATCTATGTTGGGTTGGGTCCATGTACATGGTATATACCTCAGTTTATTTAGGTTTTTGTTAATTTCTCTCAATAATATTATATAGTTTTCTGTGTACAGGTCTCATTCACATTTTGTTAAATTTATTTTTAGGTATTCAGTTTTTAAAATCATATTATAAATGCTATCACCTAAAAACTTTCATTTGCTAATTGTTTGTGGTGGTATATAGGATTTTCGTATATTCATCTTGTAAGCAGAGACCTTGCTGTTCCCTTAGTAATTTCAATTATAGAATGTTTCTAGATTTCCTATGCATATTATCATGTTATCTAAAATAATGACAAGTTTATCTCTCTTTTCTAATTTCTAAAACTTTTATTTCCTTTTCTTGATTTATAGGTGTTCCAGAATAATGTTGACTTGAAGTAGTGATAGTGAGCATTCTTATTTTATTCTCAATCTTAAGGGGAGGCTTTCAATATTTGCTAGGTATTACATTTGTTGTAGTTTTAGATAATTAAGATATTTAGTTAAGTACCCTTTCATCCCTTGTAAGCTAAAACTTTTTAAAAAATCACAAATGGGTGTTGAATTTTATCAAATGGTTTTTCTTCATCTATTGAAATGATTATGAATTCTCTTCTTTATTCTGTAAATATAGTGAATTATTTTGATTGAATTTTTTTGTATAACTTTTAAAAAACTGCAGTATCATATGTCTCACATGAAGCTAATCATTTAAACAATTTTTAGGTATACATTCTGTGACATTAAGTATAGTCCCTATGTTGTGCAACCATTATCATTATTCAATTCCAGATCATTTTTATTATCTCAAACAGAAATTTCTGTAGCCATTAAATAATAAATTATCTTTCCCGTCTCCCCTCAGCCCCTGGTAACCTCTATTCCATTGTCTTTTATGAATTTGACTATTGTAGGTATCTCATGTAAATGAAATAATCCAATATTTGTCCTTTTGTATTGTGCTTATTTCACTTAGCATAATGTCCTCAAAGTTATCTATGTTGTAGTGTTTCCCAGAATTTCATTCCTTCTTCAGGTTGAATAATATTCCTTTGTATGTATATATTACATTTCGTTTATCTACTCATCTGTTGATGGACACTGGGGTTGTTTACATGTTTTGACTATTGTGAATAATGCTGCTATGAACATGGGTTTACAAGAACCTGTTTGAGTCCCCACTTTCAATTCTTTGGGGTATGTACATAGAAATAGAATTGCTGAATCACATGGTAATTCTATATTCAACTTTCCAAAGAACCTTCAAATAGTTTTGTATGGTGGCCGCACCATTTTACATTTCCATCAGCAATGTACAAGAGTCTCAATTTCGCCACATCCTGTCAACACTTGTTCTTCTATTTTTTTAAAATATTTATTTTTGAGAGAGAGAGAGAGAGAGAGAGAGAGAGAGAGAGAGAGAGAGAATGAGTGGGGAAGGGGCAGAGAGAGAGGGAGAGAGAGAACTCCAACTAGGCTCTGCATAGTCAGCACAGAGCACAATGTGGGGCTCGAACTCACAAGCTGTGAGATCATGACGTGAGCCGAAACCAAGAGTCAGACGCTTAACTGACTGAGCCACCCAGGCACCCCGACACTTGTTATTGTCTGTTTCTTTTTTATAATAGTTATCTTAATAAGTATGAAGTTGATATCTCATGGGTTTGATCAACATTAGTGATGTTGAGCATCTTTTATGTGCCTATTGACTGCTTGTACATTTTTTTTTTTTTTGAGAAATGTCTATTCAAGCCCTTTGCCCATTTTTGAATTTGGTTATTTGTTTTCTTGTTGAATTGTAGGCATTCTTTATGCATTCTGGATATTAACCTATTGTCAGAAATATGATTTGCAAATATTTTCTCTCATTCTGTGGATTGTTTTCTCATTCTCTTGATAGTGTCTTTTAAAGCACAGAACTTTTAAACTTTGATGAAGTACAAATGATCTATTTTGTCTTTTGTTGCCTGTTCTTTTGGTGTCATATCTAGGAAGTCATTACCAAATCCAGTGTCATGTAGCTTTTCCCCTCTGTTTGTTCTAAGAATTTTATAGTTTTAACTATTATGTGTAGGTCTTTGATTGATTTGGGGTTCATTTTTGTATATGGTTTATGTAAGAGTTCAACTTTATTCTTTTGCATGTGGATATCCAATTTTCCAAGCATCATTTGTTTAAAAGTCTGTCCTTTGAATCATCTTGGCATCCTCTATTATCATTATTATTATTATTAAGCTTAAACAAGGTAACAAATTTTTGTGTTTTTGTTTTTGTTTTTTTTTTTTTTCTTTTCCATAGTTCTGGTGGCTGAAAGTCCAAGATCAAAGTGTGGACAAATTTGGTTTCTCCTCCTGAGGCTTCTCTCTTTGGCTTGAAGAATTGCATCCTGTTCTGCTTCTTGTCAGGGTTGTTACTCTGCAAGCATACATTCCTGTGTTTCTTCCTCTTCTTATAAGGACATCATTTATATAGAATTAGAGCTCACTTTAAAGGCTTCATTTTAACTTCATCACCTCTTCAAATACCTTATTTCTAAATACAGTTACATTTTGGGGTACATGTACTTCTACATACAAATTTTAGGAGGACACAATTCAGGCCATTAAACCCACCCCAGCTGATGGAGCTCTCAATCCTTTCAGCTGCTGGGATCAAAATCTCTGAGGTCATTTCTGACTCCTCCTTTCATCTCTGTTTCCTACAGCATCCAAAAATCTGCTGTCTTTTCTTTAAAAAATGAAGTCAGAATGCAAGCACTTCTCTCAGTTCCAAGGCCATTCTGGTCCAACATTCACTTGGACTATTCCAGTAGCCTCTTCCTGGACTCCAGGCCTCTTCCCTTCCCCCCACGGTCTATTCCCAGCCCTGCAGCCAGATGGAGCTTGTTTGTACTTGGGCAAGACTTCCTCCTTCCTCTGATCCAAACCTCCCATTATCTCTATAATAGATGCCCAACTTCTCAGGCAGCTATTACAGCCCTCACTCTTGCCTTATTCTCTTTATTGAAAGAAAGGGGACCTATGGTTTCCTGAGCAGACCTAGCTCAGGTTTACCTCTCAGAATGTGCACATCCGGCTACCAGTTCCTGGGATAAACATCCACACCTTTTAGCACTGGTTGCCAAAAATGGGAAGCCTTCCCCATAACCCCTGTCCTGGACTCAGGACCCTGGACTTGGGCTCTCTCTAGAGTCTCCAGACCCAAGGCTTGGGAAAATAGCAGGTGGAGAGTCTCAGGACACCGTAATCTCAGAGACCGTATGAATGCGGTTGGGATCAGGGAAGGACTGGGAAACCCTCTGTTTCCCTGTGCACATTCCACAAGTGCTTCTTCAGCCATCTGAACTTGGGGGAAGTGGCAGGTGACCATGGCTGGGCTCCATGGGCTCGAGCCTCCCTTGTACCCCTGCCCAACCTGGAGCCAGATGACCTCAAGCTATCTGACTGACCTTGGTGCTTCAGTCCTCAGTGCCACCCCTTACCAGCTCTGTGACCTCTCACAAGCGATCAACCTTCCTGTGCCTCAGTGTCTCCACCATTCCCATTCTAGCTGTTCTTCCTCTGTGCAGCTTTTGGAAAACTCTTACAACTCTAACTCATTGAATCCCCTTTCTGTTCACAACCTGCCAGGGCCCTGAGAATGAAGTACAACTCCCCAGCCCACCATTCTCAATGTGACTGTGCCTTGTTCCCTGCAGACACAGGAAGGCCCCCAGCTTTCCTGAATCTTTCTGGCTCAGTCTCACCTCTAAGGCTTTTTACACATGGTGGTCCCTCCGCCTTTAACATTCCCATACCCCATCACACACAGGCATAGGGAACCCACCCAGGAGCGTCTCACTGGCCTGGACATAGGGGCCTGGGCTGCAAGGACGTGAACAAGTGCCCCTCAGTGGGGACTTTAGGATGTGGGGCGAGCGAAGGCCTGGAGAAGGAGATTCCTGAGCTGGTCTGTTAAGGCCACCGAGTCTGTGGGCAAAGGGGGGCCGGCTGGCAGTCCTTACCCAGGCCCTGGTGATGGTGAGTGCGCCCTGCAGACCTGCCTCTATGCTGCAGGGACAGTGACGTCTTTTGCACCTGTCACTGTGGGCCCCACCCAGCCACCTGGAGCCTCTGATCGGATCCCTTAAATCCAAGGATCTGCCATGATGTTTCCTTTTACATTCCATTTGGATTTGGACAATATTTGCATTCTTTTTTCTTGATTAGTCTTGCTAGGTGTTTATAAATATTATCTTTTTAAGGGACCAACTTTATTGATTTTCTCTCTCGTACGTTTGTTTTCTATTTCCTTAATTCATGTTATTTTTTATTTTTCTTACTTATTTGTATTTAATTTGCCACTTTTTGCACTAAATTCTTGTTTGATTTTCAGCTCTTTCTTTTGGCTAGCATATGCACTTAATACTACATATTTTCCTTAACCAGAATTTTAGCCACATTCCACAGGTCGAGGTCATATTTTCATTATAGTATATAGTTCAACATGTTTTCTTTTTTTTTTTTAATTTTTTTAATGTTTATTCATTTTTGAAAGACAGAGAGAGACAGAGCACAAGCAGGGGTGGGACAGAGAGAGAGAGGGGGACAGAATCTGAAGCAGGCTCCAGGCTCTGAGCTGTCAGCACAGAGCCCGATGCGGGGCTCGAACTCACGGACTGTGAAATCATGACCTGAGTTGAAGTCGGACGCTCAACCAACTGAGCCACCCAGGCGCCCCAGTTCAACATGTTTTCCAGTTTTTATTGTGACTTACTCTTTGACTCAGGGTGAGTTTTTTTAAATATTAATTTATTTTTAAAGGTGAGTTGCTTAATTTCCAAACATTTGGGCATTTCACTGTGGTCAGCAAATACACTCTGAAAGATTTTTAAAACTTGAAATTTGTTAAGAATTTATTTATCGACAGCATAAGGCCACTTTTGTAGATGTTCCATGTGTACTTGGAATGATTGAGGACTTTTTACTGTTGGGTGGAGTATTCTGCATTTGTCAAATAAATCAGATTTGTTGATTTTGTCATTCATATCTCCTGTGTTCTTACCAATTTATTGATTTATTTTTGCCTGTTTTTACCTCATCTGCTACAAGAGGCTTGTTAAAGTCTCCTTCTCTCACTGTGCATTTCTTCCTTCAGTTCTTTAATTTTTGAAGCTATGTTATTTAGAATTAGATGGATTTACATTTTTATCATTATGAATGTCTTTTATCTTTAGTAATGTTTCTTGCCTTGAAGTTTTCTTTGCTTGGTATTAATGTAGTTATAGTACTTTTTTGTTAACATTCTCATGGCTAATCTTTTTCCCTGTTTTACTTTCAATCTCTCTGTGATTGAGGACTTGGAGTCACGCCCTCATATTTAGGATGTGTATCTTCTAAGCTGCAGAGTTGTCTGGATTCTGCTGTTGTTTTCGTGGTTGTTACAGACTGACTATGAACTTTTCAGTTGGAGCTTTTATTCTGCTTACATTTAATGTAATTACTGAGATAATTGGTGTATATCTATCTTATGTTTGCTTTCTTTATGTTCACGCGTTTTATGATTCCTTTTCTCTCCTTTTCTGCCTTATTTTCTTTTAATCAAGTTTTTTTTTTATTATTCCACATTTCCTTTTATGAGCTCGTTATGTATGCTTTTAGTTATTGGTGTAGAGATTAAAATATCATTCCTTGATTTATTTGCATATCAGATAATCTGTAGTCTCACCATTGCCCGTTAAACAATGCTTCTTGAGTAATAATTTAACTAATTTCCCCTTCTTGCCTCTTTTTGTTATTGTTGGCACACATTTTAATTCTACATACATTGCAGACTCTACAAGACATTTTGACTGCTCCTTGATGCAATCAAGATTAAATGTTACAAATTCACCTTTTTTATTCCTGCACTTCTATGTTTCTATCTGGTAGTGTCTTCCTTATCTAAGAATTTTCATCAGCATTTTCTCCCCTCCCCCACTTTTTTTCCTGAGATGTAATTGACATATAACCTTATATTAGCCTCAGGTGTACAACATAATGATTTGGTATTTGTATAAATTATGCAGTGATCAGCACAATAAGCCTTGTTAACATCCACCACCACGTAATATTTCCTTTAACGGAAGTCTGCTGACAAGGAATTATCTGATTGGTTTTTATATGCCTGAAAATTTGTTTCTAATTTATCTTCACTTTTGAAGGCTATTTTCAGTTGGTGATACAGAATTTTAGGTAGGCATTTATTTTCTTTCACTTTAAAGATGGCATTTCTTTGTTTTTTTTGTTTGTTTGGGGTCTTATTCTGTCTCCGCTGAAAGTAATGTGTCTGCTTTCGCTGGCTGTTTTTAAGACTTTTGTCTTTGTCTCTGTTTTTAGCAGTTTTATGAAGCTGTACCAGGTGTGGTTTTCTTTGTTTATCCTCCTTAGGTTCTAGAACAGTTTAGATTTTTCCTTGATGACTTTTGTGAGTTTTTGAAACATCTAAGATGTTATTTCTTCATATACTGCTTCTGCCCTATTTTGTGTCCTCTTTCTTCCCTTTTGGTGTTAATTTCCACCTTGCTATCTATTTTTCTGAACATGCAAATTCCGGTCTCTGATAACGCCAACATCTGGGTTACTTGTCTGTTTCTATGGCCGATTTATTTTTTTAGTCTTGTTTCTTCTCGTGACTGGTAACTATTGATTAAAGACCAGACATTTTGTATAAAAAAAACATAAGAAACTCTGGATGAAATGATCTTCTTCCAGAAAGGATTCACACTCTCTTCTAATTGGCAGTTAAAGCAGGGCTGTCTTCAGACTGAGCTGTGGCCTCTGTGAGGATCGTCTGTCTTTGGTTTATTCTTCATCTCTGTGGCGGACACTTGCAGATGTCCCGACTAAGACCTGGAGCGTTTATAACGGCAGTTCCTTCCTGGCGGGACTTAAACTTCAGTTTTTGTTTTGTTTTTTCTTTAATTTTCAGCACAGTGAAACTACTGTCTCTTTCTCTGTGTAGCTTAAGAATTTGGAAAGTGCCTCAAAATGTCATTGTCAAATGTTGGGCTCATTTTTCTGTACCTCCATTCTCTCAGGGACACTGTTGTTTCCGTCCTAGCTGCCTGAGAACCATACTTCCCCAATTTTATGGTATTTTAAAATATTTATTTACTTATTAAAAACAATTAGTGTTTATTTATTTTTGAGAGAGAGAGAGAGAGAGAGAGAGAGAGAGAGAGAGAAAGAGAGAATGTGAACAGGGGAGGGGGAGCGAGGGAGACACAGAATCCGAGGCAGGCTCCAGGCTCTGAGCTGTCAGCGCAGAGATAGACACGGGGCTTGAACTCACGAATCGTGAGATCATGACCTAAACTGAAGTCGGAGGCTTAACTAACTGAGCCACCCAGGCACCCCATATTTTAAATTTTTTATTATTTTTTTAATGTGTCCCCTCCCTCCCCCACCTCCCATGCCAAATTCATATGAAGCCTACTGTGCTGGTGTTTGGAGGTGGGGCCTTTGAGAGGTAATTAGGTCATGATGGAGGAGGTCTTGTGAATGGGATTAGCGTCCTTATAGCAGAGAACCCAGAGAGATCCCTCATGCCAGGTCACAGTGATAAGATGGCTGTCAGTGAGGAGTAGGCTCCCACCAGACATCAGATCTGCTGGCTCTTGAACTTGGACTTCCCAGCCTTTGGAACCTTCAGAAATCAGTGTCCGTTGTTTATAGGCCACCCCGTCTATGGTATTCAGTTATAGCAGCCCCAGTGACTTAAGAGAGGGGGGAACTTTGTTTTAACTGAGGTATAATTGCCATATAACATTATATGGGTTTCAGGGCCACAATATAATGATTTGATATTTGTATATATTTATTGTGAAATAATCTCCACGATGCGTCCAGTTTCCACCCATCACCATGCATGTGATAATTTTTTTTCTGGTGATGAGAACTTTCAAAAAATATATAATACAGTGCTGTTCAGCATGGTCACCATGCTGCACATTACATCCCTGGAACTTCTTTATTTTATAACTGGAAGCTTCTCCCTTTTGCATACTCCTCCAGTTTTAATTTGTCTCCCCAACCCCCTGGGATCGCTTGAAATATCGGTTGAGTTCCTGCTTCTTAGCAGTGGTCCTTTATCTAGTTTTTCAGCCCCTTCTACCCCTGCACCCGGAATGAACAAATGTCACCGGGAAACAGAGGTTGCATGCAAAATGTTGGGATTACCTCAGAGACCTCTTCTTTCTAGAATCTTGAGTCCTCATGTCCTGGCAGCCCAAGCAGCTCTTTCACCACCTCAAACACTTACACTTTTATATTATATTCAGCTTTTCTGGCTGTTTTCTGTGGGAGTACTGGTCTGCTACAATCTACTACATCATAGCCACAAAGTTAAGTTACCAAAAGTGACCATTTAATGTCAAAAATACGGACTTCTGTATTAGTCACTGTTCCCCAGAGAAACAGAGTCAGTATAGATATATAAGAGGAGATTTATTATGGGAATTGGCTTATGCAATTATACAGGCTGAGATGTGTCTGCGTCTGCTGTCTGTAAGCTGAAGAATGAGGAGAGTGGGTGGCGTTGCATCCGAAGCCCTGAGACCAGAGTAGCTGATGGTGTGAATCCCAGTCTGAGGCCAAGGGCCTGAGAGTGGGGAGGATGGTGGTGGGGATGCTGGTGTAAGTCCCAGGGCTCAGTGCCCGAAGAGCAAGAGCTCTGATGCAGAAAGGCAGAAGATGGATATCCCACGTCCTAGCTCAAGAAGTGAAAGAGATAAAATCGCCCTTCTTCTCCCTGTTCGGGCCCCTCGGTGGTTGGGTGATGCCAGATGAAGGCTGGTATCTGAGTCTATGGATTCAAATGCTAATCTCTTCCAGAAATACCCTCACAGACACACCCAAAATAATGTTTTACCTGTTCTCTGGGTATCGCTTAGCCCAGTCAAGTTGACACATAAAACAAACCGTTACAACGTCTAAAGACCTTGCATGTATATTACCAAGGTGCTCCCCAGAGGGCTATTCTAATCATGTTTCTGTCCAGAGTATATTATGTAATTACCACGTACCCATTCCTAATATAGTTACCTGTGTGCATGTAATATGCCCTATTCAGGAGTGATTGGATAGAAGAGATTTTCTCCTACTCCCCTCTTGCTCACAGCACAATGCCTTACTTATAATAATGCAGTAGAATGAGAACACCATAGCCTCACCACTTTTTAGTTGTGCAGTCTTGAGCGGATTAATTTGATTCTGTGAATTTTGATTTTTTTTTATCTTCAGGTGGTGTAAATCTCCCAGAGTTATTTAGGCAATTAGTTGAGCTAAAATGTATAAAGCTGCAGGCATGTGGCCTGTGTTCATTAAATGGGAACTATTTATAAGTAGCATGTCATTTTTATTTGTTGAGGGAGTGAATAAATAAGCTAATGATTTAGGGAAAATGAAGCTGCCCATTTCTGCTTTGGATGGAACAGGAGACAGCATCAGGAAGCTGGGCATCTGCAGCAGGGGACAGCACAGTGCAGCAGATAAACTCACAAGGGAGCGTGTGCCAGTGATATTTCACAAACTTGCCAAAAGATGGAAAAGTAATTGTCAGAACATAGGGGTGCAAGTCTCCATTGTTCATGAGCCATTTGGAATTGTGGGAGACTTCAGAATCATTTGTGCTTTCTATTATGTTAGCCCCCAGGTGAATGCTGAGAAAAGGGATCTATTTCCCTGGTCGCTTCCAACACGGGTAAATTTGACTTTCCATAAAGCAAAATCAATGACAATAAAGTCTTTCACAAAAACCTTTCTTCACATCAGTTGCAAAATCATAGTAACCAAGCATTGGAGAAATCTCTGAATCTGAGAGCTGAAGAGACCTCAGGGATCGTTGGTGGTAGTTTTCATCCTCATTGGAATCACTGCAGCAGAATTCCTGACCGTTGATCAGACACCTGCTGCCGGTTTGCTCAGTGCTCCATGATTTCTCTGCTTCATGGGGAGGTCTATTCCATGTTAGCCCATCAGGTACAATGTTCTCCCAAGAAGAGGGCTGAACTTGGCCTTTGATAGCGTTCCTCTGTTAATCTGGTGTTGGTTGGTCCTCTAAGGATGAAAGAATGATTCAATTCTTTTTTCTAAAACATCTTTTTAAACTATTTGAAAGTAGCCCTCCATGGAAAAACAGCAGAGGAATCAGAAGACTTGAATTATGATCCAAGTTCTATTACTAGCAGTGTGACATTGTATAATACTCATTTTATAGAATAGGAAGCTGAGGCTTTAAAATTAAGGAAAGGTCACACAGATATTAAGTGGTGCACTTGACTGTGAACCCAGCTTTGTTGATGCTCAAGCTCAAGCTCTTATTCATTATGTCGTAGGGCATCTGTGTGCTATTGGCATGTACTGAATTTGTGTCTTTTACTAAACTTCAGTCTTTTCTCTCTAACAAATTTTGATCAAGTCAGATTTTCACCATTTGGAATTTATGTGATTCCCTATCTATCTATTTATCTATCATCTATCGTCTGTCTATCATCTGTCATGTACCCATCTATTTATTTAAAAATTTTTTCTAACATTTATTCATTTTTGAGAGACACAAAGAGAGATGGAGTATGAGCTGAGGAGGGGCAGAGAGAGACAGAGACACAGAATCCAAAGCAGGTTCCAGGCCCTGAGCTGTCAACACAGAGCTTGATGTGGGGCTGGAACCCATGAACCATGAGATCATGACCTGAGCCAAAGTTGGACGCTTAACTGACTGAGCCACCCAGATGCCCCTATTTGTTTTTACTTCAATGTATAGCTATGCTTTTCCTATTAAATCTGAAATGGAGGGGTTGACCATTTCAGTCTGTCAAAATGATTATTGGTGTTTATCATATGACATCTGCCTTCAAACTTCAGATTATCCACAAATCTGAGGATTTTCAAAGTTGAAAAAAACATTGCTAAAATTTTTAATAGAATTATATCAGGCAGGGTTATATGACAGGTCACTGGCAACTTTAACCAATTGTGAATATATCCAACTGCCCTGTTATCTTAATCGCATATTTTCACTTTGACCACAGTGACATCCCAATAGACTTAACCTTAATTCCTAGTGGATATGTTTGATGTTTTGGCATCATGATTTAGTGAATCCATGTTGGCTCCCTGTGATCACAGCATTCTTTTCTAAGTGGTTCACAAACCATATATTTAGTAATTTCATTCTCGATTTTTGCCAAAGGTTGACAGGTTGACATCAGGAATTTGCTTTGACCGAATTGTAGTTCCCAGAATCTAGGTTTTCTCAAATTTCACAATCAAAAGCTATTTTCTAGTTTTCTGGCCTCTTTTGTTCATGTCTCCCCCTACCTCACACCCCACCAAGATTGCCAACAGTAGTTGCACAATAACATCTTTGAGTCTTTTATTGCTTCAGGTTATGATCTGTCTGGGCTGGAAGATGTGACCTAGCTTGAAATGTTATATAATGGAAAGAGAAGTGTACCCAGCGTTGTAGACCTAAATTCTTGTCTAGTTGCTTTTGACCTGGGGTAAATTACTTAGCCTCTGTGTCCTCATTTGTAAGAGGGAATAATACCTGACAGAGACTTGAAAGAATTTTGTGAGTTAACAGCTGGGAAAGTGCGTAGTGTATCATAAGCTTTAACAATCTGAATTTTCTCTTAATGCCTTATGTGTCTTGGATTTCAACTTATTCTTTACATTTTTAACTGTCCGTTAGAATTTGAAGATTTTTCTTTTTCTTCTTTCTTTCTTTCTTTTTCTTTCTTTCTTTCTTCTTTCTTTCTTTTTCTCTTTCTTTCTTTCTTTCTTTTGCAGAAGAATGCAAATATGCCGAAGAATTTCATCTTGGGGATGCAAGATGGTGTAGCACACTGGCCTGGGAGTGATGTGAGACGTCATTCGTTACGTGAGACGTCATTCGTTGGGAGGACGCTTCACTAATTTTTCGTGTGACTCAGAGCAAGTTATGCAATCTCTCTGGATTTTATATTCATGTGTAAAATGAGGGAGAAGGACTGGGGAATTTCTCAGTTCTAGTTCTTAGTTCTAAATTCTGAGTCCAATTTTGCCTTTGCTATGTTTTTGAATTGTATAACCTTCTGTTTATGGGGGGCTCTATCCTTTCCATCAGTTCTTGATCCGCTTGGTGAATCAGTCTCATTAATGAAAAACATCCTAAGCAGATCGCTCACCACACAAAGAGCTTCTGAGCTGAAACTCTGTCATCTGTGTGTTGACATGGGCTATTTGCCCAAATGAGCCCAAATTGGGATGACAAACTTGCTGTCCCTACTCTATTTATTATTCACTGTTTTGGGTCCTCCAGAATTTGGTTCTGTCACTAATCTAATGATTGAGAATTGATGACATAATAATACTAAGTCAACATATAGAGATGTTATAGAAATAATGGAAATAATTATATAGCACTTACCAAACTGAAGTGGTTTTTGATAAATGAGATTGGATTTCAGATGTAAAATACTGCAATTACTCTTTGCCCTAGAATGCTGAAAGAAGCCTTTGGATCTACACAGGAAGTAGCTATTCATCAGTTGTGATTAATTTGGGGGAAAAAAACCACATTGCATGTCTCTAAAAAATTAATAAGAATTTTGTTTTTATTGTGCTTATTTTCCACTCTGGGAACACTAACCAGAATCTACAGAAAGTATCTTCTTTTTTTAATTTTTTTAATTAAAATTTTTTTTATCTTTATTTATTTTTGAAAGAGAGAGAGACAGAGCACAAGCAGGGGGGTGGGGGGAGACAGAGAGAGAGGGAGACACAGAATCTGAAGCAGGCTCCAGGCTCTGAGCTGTCAGCACAGAGCTGGACGTGGGGCTCGAACTCACAAACTGCGAGATCATGACCTGAGCTAAAGTTGGATGCTTAACTGACTGAGCTACCCAGGGGCCCGTACAGAAAGTATTTTCTGATCTTGAGGTAATTAAATACATAGATATCTTTGCTTCACTTTTCAGGGCAGATTTTACCAGATAAACTTCCTTCATCCATTTGTGTATGCACTTCCAACTGTGTATACATTAATTTAGTGAAGAAATATTTCAAACACTTGTTATATGCCATGCCACACATGGGCTCAGAAAAGAATTGAGGACGTGATCCCTGTATTTAGAGAGGTCTCAACTGGTTGGGGGGGGGGGTGTGATCTGTTAGCAAAGGCTGACGGAGAGACTGTGGTAAGGACCATTAGGAAGTGAGTTCTAGGGGTGCCTGGGAGGCTCAGTTGGTTGAGTGTCTGCCTCTTGATTTCAGCTCAGGTCATGATCCCAGGGTCGTGGGATCAAGTCCCATGTGGCCACATGTTGGGCTCTGCACTGAGGGTGGAGCCTGTTTAAGGTTTTCTCTCTCTCTTTCTCCCTCTACCCCTCTGCCCTGCTGTGTGTGCTCGCATGCGCACTCTCTCTCTCTCTCTCTACTATAATAATAATAAAAAGAAAGTGAGCCGGATCCTGGACCTTTCAGGAGCTTTTTCAGGAGCGTTGCTCTTTGGTTAATCCCTCTCTCTGCATTCTTAACCTCTTGGTTTCATCATCCCAATATGCTCTGTGTCTTAAAAATAAACAACTAACCTCTGCTAACTCATCAGTCCCTCCAGGATTACCCCACTTTCCCATTCTCCATGGAAGAGCTGTTTGCACATGCTACCTGCTCTTTACCTCCCATTCATTCTTTAGTGGAGTCTGGTCCACCTTCCCCTCTATGATCCCACTGAAACTGCTCTTGATAAGCTCACAAATGACTTCCAAATTAATCCAATGGATCTTTCCAAATTCTTATCTTACTTGACTCTTAGCAGCATTTGAACCAATTGATATTCCCTCTTGAAATACTCTTCTCCTTTGAAAATCCACTGTCTGGTTTCCTTCTTCAAAGGCCAGTCCCTTCTGTTATCCTCTGATGGTTTCTCTTATGCTGTGCTGCCTCTAATGACTGGTATTCCCCACGACTTGTTCTTGGGCCTTTTCATCTTATCCTTTCTCTTCTGCTCTGTTCTTTCTTCCCCTTTTCTCTTCTCCCTCTCTTCTCTCCCCTTTTTGGGGTAACCTTGTCCTTATGATTTAAATGATACCTATATGCTGAAGAGCCCCACATTTATAACTGCAGCCCAGCTCTGTTTTCTGAGCTCCAGATGCCAATACTGAACTGCCTAATTGGTACTGTTATTTGAATGTCTCATAGACATTTCAAATGGCATCAGAAAATCCGAGTGCACATGGCCCTCCACAAATCTGCTCCTGCCACCAGATTCTTCCCGGGGAACTGTATCTCTGTGTACCCAGCTTCTACAGGGCGTCTCTGGTCTATTTCTGCTCTTTGAACTCTGGTATCACATGTCTTACAGGCATTGCAGACTCAACATGCCCCAAACTAGCTTCTTGATTTCCATCTTTTCTGCTATTGTTCTGTTCTCAAGCATCTTCAAAACAAAACATATTTTTAAACAGACATACCCAGGAAGGAAGGATAGAAGGAAGGAAGGAAGGAAGGAAGAAAAGGAGGGACGGAGGGAGGGAGGGAGGGAGGGAAACTGGAAGAAAGGAAGTACAAAAATAAATCCAGAGCCTTCTGTTTCTGCCTCATGACCATCTACTGAACCATTAAAGTCAGAACCTGGTGGTGAGTTTTGACTCCTCCCTTTCCTTTATCCCTTATATCAAATTCATGCAAGAAAAAGTAACTTCCACTTCTGGCCATGATGGAGTAACAGGGAGTAGATTCACCCTTTTATCTTACAGACTAAAAAACTGGGCAAAATATTTGAAATGATTTTCAAGGGATTGGACAGCTGGTTGATTGGACAAGAGGTGGTGCAGGACAATAGTTCCTGGGAGGAGGGAAACAATGTGAGCCCTACAATTGATTTATCAAGCATGTTAATATTTTACCTATTTGTGTGCCCATGGGTTGTCTGTCTCCCTCTGCTAGAATATGAACTCCAGGAAGGGGAGGGCATTGGCTGTCTAGCTGAGCACCTAGCCCAATTCCTAACCCATTGTAAGCACTCAATAAACTTTCTGGACAGGATAGATAAATGAGTGAATCCTTGGTAACATCTGCTCCCTCACTAGCCAAGTTCTGTCTATTCTCATTTTTTTTTTAATGTTTATTTATTTTCGAGAGACAGAGAGAGACAGAGCACAAGCAGCAGAGGAGCAGAGAGAGATGGAGACACAGAATCCGAAGCAGGCTCCAGGGTCTGAGCTGTCAGCACAGAGCCCCATGTGGGGCTGGAACTCGTGAACTGCGAGATCATGACCTGAGCTGAAGTTGGATGATGCTTAACTGACTGAGCCACCCAAGCACCCCTCTATCTGTTCTACTTTTAAACCACATCTCAAATCCACCTCTTCTCTCTGGCTCTACTGCTATTACCCTGATCCGCAACACCATCAACTCTCCCCCAGACAAAGGCTCTACCTTCTCAGGTGGTCTCCTGACTTCTACTCTTGCCTTCCTCCAATCACTTTCTTATTTAAAAAGCAAACGTCAGGGGCACCTGGGTGACTCAGTCGGTTAGTCATCCGACTTCAGCTCAGGTTATGATCTCACAGTTCATGGGTTCGAGCCCCACGTTGGGCTCTGTGCTGACAGCTCAGAGCCTGGAGCCTGCTTCAGATTCTGTGTCTCCCTCTTTCTCTGTCCCTCCCCTGATGGTGCTCTGTCTCTCTCAAAAATAAATAAATAAACATTTTAAAAAATAAATAAAAAACAAACTTCATCCTGTCACTTTATATTAAAACATATAATGATTTCTGCACTTGGAATAATCCGAACTCCTTACAAAGGGGTGGTCAGCTGCCACCTGTCTCTTTGCCCTACTCCTCATACCTCCAGCTGCCCAATTCAGCAGCCCCTTGAATCCGTGAGACACAATTGGAAAACCAGAGACCTAGATGATGGCTGGTGTCCTTTCAGCTCTAGGTGCTATGCTATGATACTTACTTAGACTTATTTGCCCCAATTTAAGTTACTCATTAAAACATAATTGATAAACCTTACCTGTAAGTTTAACAATTCTAAGCACAGTGACAAGTACAAATGGGACGAGAGTTAGTCTCATTGACAATGGGAAAATGAAAGTTGGGCCATAAGAATTTATCAGTGATATTGTGGCACCCTCGACGGAAAGGGACATTTCAGTCTAAATACTCATCTTGGTTTTTCAAGCATAGCTATGATGGAAGACCAATTTCTCAGTCTACCAGGACTTTCTATAACTATCATGTGACAAAATACAAACACCTTTGCTTTGATCTTATACTGACGAGGCAATTCTTTGCTTTGTTGTTTGGCTTCTGGGGTGGACTTATCTCAAACACAGTGTCCAGTCTAAATGCATGTTCTTGCTTTTTGGGTCAGTTTTATCTTTCTGAGTAATTTGCCACGTTGTCCTCCAAGTGTACAAATCAGCCTCTTGTGGGTTTAATTAGTGTGAATCGGTTTCCCAACCACCAGACTGTACAGAGTGAATAGATAAAATGCTTTTTGTGGTTCTGCAAATTTAAGGACCTGACTGGACCATGAACATCTCGGCTCCCTTTAATGAAGAAATGATGTCATGGCAGAATAGGGTCACAGTGATATACAGTGTTGACTCATGAAAGTTCGAAGGAGTCCCCAGTCTCAAGCCATGGTCACACAGAAGGAATGGGGAGAAGAGGGAAATAATTGTCATAGTAGCCAGTACAATTGATAGGACCCATTTCATGTACACAGAGGGACCAATAAGATCACATTTCATCTTTTTTTGAAGATAAGACCTTCTCTACTCTCCACATGCCTAGATAAACAGGAAGTCTTCTCTCTCTCTCTCTCTCTTTCTCTAAGCTCCCCTCTCTCCCTTATGTGGCCAGTAATCTACAGGGTCTTGTCTGTATCTCTCATCTTAAGCTGGACACAGAACGCAGGTGACCTTTCAGGCTGGAGGAACCACCTTGCTGAGTTCCAAGAACACTTCATTGATGCTGGTTTTATTCCAAAACACAAGCCGTGTCTGGGTCTCTGTTTTGGGTCACTGCTGCGGCACATGGTTACTGTTTGAAGGGTAAAGAGGCTCAACTCCTGTCAGACCTGCCCTTCCCCTGACAAACAGAGACCCTCCCACCCCCAACACACGTGCAAACTCCCACGCCGAACTGGCCTACTCCCAACATTCTACTTGTAAAATCCACTATTTTCACTGCCAGTTTCCTGGGTGCTAGTGATCTTGAGAGGGCTGGCTTGGGACAGGCTCCAGCAACCACTACCACGTGGACCCTGAGTGGCCACTACTCTGAGGTCATTAACTTGTTCCCTCCCAGAGCCAAGAACAGCCTGCCCAGGAGACACATTCTTACTTCCACTTTTAGAGCCGCAGGAAGCAAGTTTCTGGAAGATTTCCAATACCTTTTGTCCCTAATTTCACCCTCAGGCATTCAGAAATGTTGAGATCTAGTTTCATAACACTCCACAACACATTCAACATTTTTGTTTTAATAACTTAAAAAGTAGATCTATGTGCTCCTTGTTTTTGGTTTGGGGGCTGTTTTTGTTTTTGTTTGTTTGTTTTTGTTTTTGCTGTGTGTGTATGTGTGTGTTTAATCTTGTTAGCTAAAGTGCTGGACACCCCCCACTCTGGCTACATGTGCTGAAAATATGTGTGTGTGTGTGTGTGTGTGTGTGAGCGTGAAGATACCTGCTTGTGCAGACACACAGGCAGGGAGAGGCTGCTGCAGAGATCCATGCAGGCCCAGGCACCTAGTGGATGGGACTGAGGGCAAGGGGGTTAGTGGATATGTAGGGGTGCCGTCCACAGAGACAGGAAACTCAGCAAGAGAATCTTACTGGGGAGAGAGGCGAGTCCCTATGCTGGTGTTTAAGAATGTGGGTTCTGGAGCCAGACTAAAGAGCAAGGTTCAGACACCTGTCTTGCTAATTAAGTTGTGTGACCTCAGTTTCTTCACATGTAAAAAGGGAATGGTGATGATGATGGTGGTGGTGATGAGGATGAGAGAGAGATGAAAGGAGTTAAGCAACAGAAAGCGTTAGTAAACGCTATAAAGGTGTTACCTGTTGTTATCATTTTTGCCACGTGTGTAAAGATAGAATTTTTTTATCTGACACATTTTCTATCTCCTATGACTGCGAGAATTGAGTATTCCCAAGAGCATACAGAATTAGAAGTAGAATTGGAAGAACGGGGACTTTTCTCATGCTAATGCCATTGAGATAGCTTTGGCCTTCCGGGGGGTGTGTGGGTGGCTGGTGGGGGTGAGGTGGGGGGTGTACAATGGCCCAGATTGTGGGGAGGGTGAGAGGGTGAAAGGGGCAGCCCTCAGAGGGAACTGGGGTGTGGAGAAGGAGGGAGAAGGCCTGTCTCAGGGAGAAGATTCACGGAGAAGAGAGAGACTGAAAGAAAATCACATCTTCCCGCAGGTCCTTGAGAAACCATCAAGAAAAACGACATTACAGTAAAACCTTGGTTTGTGAGCATAACTTGTTCCAAACATGCTTGTAATCCAAAACACTTGTATATCAAGGTAAATTTCAAGAACCATTGGCTCAGTTATGATCATGTGACATTCGCATCACATACTACTCATATTGCAAGACATTACCCATTTATCAAGTTAAAATTTATGAGAAATGTTTGCTTGTCTTGTGGAACACTCGCAGAACAAGTTACAATCCAAGGTTTTACTGTATTTTGGAAGGCCTGAGTGAGGTCTGACTTTTGTTTTCTTTTGTTTTTTTAAAACAAGCCCCATTATAGTTCAGGTATCCATGTAAAGAATTTTGAGGCTCTAAATTATGAATTATGTCCATCAATTCCCTTTTTTTGTTATGTCTCTCTTCCTTTTTTTTTTTTTTTTTTTTTGTAAGTTTATTTATTTTTGAGAGACAGAGGGAGAGAGAGAGCAGGGGAGGGGCAGAGGGAGAGAGAGAATCCCAAGCAGACTCCACGCTGTGAGTGTGGAGCCCAATGCAGGGCTTGAACCCACGTACTGTGAGATCCTGACCTGAGCCAAAATCAAGAGTCTGACGCGCAGCTGACTGAGCAACCCAGGCACCCCTACGTATATTTCCCTTCTAAAATTATAGATTAATTTAGTGAGATTCCTGCTACCCCCCGCCCCCATTTTGCCACATTTAGAAAATATATAGGGTTTCTGCTTGATTTTATCTTCTACTAGTTCACCTGTACTGTAAGTCAATCTACCCTTTCGTGTGCACATGTGGATGAGGCTCTTGCTGGCAGTCTGATAGTCACACATCGATGCTGGCTTCTTGCACGTTTTGGGTAACAGTTCCTTCAGCACTCTGGAGTAGCTGCTCTCTGGCTCTGATGACTTTTGTTCTGTCAACCTTGTCTAGAACATTCCGGGCATTTAATATGTCCCATTAGTGTACTTCCAAACTGAACTTGGGAGACAGAGTTTCCCTAAAAACTCCATTTAGTCTCTTTTTACTTTCAGCTTCAATCAAATCTTTTGCACCATGATCAAAAGGGCAGGCTTCCAGCCGAATTTCCCTCATCTCTTACCCCTGTGTTTGAAGCTTCCTGGCAGACCTTTCTGCTGCCCAATTTCTGGTTTACACCTGTCCTTCAAACTCTGTTTTCTTATTCCTCTTACTGAGTCAATCTTTACATTAAAGAGAGAGAGAGAGAGAGAGGGAGAGATTCCTCCTAAAATAGAGGCGGTTTTTGTTTGTTATTAACAATCAGTTATTATATGATTTTTTAAAAGAAACATCTTTTTTATTCGTGGCAAATACTTTTTTTGGATTTCTAGTAATGTTTTAGCCATAAACTAGCTTTCTCAATTAATTTCCCTTTATGTGACTCCTTTTAACATCCCTCCCCCTGCTCCACCCCGGCCCAATGTACTGCTTGTGGGTTGGTTACAGTTCCCTTTTTAGAGTTGGGTAACTGCTTGATGGATTTTTAAAGTTTTCTTCCAGAGTGTGGAACTAAATCGTGTTGTAACAACTGTTAATGTAGTGATTCCTGTGAAAACACTCAAAGCCATGACCACGATGGTTCCTTTGTTTGTGAATTCTAAGGAGCAATCTTTTGTTTGGTCCCCAGGCTGTGCCTCCCCTTGTGTGATAAAATGAGGTCTGCCATTTTTCCGCCTTACTTGATGTTGTGGTTTCTTCACTTTCACTTAACATTTTTAGTTTCATCTCACAGATTTTTGGCTGATAGTAAAGCCCCATAGCAACATAGTCATGACTTAACCATGAAATTCCTGCCTAGAAAAATCCGACTGTACTTTCTTTCTGCAAGAATTTTCCAGGGTTGCTGTTGATTTTGTGCCACATATACAGTGTCTTCTGGGCAACCCGTTTCCTCCTCTTCCATGCTTGTTACTGGGCAGCGCTCAGTGCATTGCTGACCTTCTTTCTCTTAAAAATTGCTTTGGAAAGTCCTCCAACTTTCAGCGCAAGGGCCGAATCCTCCTTTTCTGTTTTATGTGTTGCAAAGCAGAAGGTGCTATGTATGTTCGCTTCACTTTCCCCAAGCCCCACTGGGTCAGTTGTCTACCGAGGTGCTTGCATTACTTTATTTTCTTCTTTTTCCCCTCAATGTCAAGCTAAAACTCATGTTTATTCACACTGATCAGAAGTACCCTAATATTTACTTTGCAAAGACCTGGTCAGCTTCTAGTGCTAGAAGCCTCATACCAATTTGGTTTGAATTCAGCCTGTCCTGCCTTTATAAGTTCTAGTTATCCTAAAGATAACTTTTATTAGGTAATTATCAGGGACGTACCAAGATAAAAGTTTATCTTGCTTTTAAGTAAACATTATCTATGGCTGGTATGACGGCTCCGTTATCATCAGAGACCCAGGCTCCTACGCTTTTGTGTCACTATCCTCAACATGTGGCTTTCACACTGAGGTCTGAGTTGGCTTCTCTAATCTCAGCCATCACACTTACATGTCAGTGACCAGGAATACAAAAGACAGAAGAATAGGGCAAGCTTCCTTCTCCTTCTTTCTCTTTCTTCTCATTCTTTTGAGAGAGAGAGAGAGAGAGAGAGAGAGAATCTCAAGCAGGCTCCACACTCAGCACAGAGCCTGACATGGGGCTCGATCTCACAACCCTGAGATCATGATGTGAATTGAAATCAAGAGTTGGATGTTTAACCAACTGAGCCACCCAGGTGCCCCTGGACTCCCTCCTTTTAAAGACATGTTCTGAAGTTATACATACCACTTCCTCTTTTGATCCATTGACCAAAACTTGGTCAGATGGATATAACTCTGTAGCAATGGATGCTAAGAAATATAGTTTTTATTTTAGGCAACCATGTGTCCTGCTAACATTTGGAAGTTCTGTTACTGTGCAAGAAGGGGAGATTAGATAATAGAGCCTGGTTAGAAATCCGTGACATGTACCATAACTCCAAAGAAATTCCCAGCTTCTTCCTTCTATAATGTCCTTTAAGCATCCAAATTTTAGAAACTATTTAATTCAATTTATTTACCAGGCTTATTGAGATGTAACTGACGTATAATACTGCCTAAGGTTGGGGCGCCTGGGTGGCTCAGTCAGTTGAGCATCTGCCTCTTGATTTCAGCTCAGGTCATGATCCCAGAGTGGTGGGATTGAGCCCCAGGGCAGGCTCTGCTCTGGAGCGTGGAGCCTGCTGAAGATTCTCTCTCTCTCTCTGTCTCTCTTCCTCTGGCTCTTTCCCCTGCTCATTCTCTCTCTCTTTCAAATTAAAAATATATATATTGTGCAAGCTTAAGGTGTACTGTGTATTGATCTGATACACTTATACATTGCAAAATGATTACTACCATAGTGTTGGCTAGCACCTCCATCACATCCCAGGACCAGTGTTTTCTTTTTGGGTGTGGTGGGAACATTTGAGATTTACTCTCTCAGCAACTTTAAAGCATAAAATACAGTTCTATTAATTATAATCACCATGGATTGTAAGAACTTACTCATCTTTTAAAAAAAAATTTTTTTTAACGTGTATTTATTTTTTTAGAGAGCGAAGAGAGACAGAGCACAAACAGGGAAGGGGCAGAGAGAGAGGGAGACACAGAATCCGAAGCAGTCTCCAGGCTCTGAGCTATCAGCACAGAGCCTGACGCGGGGCTCGAACTCATGAACTGTGAGATCATGACCTAAGCCGAAGTTGGACACTTAACCGACTAAGCCCCAGAACTTACTCATTTTTAAATTTTTTTAAATGTTTTTTATTTTATTTTTGAGACAGAGAGAGACAGAGCATGAACGGGGGAGGGGCAGAGAGAGAGGGAGACACAGAATCGGAAGCAGGCTGCAGGCTCTGAGCCATCAGCCCAGAGCCCGACGCGGGGCTCGAACCCACAGACCGCGAGATGGTGACCTGAGCTGAAGTCGCCGCCTAACCAACTGAGCCACCCAGGCGCCCCCAGAACTTACTCATCTTATAACTGGAAGTTTCTACCCTCCCCATTTCCCCCACTCCCCACTCCACCTCTGGTTAAAAACCACTCTACTTCTGTTTCTATGAGTTTGGCGTTTTTAGATTCCACATATAAATGATCTGTTACAGTCTTTGTCTTTTTCTGTCTGATTTATTTCACTTATCATTATGTCCTTAAGGTCCATCCATGTTGTTGCAAATGGCAGGATTTCCTTCTTTCTCATGGTTGAATGATACTCTTATCTCTGTCTGTCTATCTATCTATCATCTACCTATCAGTCATCTCATTTCTTCCTTATGCATTCATCTTTGACAGACACTTACGTTGTTTCCATGTCTTGCTGTTGTGAATAATGATGCAGTGACCACAGGAAGGCAGATATTCCTCCAGGTCCTGTCTTTATCTCCTTTGGATATATACCCAGAAGTGGGATTACTGGTTCAGAACTACTTACTTGTAAGTCTTGCCTTTGGGAACATAATTCTTTTAGTGAGGAACGTACCTGTTTCCCCACTGGCTCTCTCCCACCCTCCACAGCACCGTGAGTCGTGCTACCTTTGCTCAGACACGGAAGGTAACACTTTTCTAGTAAACTGGAGGTTCATGAATCTGAGAAAAGATTCTACTTTTGATGGTGCCAAAGGTTAACATCCCTCTGCTAAATATTTTATTTTATTTCATGTTAATGCATACATTTCTAATTTTTGTATCTCCAATTCACTTCTGTTTACTACAGCGGTCTCCTAACTCCTCCGCTCACGGTTGGGGAGGGCTTGCTCGTTCTTTTGCCTTTCCCTCCCATTTGCTCCTGACAGATCTTCGTGCTTACCTTCATTTCACATACGGACATTTCTTTTTTCTGATATTTGCATGCCTTGCTTTTCACCAAGTTTGTTAACATCTTTCCTGGTGTCTACCTTCTTCTGGGTGGAGTGTCTCTTTCTGTGGATTTTGGCATCAGTTTGCACCTCTTTCTACTTGCTATGGAAGTAACTACAGAGCAGAAAATGTCAGGTAAAAGTTTACATGGTATCTAAAAGAGCCGTTAGCTATCTTAGACCAGCTACACATATTCAAGAACCATTGTGATTTTAAGCCCTGATTGCCTCCCCTAGCAAAATATGTTTTGATTCCATGTAGTGCTGTTCTGCTCTTCTGTTATAAATGAAAACATGATCTGGCAACTCTATACTATTTTGATGCGTATGCTCAAAATCCCCCCAACTTGGTGAATTTCAAAGTTCTATGAAACTTAAGCCAACAAGAATATTAACCTTAATTTTAACCATGTGTCTTAGAATAAGAAATTAAAAAGAAATTTCCACGATGACTAAGTTGGTAATAAATATTGCAAAATTTATTCTGCAGGATGCTTCGTATACTTCATTAATTTCTCTTGTTTGGTGCCACCGCCGTGCCCTGGGTTCCGGCTTTTCATTCCGTCCCTCTCCGTCACTCCTTGTATCCAGTCATTTGAAAGCATCTTTCCTTCCTCTGCAGAGTCTCTTGGATCTGTACCCAGGTCTCAGTTTCAGTGCCACCTCTCAGAGCCAAGTCCCTATCAAGTCCCATATAAATTACTACAGCCGTCTCTTCACTGGTCTCTTCCCTTTCAATTTATCCCACAGACTGTTGCCAGATTCATCATTGCTTTCATCTCCCCCCTGATTAAGACCCTACGCTATTGCCTTATTTCTGATTATTTCAAGTCTGGACTCCTTAGCTTGTTAACAATGAATCTTGCTCAATAAATCATATTTTTCCATTTTCTCCCACAGAGCAACCCACTGCACATGCCCTACTTCAGCAAGCTGCTTTTCTTCATGTCCTCGTCTCTCTTTTACCCACATGTCTCCACCTTCATGTCTTTGCCTATGCTCTACCTTCCCTGGAGAGCCTCTTCTCACCTCCACATGATGTCTTTCCTTCAATATCCCAAAGACTGCCCACCACCACTCCATTCCGCGGTGACCTGTCCTTTATATGTAATATTTCTGATTATGCTCTGTATTTATCCAATTGCTTCAAACGAATTGAAGATTGCTTTAAGGTTGTTCTATATTTGTTTTACTTACATACCTCATCTCTCCTCAACTGGTCTGTTTTATTTGTTTTCTCTTCCTACATGGGTCTAGCTGGATGCAATTTGGTATTTAATGTGATTAGATCAACAAATTCAGACATAGAAGACTCAACACATTTATTTCACGTGTTTTGCTGTAATGCCCTCCTACTTGTTCTTGGAGTGGGTTTAAGGTTTAAATCTTTTCATTTCAGTCACAAAATATGACAATTGTTCTTAAATATACCTTCGTTTCTTATCTTTATGGACTTGTAATTTCCATACCTAAGTGAAACAATTATGACATGCAGATCACAGACTAAGCCCAAGGGGAATGATATTAAATGAAAGGAGCATAGTAAAAATGTCCTTACTGAGATCTACTCTCATGAGATTTAATTCACAAAAAATTTGAATATTTTCAAATACACTCCTTTCGAAGTTCCAAAGGGTAGCTATCTGTTGGAATTTGTTCTCACCCTGGCTGAGCTATTTATAATTGATTCATGCAGTCTGTTTCCCATGATATTGGATAAAATATCATCTATCTTAAAGATCTATGATAAAATATTGTGTATAACCAAACAAAAATAGTTAGGGTAGGTCTAAGACAAGCTAAAAGGGAGAAACTACATAAAGATGAGTTACCTTAAAATTGTGGCTCTCAAAATCTATTTGTCTTAGCAAGAAACTAGGCCTTGAAATTCAGAGACTCAAGTTAGCTGTTGAAGACTGTAAGTTTGGGCTGATTTGATGGCTGGCGTTGAGCCCCAAATATGGTCCTCCCAAGAATGAATGCTAAAAATGTGAAGTCACATGTTGCAGGGGTTAGCTTTGTTTTGGCAGAGTTTCATGTTCCTCTGCTCTGATAGGGCCAAGAAGCACACTACCTTTTGGTCTCCCTTGTCTGCTGAGGATGATGATTTGTCAGCCCTGTGAACCCCAAGTGCCTAAAAGGTGATAGCCAAAGTCATTCATGTGATAGACAACTAAGTCATGGTGCTCTCTGCAGAACATAAAAATGTGGAGCAGGGACTGGGTAGATGCTTGCCAATCCTGAATCGTCTTCCTAGGCAGGCCTAGCCTTCCTCGCAGTTAAGTCAGAGCAGTATGATTAGTTCTGGTCAATAGAATTTGGGTAAAAGTGATGTCTTCCATTCCTGGGCCTGGCCTCCAACACCTGAGGAGATCTTGGCTTGCTCTTTCTCTTTGCATGCTGGCTAGTCAGATGAAGAAAACCCAGTAGAAGATTTGAAGGTAGTGTATGGTAGAGCCACAAGATAGAAGAGACCTGGGGCCTGGAGTAATTGTCTAGATCGCTGCCCACATAACACCTTTATTAAGCAGTGAAATGAATGCAAAATCTACTTTGATTGATTTAAGCCCCTGAGGTTTTAGTGTTGTTTGTTAATATTATTAGCTTGAGTAAATAATGATGTCTTTAATCATCTCAAGATTTAGAACAATTATACTTAAAAAAAAAAATTCCTGTTTAAGAAAAAATTCTTTTTAAAAAAATTTTATTTAAAAAATTATTTTTATTTATTTTGAGAGTGAAAGAGTGAGGGAAAAGCCGAAGGGGGAGAGAGAGAGAATCCCAGCCAGGCTCTGCACTGTCAGCACAGAGCCCAATGTGGAAATTGAACTCACAGACCCATGACCTGAGCCAAAATCAAGAGTCGGAGGCTTAACTGACTGAGCCACCCAGGTGCCCCTGTTTAAGAAAAAAAATATTTTTTTTCTTAAAGTTTTTCAGGTAATTAAAAAAATTTTTAATGTTTATTTATTTTTGAGAGGAAGAGGGGGCGGGGACAGAGAGAATGAGACAGAGGATCTGAAGAGAGTTCTGTGCTGACAGCAGAGAGCCTGATGAGGGGCTCAAAGTCACAAATCATAAGATCATGACCTGAGCCAAAGTTGGATGTAACTGACTGAGCCACCCAGACGCCCCAAGAAAAAATTCGTAAATTTTTAAAAATGTTTTTATTTACTTTTGAGAGACAGACAAAGACAGAGTGTGTGTATGGGGGGGGGGGGCGGCATTGCAGAGAGAGAGAGGGAGACAGAATATGAGGCAGGCTCCAGACTCTGAGCTGTCAGCACAGAGCCCGACGTGGGGCTTGAACTCAAGGACCATGAGATCATGACCGGAGCTGAAGTTGGATGCTTAACCAACTGAGCCACCTAGGTGCCCCTCCAAGAAAAAATTCTTAGAGCTACCAAATTTAATCCAGTTTAACAAATAGTTGATGAATAACTACCTATGTGCAAATAACAATAATAATAATACTGAGATGTATATAGCATACTGGGAATAAATGCTGGACAGGGCTGAATATTTTGCTGGGGAAGGCAGATAAAAATATACAAGTGAATAAACAATATGTTTATGAGTGCTATGAAGAAAATAAAGCACAATAGCAAACTGAAAGAGAATGGGTGGAGCCTTGCTTTGAGAAGGTGACACTTGAGACTTGGATAGAGAGAAGGCACCAGTCATGTGGCTATCCAGGGAAGAGCTATCTGCACAGAAGGCAGAGCATGTGCAAAATCCCTGAGGCAGGAACACACTTGGTGTGTTCGAGGCAATGATTAGTGTGATGGAGGCTTAGTGAGCAAGGAAGGGGTCATGGTGCCAGGTCATGCGTGGCCTTTTGCCCTGGGTTAAAGGTTTATACTTTATTCCAAGAACATTAATGGGGTTTTAACATTAATGGGCCTGATTTGTGTGTTTTTTGTTTCTGGTTTTTTTTTAAGTCACTGGCTGCAGTTTGGAGAATGGATTCTAGAGAAAAAACAGGGATGCCTCTCAGGCCATGAAGCAGGAGCCCCAGCGAGATATGATGGTGGTTTAAACTAGGATAGAATTGGATGTATTTGGGATTGACATGAAAGGATGACTCTTCAGATGGATTGAACACGAGGAGGCCAGGAAAAGAGAAATGAAGATTTATTAGAGAATTCAACAAATATTGATTTAACACCAGCTATGTGCCAGGTGCTCTTCTAGGCTCTGGGGACAGAGTAGTGCACAAAATAGATCAAGTCCCTGCTCTCCCAGATCTTATACTCTAGTGGAGAGAAACAGATAGTAATAAACCACATATTTAATTAGGTGGGGATAGTGAAGAAAAGCAAAGCATTGTGAGGGGATAAAGAGGGACTTGGATGGCTATTTTTAGATAAGATAATCAGGGAGTTTTCTTTGATGGGATGATATTTGAGCAAAGAAGTGAGGAAGTAAGCCACGCAGATATCTGAGGCAAGGGTGCCCCAGGAAGAGAAAACAGCGAGTGCAGAGGCCGTGGGGTGGAACTCACAAACCATGTGAGGGGCATGCTGGAGGGGCAGCTCTTAGGCACCATGGTGGGAGGGTGTGGACAGGAAGTGGGAGGAGATGAGGTCATGGAGAAGTCGGTGGGTGGGCAAACCACAGGCTAAGATCAGGACTTTGATACGATGATTTTGAGGCGGAAAGCCATCGGAGAATTTTGAATAGAGAAAGAGAAGTAGGAAGACCAGCTAGAAGGCAATAGTCTTAGCAAGATATGGTGGTTTTATTTTAGCCACTGATTGGATGTTGGTGCCATTATTGAGAAGGAGAAGACAGAGGAAGAAATATGGGAGGGGAAATCAAAGTGCTGTTGAGGATGGGTTAACTTTGAAATGCCTCTCAGACATAAAATTAGAGATATCAAGTAAATAGGAGAAATAGGAGAAATTGGAGAAAAGAGCCTAGGTGTGGCCCTGGGGCTCTCCTCCTTGTAGAAAGTAGCAGATGGGAAGGAGATTGAGAAGGAGTGGCCTGTGAGGTTGGATGAGAATCAGAAGAGTTTAGTGTTACAGAAGCCGAGATAAGAAAATGTTTCAAATTAGAGAATTTAACTGTGTCAGATGCTGCCAAGAGTCGAGGAGGAAGACCGAAATGTGGCCCTTGGATTTGACCATGTGATATCACTGGTGACTTAGCCAGGTAGGAATGAGCTCAGGAGATGAGGTGGACACGGGATAATGAACAACTCTTAAGACAAATTTTGCAGGAAGGAAAACATAGAAAGGTGAGAGTAACTGGAGGGAAATGCAATTTCTATGGGTCAAGATCTGACTTTTCCTCTGATCTCTCAAAGGTGCTAGGAAAAGGCATCACCTAGACTAATTTGTACCGGACTGATGGTTTCATGTGCTATTTCTTTCGTATAATTTGCATTTTAAAAGGAGGAACTTTACATTTCATGCAGTAGATAGTCTAATATATGTTGGGTAGCTAGAAAGAATATTCTAGCTACGACTAGCTCTGGACTGTGTGTGTGTGTGTGCGCGCGCGCGTACTTGCATTGTCTTCAAATCTGGTGAGCTGGAAATCTTCCTGACAATCTGTTAGGCATCAGGGATTTTTATCTCCAGATGGGTGCTCCATTTTTCTTTTCGATAACCTTTTACTAATGAAGAGCCAGGGATGGGAGTTCCATTTACAAATGGTGAATCATTAGAAACAGATTTGTAGGTGGAGAAGGCTCTTCCAGCAGCAGAGCCTCACTTCTGAGGCATGCCGTCAGTTCCTTGCACAAATGGGCCCTGGGAGCAGATCTATGGGAGGGGAGACAACTCTTTACACATGTGCCCTCCCACACCGCTGCTCCAACCACAAGCCTTCATCAGAAAGCCTGAGGCCAAAAGGACAAGCACTCCATTTAGGGATCACCTTCCAAGTCTCTGCCCCACCTCTCCTCTCTCCTCCTTCCTTTGCAGCTCTCTGGGAGGCTGAACATTCCTTGCACGGCACCGTGCAGCGGTGAAGCTGTGGCCTCCTCTTTCAGCTCCCTTGGCCCGCCTCTGAGCTTCTTTTCAGCTTGGCCTTTATGGAGAGAGTGTGCTGCCCTTCCTTCTCTGCCCAGTCTGCAAGTGGATGTGCCCCTGCTCTCAGAAGGGGTATTTTTCTGTAACTCGGAGAGTGGAGATACCTCTAGGACCCCCGGTGGAAGGCAAGCCGGGACAGTGGACTTTCACCAGGAAAGAAGAGTCACATTCTAGAATTGACCATTAGAGTCTACCTTCCCAAGTCCTAGCCCCTCATTCCTGTGACATTTTGACGAATTATTTCAGTCTGCTCAGCCTCCTCCTTCTAAACACCCATGACCCGGTCCTACTTCCTTGTCACTTTCCATCTGACCTCCAGAGGGTGGTTCTAGAACTTCAGCCATTCATGTACCTCCTTTGTGATTTTTTTGGCCATATGTATGTGCCACCGATGCTATTATTTACCTAAAAGTTTTCTTTAAATCAACTCATCATTTTATTTAAATATTTTTTGATAAGGAAATTTTGTTACTACATAAGTAGAAATTCAGGGTAAATAAAAAATAAATGCAAATGAAACACCAAATCTATGTTACCAAATTCTAGTTGTATGCTTATTTACTAAGGGCTATGAGCTTGCTTTGTCTTTTTCCCTGGAAGGGAGATTATCAAATATTAGAGCTATTAGAGACATAACAGCACTAAGCTGAGACTTTCTCCTTGACACAGTCTGACATATTGAAAGAGAAATGCTGTTTGCACAGCACTGCGAATGTACTAGAAGCCACCAAACTGTACATATTAAAATGGTTAAAATATTAGACACTTCTCTAAAGAAGACATCCAGATGGCCAACAGGCACATGAAAAGATGCTCGTCACTCCTCATCAGGGAAATACAAATCAAAACCACACTGAGATACCACCTCACACCAGTCAGAGTGGCTAAAATGAACAAATCAGGAGACTATAGATGCTGGAGAGGATGTGGAGAAACGGGAACCCTCTTGCATTGTTGGTGGGGATGCAAACTGGTGCAGCCGCTCTGGAAAACAGTGTGGAGGTTCCTCAAAAAATTAAAAATAGATCTATCCTATGACCCAGCAATAGCACTGCTAGGAATTTACCCGAGGGATACAGGAGTGCTGATGCATAGGGGCACTTGTACGCCAATGTTTATAGCAGCACTTTCAACAATAGCCAAATTATGGAAAGAGCCTAAATGTCCATCAACTGATGAATGGATAAAGAAGTTGTTTATATATACAATGGAATACTACTAGGCAATGAGGAAGAATGAAATCTGGCCATTTGTGGCAACGTGGATGGAACTGGAGAGTGTGATGCTAAGTGAAATAAGTCATACAGAGAAAGATACCATATGTTTTCACTCTTATGTGGATCCTGAGAAACTTAACAGAAGACCGTGGGGGAGGGGAAGGGGAAAAAAAAGAGAGGGAGAGAGCCAAACCATAAGAGACTCTTAAAAACTGAGAATAAACTGAGGGTTGATGGGGAGTGGGGCGGGGGGGGGGGGTAGGAGGGAGGGGAGGGTGCGTGATGGGCATTGAGGAGGGCACCTTTTGGGAGCAGCACTGGGTGTTGTATGGAAACCAATTTGACAATAAATTTCATATTAAAAACAACAAAATAAAATGGTTAAAATAGTCTATGTCAGGTGAATTTTACCTCAACTGAGAAAACAGAAGACAAATAGAATAACTTTAATTCAGTGATATAATATCTTATTATAGTACTGCTTAAAATCGTTTGTCCCTCATTTTGGTGAGGGACACTGCACAGGAAAGCCGTAATGCTGAGAGCCTCATGGTTCAGTCTCAGAGTAGTTCTATCTGAGGAGCACAGCTTGGGAGTCTGAAGTCTAAAGCAGTTTTAAAATAAGCCAGTACCTTCACTTGAATTTCTTGAATAATGGAAAGTAATACATAGAGAAATACTCTTTTATTTATTTATTTCCTTTCCACTTCTGAAAGCTATAGTATGTTTGAACTTGAATAATTTACTTTTCGGAACTTAAATTTCTTTATCTGTGAAATAGAGACAATGCTATCCGTCTTACAGTGTTGCTGTGAAGAGAACCTGGGAAATTCATGGAAGAGCCTAGCAAAGTCCCTGGGACAAATCTTCATTCTTTTCCCTACTCCCAACTCAGTTGAAGAATAGTAGGGAGGCAAATTTATATGGATGCTCTATGAGTGATTTGATACTGATGTGTTGATGATTTGCTAGAAATCCTTATAATCCAAACCTGGAGTAACGTAGAGAGTCTGGAAAATAGTCACTATTAAGTATTTAGCCAGTGCCAAAAAAAAAAAAAAAAAAAAAAATCAGACTATTCTAATTTCATTTTCAGAACCATTGATTGTTGAAATATATCTCATCATTTGCATTAAGAAGTATTAAATCACTATTTGTATCCCTGTTGAGTTTCCATAGAATTCTCTTCTAGTACAGTTTTATATGTTGGGACTTCGCCAACCTGGTTTAACTAATTAATCTTCAAATCAATCCAAAGCATATTAAGAACATTTATGGGATTTCCTTATGAAATATCATCACTTCTGGTTCACCCGCATTTTGCTGTTTTTGGTCATCGTTATTTGTATTGTTGTGTTTGGCAGCAATCCTGGAAATACAATTTACTTTATGCTAAAACCATGTCTAAGGAAAGACTGTGAGTCCACTGTGGAGTGAAATATGCCTACACTCCCTGCATTGTGTTCTCGGTCTTGGCCATACATCAAACTAGCAATGATGTATTCTTTCAAACTTTAGAACTTGAGTGTGGGAGGTAGGGAACTTTCAGATGCCACAAAACACACTCTAAAAAGCATTTCAGAACCAATCTTCTCTAGGAAGAGAAAGACAATTAAATTCTCCAATCTTTTTAACCAAATAAATAAATAAATACGGTAAAAAAAAAAAAGGCACTAGCATGGGAAAAAAAGGAGGGAGTCCTGTTGATATAGGCTTCTCATGGCATTTGAAAAGATGAGCAAGGTCTCATTTTGTATGCTGGAGGCATAGTTTGGCTCGTGGAGTAACTAAAGCCATATGAAGTGTTTTGTGATGGGTGTTGCAGTTCATTAAATATTCACTTACAAGGAGGATCTTTTTTTTTTAATTTTTTTTCAACGTTTTATTTTTGGGACAGAGAGAGACAGAGCATGAACGGGGGAGGGACAGAGAGAGAGGGAGACACAGAATCGGAAACAGGCTCCAGGCTCTGAGCCATCAGCCCAGAGCCTGATGCGGGGCCCGAACTCACGGACCGCGAGATCGTGACCTGGCTGAAGTTGGACGCTTAACCGACTGCGCCACCCAGGGGTCCCCAAGGAGGATCTTTTAACACTGTAATTCTTAAGGTAGGCATTTTCCTCCTCAAAGTCCAGAAGGCTGCAGGCTCTAGAATGAGAATCAGATGCCAGGCAAATTAAAGAGAGCTGGAGTTTCCTCTTGCAGGTTCTTTGTGTTTTTGGTGGGTGAAATTACTTGGGCAGCATCCTGTGTAAATCCTTCACTCTCAGTGCTCATCCCAATAAGTGCCCTCCTCAATGCCCATCACCCATTTTCCCCTCCCCCCTGCCTCCTTCCCCATCAACCCTCAGTTTGTTCTCTGTATTTAAGAGTCTGGGTGTTGTATGTAAGTGATGAATCACGGGAATCTACTCGCGAAGCCAAGAGTACACTGTATACTCTGTATGTTAGCTAACTTGACAATAAATTCTATTTAAACCCTTAAAAAAAAAGAATGCTTATCTAATTAATCAATGTCAAAAGAACAAAAATTATGTGAAAAATTGTTCATAAAACATTTTGTAATTTTGATTAAATGAAAGTAAGGAGAATACATTTTTTTAAGTAAAATAAAATCCTTCACCCCCATGCACTGAGCATAGCCCTTCACATCTTTTTTGAAAAGAACCATCTAAACATCTAAATCTTAAAAAATAAGGTGTGGTTGGGGCGACTGGGTGGTTCAGTCAGTTAAGTGTCTGACTTCAGCTCAGGTCATGGTCTCACAGCTGGTGAGTTTGAGCCCCATGTCGGGCTCTGTGCTGACAGCTCGGAGCCTGGAGCCTGCTTTGGATTCTGTGTCTCCCTGTCTCTCTGCCCCTAACCCACTCGCATTCTGTCTCTGTCTCTCTCAAAAATAAATATTAAAAAAAATTTAAAAAAGATTAAGGTGTGGATATATACATATTTAGGGCTGATATTAAATGTCCCCCTTGACTCACCATGGTTTTCTTTTTAATTTATTTTGAGAGAGAGAGAGAGACAGAGACAGAGACAGAGTACGGGTGGTGGAGGGGCAGAGGGAGGGAGAGAGAGAGAATCCCAAGTGGGCTCTGTGCTGTCAGCACAGAGCCTGATGCAGGGCTTGAACCCATGAACCGTGAGATCACGACCTGAGCAGAAACCAAGAGTGCGATGCTTAACCGACTGAGCTACCCAGGTGCCCCTGATTCACCTTTATTGATCAATACCCTAGGTTTGGTCTATGTGCACACACAGTCCAACTGTGCTTGACTTGTCACCAGTCACCTAAACTGACTATACCTTTGGGAAATTTGAGCTTTTCAGAGAGGCCTGGCTAAGGATTGCAGTTCTCTGGACTAATACCAGCTATAGGAAGCCAAGAGGATTTTTTCTGAATGCAGTTAATTAATTCTGAAACGACTTCTCACAGAGTTCCCTGACGTCCAGTGGAACTGGACAGCTCTGAGTTTTAATCTCTTGTGAGTGTTGTGAAATCATCGTGTTATATAAGCAAGCAATCATCTCGCCAGGTTTGGGGCTCACCTTGTTGACAGGTCTGAGACAGTAGCTCAGTGTGAGTGCTGGGGCAGGGCTCCCCACCCCCACAGGGTGCAAGATCACATTCTTTTAGACAAACACTACTCTCTTTCGGTGCAAAAAGTCTGTGTGTAATTAAGCAGATTCGAGGCTCTTGGCGGTGTAGTAAAGCGGAACAAAGCACTATCCATGATGGGTGAGACAGGTGTTGGCTTCCTCCTCCTTTGTTTGGGCATTGCTGCTCCTCGTGAGAGTGTCCCTCTGAGAGAAGACAAGCACAACAGAAAAGTCGGGCGCCAGGCCCTAATCCCCACTTTTACAGCCAGAGGTTCAGTGTTGAGTCTCAGCAATTCCTGTGCACCACTCTTCCCCCATTCGATCCCAACAAGTCTGGGTAAGCTGTCAATCCTCTCAGGAAGCCCTCCCAGGAAGAACCTAGGTTTATTTGCCTTTGGTGCAACCTTGTGGTCCTTTTCTGTCTTCTTGCGACTTTTGATTACTTTCTCTTCATCCTCAGGCATTTTTTGTTCTTAGTTCCTTTTGCCTCCTCTCCTCTAAAACAGACGTTTTGGCAGAGGCTCTGATAAACACATTTGCACTGAGGTGTAAATGGCTGATAAAAGATGTGTTTCTTCTCCCAGGAGTATTTGCATTGGAGCAAAGACATAAATTTTGAAGGGTGGAATTTCAGATCAGCAAGCCAGGTGGAAGAGGGCTTTAGGAGTGAGGAATCTTCCTGCGGCTACCCTAGGCTTGCTCCTGAAGACAGCCCTGCTCCAAGGTAGCCAGCAGCTGGTGATGGGAGGCCCAGGCTGCTGGCCGTGGGAGGGACTGGTCCCATCGCTGAGACTCTGGCCTTGCTCCATGATTGGAGTTTGAAGTCGTGGGGCCCTGCCTGCAAATCTTGAGCAACAGCCTTGCTTATCCCAGAGGAATGTTTGGAAACACTAATAATATTACATTGGTGGTAAGTGTTTCACCATCTTACTGTTCTCTTCAGCTGATGCCATAGACACCTCTTAGTTTTAAGGATTCTTGCTTGAACTTGCCTTTTTGTGAAATATCCAAAGTTCCGGGTAGAGGCTCGCTCCTGCTGATAGAAACCGGTTAGTTTCATCATTCCTCAGCTTGTCTAAATCAGAAGTGTTTTTTGATATTCACATGCTGACCTTTGGGCAAATGAAAAATCGTTACATTGCAGGGAAATTCCTCCAGGCTTGGAGCATATGCTGATGAGCGCCTGGCTGCAGAATGGGATCCCTGGGGCTGATGTCAAGACAGGGAACACCAGCCCGGGGCACAGTCCTGCCCCTCCCCCGGAGTCCTCCTAATAGATTCGTGAGCCAGTCTGTTCCCTTGCGCTTGACCTGAGATTGCTCTCAGAACACCCCCTGGCCCATTTTTAAAAATCATTCAGCTCCACGTAACTAAAAGCAAGGAATACTGGTTAACATTTTTTTTTTCCCCTTAAAAAACAATTCATATGTTTGAGAGACTAGTTTTAGCTTCTGTTTTGTCCCAGTGAGTTGAAATTTCACCGTGCATTTCCCCTCCTTGATGCTTAGGAATAAATCAGAACTATGCCTTTTGTCTTTACAGCCCAAGTTCCTTAAGGACAGTGGCTGAATCTTACGTACCTTTTCTTCCCTCCAGGGCCCTATGTAGAGTAAATTCCTATCAAAACTTGTGAGGTGGAAAATGAATAAAGATACTTATTCCTCACCCTACTTTTGGGAGTAAACATCCTTCATTTCCTCGCTGTTTTGTCTATAGCACTCTAAACATCCTATATGGCCATCAAAATACTGTTTATGCTGCAACACAGATGAGCCTCAGAAACTTACAAACTGATGCTCACTGAAAGCAGCCAGTCCTAGAAGACCACACATTGGATAATTCCACTTATATGAAATGTCCAGAACAGGAAAATCTATAGAGACAGAAAATAGATTAGCTGTTACACAGGGCTGAGACGGGAGGGGAAGGGGTGTCGTGATTGGAAGTTTCCTTTTGGGGTGATGAAAAATGTTCTAACATTGATATTACGATGATGATTCATTAAGTCTATAAATATCCACTGGGTGGTACACTTTAATGTTATGTAAGTTACATACCAATAAAGGTTTTGGAAAGGAAGAGACTATGGTTTTGGGTGAAATGGAGAGAAAAGGAGAGATCCTGACTTGGGCGCTACCTTTTTACAGGTGAGGAAAAAAGAAAGAGCAGATCTTAGAATTTGCAGACACAGAAAGTATTTTTGTGTTGAGATGAAAATGAAGACGAAATAATCCTCTTTGGGAATAAAAAGGGAACTGAGGCAAGCAGGCAAGGAGCTTGTGGTGGACACACCCTAAGGTGATCCTTAATGACCTGACTTGTTCGAAGACCAGGGTGAGAGGCGCTCCTGCCAGCCTTGAAGAAGCAAGCTGCTGGGACATGGGCTTCCCGTGTAGAAAGCCGCAAAGCAGGGAACAGCGGGGAGAGCCTCTAACCAGGAAGAAACCAGGGGCCCTCTGTCCCGTCTCCATGATGACCTGAATTCCCCCCACAACCACATGAGCTCTGAAGAAGACCCTGAGATCCAGAAGGAACACAGCTCTGCTAACAGCTTGGCTGCAGCCTAGCGGGATCCTGAGCACAGGACCCAGAAACCGTGAGATAATAAACATGTGTTGTTTCAAGCTACTAAATTTGGTGTAATTTTTTTGTTTTTGTTTTGTTTTGTTTTACAGCAATGAAAAATTAATGCAAAGCTGTGGCAGAAAGAAAAGTGATTTTCAGAATCAGTTTAGTAGAAGGGCTTCTGGAAAAGAAAACTCAGGGTGATATCAAACCTGGGTTAGGAAGGGGGTCTTGCTGTTGACATGTGCAGAAGGCAGTTAAGGTGACCAAAGATCAAATGAATCAGAGAATATGGGCTCCCGTCCACTCAGATTCATGCTGGACATTCACATCTCACAGATGAGTGGAGATGCCTGGAAAAGCAGGAGAATATTAAATATTGACTATCATTTTACTGGTGATAACAATGACAAAAATGTATGTGCGCGCGCGTGTGTATATGCACGTGTGCATACCAGGCACTGGGCTAAGCCCTTTTATGCATATTTAATTTTTTTTTTTTTTTTTTTTTTGAGAAAGCGTGAGTTGGGGAGGGGTAGAGTGAGAGGGAGAGAGAGAATCTTAAGCAGGCTCCATGCTCAGTGCAGAGCCCAATGTGGGGCTCGATCTCATGATGGTGAGATCATGACCTGAGCCAAAATCACGAGTCGAATGCTTAACCGACTAAGCCACCCAGGTGCCCATGAGCCACCCAGGTGCCCCAATTATTTCATTTTTAAAGATACAACGTAGGAGAGGTTCTAGTGTGAATTTGGAACACCAGTTCCAAGTCTGGCTCTGTCAACTTACCAACCACATGACCTTCATCAAGTCACTTAACACTCTTTCCCCTCAATCTACACATTTGTAAAACAAGCTTAGTAAGACTATCTACCTCACAGAGTTGGTATGAGGACTAAATGAAATAATCCACACGCAGCTCCTATAACTGTGCCTGGCACATGGTAAGTGCTCAATAACCGCTAACTGTTATTGCTGTTACTGCCGCTGTTCAGTATTGTTATATCACATGGTGATTATGTGTACCCCCTCTGCCACTTATCCATTGGGTGACCTTGGGCAAGTGACTTTCTTACCTTCTGTTCCTCTTTTGTGAAACGGGGAAAGGAACAATAGCTTCTTTGTAGGGTTTTGTGGACGATGCTGTGTGCAGAGGTCTGACTGAGGAGATGGTCTTTGTTCCATCCTATCAGGGTAGACGTGCCTGATGCATCTTGGTGCCAAATAGAACATTATAATCTCTTTCTTTCTTTTTTTTAAAATTTCTTTAATGTTTATTTATTTATGTGTGTGTGTGAGAGAGAGAGAGAGAGAGAGAGACAGAGCGTGAGCAGGGGAGGGGCAGAGAGAGAGAGGGAGACACAGAATCTGAAGCAGGCTCCAGGCTCTGAGCTGTCAGCACAGAGCCCAACACGGGGCTTGAACCCACTAACTGTGAGATCATGACCTGAGCCAAAGTCAGACAGCCGACCGAGCCACCCAGGTGCTCCTAAAATCTCTTTACTCAGTAGTTTTGTCTGCAACCTTGGGAAAAGGCACCTAGCATGGCAATCAACATGTGTTAACTTTCAGTGAGTGTTAGTTACTGTTAATGATTGCATATAATCCTCACAACGATTCTATCAAATTGGGTTCTTTATTATACCCATTTTACATAGGTAAAACTTAGGCTTGAAGAAGGCAACTTGCCTAATGTGAAGCAGGGTCAGAAATGAAAGGCAGACTTACCTGACTCCCAAAGTAAAAATATTTCGGGAAAGCATGTGTTACACAGATAACAGAGGACAAAGACCCTTAATAGGGCCAAGACCAAAATCATACTTTGCAATGGAGTTGGGGGAAAATGAGGTAGAAAAGGACAAGGAAGAAAAGAAAACACAGGCTAAATGAAACTTCTGGTAAACAAGCCAATGACATCAAGATACATTTAAGTCCACTTGCATATTTTACAAATAGATGTGATTTTTACAGTAACACAGTGACACTGGGTTAGAAGTTCTCATTTCCTGGCTCAGGGGTGGAATGTGTGGACAACCCAAGCGAGCGCTTCCACGTCTGACTTCTGTGGGCCGTCATCCGAGACAGACACGATTACAAAATCCCAGTCTGGCTGGGGTTGGTTGGGAGGCAGGAATCCATTGGGCTCTTTCTCCAGCTAAGAGAGGGAAGACTTCAGGCAAATGGGAGGAAGTTGTTCCAGGGCCACACACTCTGACTTCGGGCCAGCTCGTATCCTGGCTTCACTCTTTCAGAATCCCAAGGCCTCCCTTGACAGTACTTTTTACCACCCAAGTATTAGAGTTGCATGGAATAGACCTTCGGGGCAGCCTCAGAGGCTGCAAGATGAATATCGTTTTGCTTGTGCAACCAAGTTACCACCCGAGAGCTGTCTGAGTAGCCAGCCTCGCGAGAGCACTTTCGTAGTATGGCATAGAGAGGATGGCATCCATGATGAAGACGATGATGATGGTGATGATGATAGTTGGCATTTATTGACTTGATGGCAACATGAGGCCTTTTAATGGGTGTTAGGAGCATGGACTTTGGTTACAGATTGATTGTCTAGGTTGAAATTCCAGGTCTGCTGCTTACTAGCTGTGTGACTTGGGGCAAGTTACCCAACTTGTCTCCGTTTCTTCACCTGTAAAGTGGAGACAATCATAGTTCCTACATCATAGGGTTGTTGTAGGATTATATGTTGTCATAGCCAATATGTGTATAAATATACTATATTTATAAATATACAAATATAAATATATAGATATATAAGCACATTATATATATTTACATATTTCTGTGTGTGTGTGTGTGTGTGTGTGTGTGTAGTTACAAAGTATATAAAGCACTTACGGTGCTAATGGTCAGGGCAATCATTAGCACTCAGGTGCCTACTAGCAGTGATTGAGGGTTTCTTCTGGGATAAATGTTTAAAGACGTGATCTCATTTAATTTTTACAGCAGCCCTGTGAGGTATCACCTTTACCACGTTACAGATGAAGAAACTGAGGCAGAGAGATGAAGTGATGTGCCGCAGGTCACGTTCTGACGGAGCTAGGACTTAACCCTGGTCTCTGTCTTCAAAGCCTGACACGTACAAGGTTAAGCCATCTCCCCATGGATGTAAGCTAACTACCCACAAGTATCCCAGCGCCTGTGTTTCCCTAAGACATCCTTAATTCATATGCCAGAACAGAGGCTTAACTACAGAGCTCTCTATGAACCATACGAGTATCTGCATGGTTTTAGCATAAAATGATTTGCATCCACTCTGGTAGAAACCAGAATGTTACCCATGATAACTAAAATGCGTGCCACTGCATAAGTGGATTTTACAGCCCACAGAAGAAGGTATGTGAGTCTGCTGGGGAGAGAGGAGTCATTTAAATGAGAATTTTTCTCTTTTCTCTCTAATGGTTCACACTCCCCATTTAAGAATGGTGAAAATTATAGCAGGTTGCAACCAGAGAGGACAAAGAATCCAGATTGGAGACTGTGCTTTCCCATACTGAATGTACTTAGTTCTCCAGAGGATGTCGCTCGCCGCCACAAGATTTAATTCCTTCAGAAAAGAGATTGGCACCAGTGCCAGACCCTATGTTAGGTGCTGAGGGATCAGAGATAAGCAGTCTGGAGTCACACAGGTAAGACAAGCATGACCAATGGAGGGGCTGTGTGTGTAGAACACTGTGGTCTAGAAGTGAGGGAGGGGGAGTATCTCCCTACTGATAGGAATTGTGGGGGGCTTCATGGTGGAGGTGAGCTAGGTCCAATGGATGAATGGGGTCTCACCAGGTAGAAAGTAGGAGAAGGCCTCCCAGATAGGAGATACCTGTACTTGTAAAGGTACGGAGGCATGAACAAGGCTGCATGCTCAGGGAAAGAAGGAAGGTAGGTCTGGCTGAAGCAGAGAGTGGAGAGAGAGTGGGAGGAGGGTTGCGGCAGAATATGTAGCTGATAAGGCCAAGGGGTGTCTGACAGGGAAGGGGCTTGTGTTTCCAGGGCCGCAGCTCTGAGAAAGGGTACCATCCACAGGCAGCAACGTGACTGTTCCATGTTTGTGAAGCTTGGAAGCAGGAAAGGCCAGAGAAGAGCAACCAGAGAGGAGGCCATTGTGATGTTATGACAGGAGGTGATGACAGATCGAATTAAGAAGTGGCAGTGGGATGGAGGAGAAGGAGAGGATGGCTGTAAGGTCTTGGGGGTTGTTCTCTATCAGGTGGGAAAGTCGAGCGGGGGAAGACATTAGGGGCGACAGAGGTTTCTACTCTGTACAACCAGGTACTTGACTAAAGAGGACACACAAAAGGAGCATCGGCAGAAAGAAAACATAATATGAATTTTCCATTGGATGGATTTCCAATGGATTTCTCATTGGATGGATTTTCCATCGGATTTTCCAATGGTTGTGGGAAAGGGGGCTGTTCTGCAGGGTGAGTATCCTACTGGTTTCTATCTTAGATGGCTGACTATCAATCGTGGTTGTTGACTTTGTGGGATTCTTGTGTGTGGAGGCAGTGGGGAGATGGAAAGGGGGTGCGGGGCCCACAAGAGAGCTGAGGAGTACGCACCCAGGTGTGGGGCCACTAGGAGAGGGGTTGCAGCTCAAGCCCCAGGGGAAGGAGCTTGCTGGGGGCAGCAGCGGAGGAGAGAAGGCTGGCTGCGAATGTGCCATGCGGAGCACCCCACGCTGCAGGGAGAGCGGCTGGAGGAGGAGCACACAAGACAAGAGAACAGAAAGATTCAAGAAGAGAGTTCTGGCTCGTGTCAGATGCCACCAGAGGCCACGTGGGAGAGTCCTGAAGACCCATGGTGCGTTTTCTCATAAGGAGCCGTGAGTGGCCAGCAGAGCTCCTAGGTCTGAAGACTCAGGTGAAGTCGTGGATGGGAGGATGTTAGGATGAAAGGAGGCGATTTATGCGAAAACACGCTCCTCAGTGTCCCGCGGTGGAAACCAGCGTTGGGAGTCCAGTGTTACTACGTTCACGTCACGGACTCATCTTACAACATCCTGTCACCAAATCCTGGAAACTAGGAAAAGATTTTGATTATGCTGAGCTGTTCCTGGCACTGGTGCTAATGTCTTGTGGAACCCTAAGGAAGAGGAGAATTCTGAAGAAATTGTAAGGAAGGGTTTAGTGAAAAGGAGAGAGCAGCCCTTCTCAGCTGTGGACAGCAGCAAACAGAAAGTACCACAAGTGCCACCGGAGGTGGCCCTGAGCAAGGCAGGTGGGGAAAGGAGGGTGGGGTGCTTGTCTGCCGTGAGTGTCTGATGTGAGGCGTAATGGCACAGAAATTTCGTGACTAAGTCCTTGGATCTGACCTGAAAGGCCAGGGGGAGCCACGGAAGGTTTCTGAGAAACGGAGTGACGTTATCAAACAACATAGTATATGCAGCATCAGGGGCCAAGGCCAGATTATCAGACGTGACCTCCATGTTGTGTGCTTGCTGGGTCAAACCCAGTCTGCAGTGGAAACGACCGTGTTTGTTCTTGTCCCAATAAACTCCGAAAAGTGCTTTGGCGTGGGTGGCTGACACCACACTCAATTGCACATGCAAATACAGTAATTATGCCTGAAAAATTAGAGGTCAGCTGGAGGCCAGCGGAAGATTTGGCCTCTCTGCTTCCAGATTTTGAAATAGCAGATTATGTACAACTCACTGTCTTCCGCCAAGACCTCATTACACACTTTTGCCAGGATCTCATTTTACAATTTCCATTCTTTTAAAGAGAAATCCCCACACAATGGTGATTCTGGCCAACTAAGTGCTTTTCCCCCAAGTGCAGATGTCAGAACCCCCACCCCTCCTCGGGCCGGCTCCCTGTACCTGCTGGCCTCCAGGACCCCGGGGCCTCGGGGCCACAAAGGAAAATGCCTGAAGCCAACGGCGCCTGGATTTTCTTAGGAGAAACATTTTGGGAGAGAAGGATATAATAGAGTCCTGAATATTATATGGCACAACAATCTTAAATATTCCAGACAGGAAAAGTTTTTTGTCAAAGCCTCTGACAGTTTAAACTTTAAAGCTTTAGCAAAACTTTTAAACTTTTAAACTTTGAACCTGTTTGAACCTCTCGTGATTTATGAATTATTAAATGTACCACTGAAAATCACGGACTTTCTCTTTAACTAGGAAAGCTTTCTGCTTAAAAGCAGCCAAGAAGAAAGTGGCTGTGGGGAAGGAAGAAGGAAGAGAGGGCCGTGGTTTTTTTTTTTCCTGGAGTCGTACTCTTTTTGGTTCTGTAAAACCCAAACCCAGAAAATATTCAGGAGATTAAAGGCCCCAACCAAAGAACACAATATGAAGGGGGGGGGGGGGAGAGATCAAAAGTAAAATGTAAACTGTCTGAAATTAGTTACATATCTAGAGAAGAGTTGAGCCTATGCATATATTTAACATACATTTTATATATTGGTGGTAAAATACACATAATGTGGAAGTTACCATTTTAACCATTTTTTAAAGAATGTTTATTTTTGAGAGAGGGCAAGCAGGGGAGGGACAGAGGAGGGACAGAGAGGGGGCACAGAGGATCCAAAGTGAGCTCTCCGCTGACAGGCTGACAGCAGCAAGCCCGACGTGAGGCCCAAACTCGCAAACGCGAGATCATTACCCGGATCGGAGTCGGACGCTCAATCAACTGAGCCACCATTTTAACCATTTTTAAGTGTTCAGTGGCATTAAGTATATTCCCATTGTTGTACAACCATAACCCATATCCATCTCCAGAGTTTTTCATCTTAAACTGAAACTCGGTTCCCATTAAACATTGTACCTCCCCGTTCCCCCTCCCAGCCCCTAGCAACCTCCCTTCTATGCATCTGAGTATTGTAGGCACCTCATATAAGTGGAACACAAATATTGCACAATCCCCCTTAAGTGGGGAACTTGGAATGGAGAAATAATATATACGAATTTTTTTTTACTGCTTTCATAATATAGCAACACACATGAGGAGGGTATTAGGCAAGGAAGAATCTGAGGTTTTCCATGCATTTCAGACAGAAGTGAACGGCAAGCCAAGTGAGTGCAGATAGGAAAAAAAAATTGGTTATAATTTATGCTTCCCAGAGGGTACAATTCATTTCAATCCTTAGGAGCCTCGGATCTCTGTTAAAACGTATGGGCTGAGTTGAGCCCTGTCACTGACGGCCCAGTCTTTTTTTTTTTTAAATTGAAGTATAGTTGGCATACAATATATTAGTTTCGGGTGTACAGCAGAATGAGCCGACAACTCTACGCATTACAAAATGCTCACCACGCTGTCACCACACAAACTTACTATAGTATCGTTGACATCCTCGTGTCTTATTTTATAACTGGAACTTTGTACCTCTCCATCCCCTTCAACCATTTCACGCTAACAGCCCAGTCCTGAGGGCTGCGCAGGCGATGGCTGGGGTCAGGGCCGGGCAGAGGAGGGACTGGGAGAGTTATTTGCAGGGGGCACATGTCGGGGAGCTCGTGAAGGGTGAGTGATCTAAGTCGTGACCTCACCCTGGAGCTTGGGCATGCGTGGGATGCAATTGCGTGTCCGACTTCCCCCTGGCTCCCAGCACAAAGATTCGATCACTTCTGTTAGCGTGTTTTCGTGGGCTTAGTAACCAGTTCTTAGAAACGGCGCCCTCACCCTCACTTCCCAGCATCAAGTGCAAACTCTGTATACATCTTAGCAGCCCACAGGTGAGCAGCAGAGAACTTAGGAATTACCTAAAGACACTCCACTAGCTGCATCTTTTGTGCATTTCACTCGGGTGAAGGCATAATGGCACCTGGGAGGTGCAGTCAGCTAGCCGGTTGGCAAGTTAGCTGGGATTTGTTCCTTTAATAATGTCCACTATTACCAAAATGACAGGAGCCCCCAGAAGGCTGGGGGCGAGTCACGAAAGGTATGTCTCGGGAAGAACAGAGGAGGGAAGGGAGGGCTGCTTCAGCGGGTAGACGCCTCCACATGGCACAAGGGCACGAGGTCCCCAGGATGGAGGTGGGAGGGACCCCAAAAGGGGAAGCGGCTTGCTTCACAGTTTGCCAACTGCCGTCCCTCACTTCACCTCTCAGAGAAAGCCTGTCCTCGTATGGTTGGTTTGGGGAAGGTGAACACATTGGGCCAGAAATTGCTCAATCTATAACTGGATCTACCTAGTTCTCTTGTCCTAGGTATGGAGGTACACACTTTCTTAATGGTGGATTTTCTGTGACAGATGCCATGTCCATGGGGGGTGGGGGTGGATTCTGGCAATAGCCAGAAAGGCAGGACGAGAACCCGGCTAGGGTAGGGTTCTACGCCTCCTGTTGCACCTGTTAGCAGCAGGTAGCAGTTGATGTCAAGTCCCAGAAAACTGGACTAGCCGTGTGTGAATGCCTCCGAGTAGGCAGGGCAGGGTGATAGGAGGGGCACCTTGGCTGGGAACCCACTTCCCCCAAGGGTGGAGGCTCAGGAGTTAGCTCACTCCACCTGCCTCTGACACCATCATGGATTCACAATCTCCATGGGAGAATTTTCCATGTTCTCCCCTAATAGTGACTTTCCACAATGGATCTGCCCAGGAACTTTACGCCAAGGACGGCACACAAGTTCTTGGGCTAATGAGTGGACATCCCTTAGGAAGAGGTCCCCGAGCTATGTCTCACAGTCTGTTGCTTAACGCTGTCCCCACCCCAGCAAAGAAGAGCCACAGTTTACCAGTCGCCAGAGAGAGCCACAGCATCCTCCCGTTCCGTGACCCTTCCAGCCACCATGGCCACAGGACACTGGAGAAAGAACAAGATAAAAAAGAGGACAAGATACCCCAGGAGGCTGAATGGAACTTGAGCAGTCTGAACATTTAAACATGGAAACTTGGCTCTGGTTTAATGTCAACAGGGTACCTGAACTGAGAGAGGGAGGAGAGGCTATCCTGAGGTCAGCAAAGGGGAAAGGTTTGGGAGAAGGAGCATAGTTAGTATACCACCATTTACTGACTGCTTCACGTATCCAAAGAACTGACTGACCATTTTATTTAAACCTTCTATTTTAATACTGGAGGAATTCTGGAGCCGGACAGCCAGGGTTTGAATTCTGGCTCCACCACGTATTTCCTATGTGACCTTTGGCAACTGTCTTAAATACCTGCTGATTTAATTTCCTTGATTGTCAAATAGAGATAATAGAAATACCTAACTCACAGGGTTGTTCTGATGACTGACGAAGATAGTATTTGTAAATCTCTTAGCACAGTGCCTGGCGTATAGTAAATGACAGTGTTAAGTGTTGGACACGTATGTGTACATAAATGTGTGTGTGCGTGCATCCCCTGATCCAGTAGTGTGAATAAAGTAGCTGAGGCTCAGAGACGTTAGGTAATTTGCCAGAGGTTGGCCAGCCAAGGTTTGAACCTAGGTCCGTTTGACAATTTCACTTCTGGTTACCTTAACTAGCAGGGTGGAGTGTTTTCAGAAATAGAATCTTTTCTCTGAGATGGTGGATGATGATGAACACTGCTTTATATACATTATTTAATTTAATTCTTCTAATAGTCCTTTTGTTATATATATAGCCTCCTCATCTCCACGTATTGGGTTGAATAGTATGCCTCTGAAATTCACGTCTATCCAAAGCCTCAAAATGTCACCTTATTTGGAAAAAAGGGTCTTTGCAGATGTAATCGGTTAGGTTGAGGTTCTACTGGATCAGGGTGGCCCCTAAATCCAATGACTGGTTTTCTTATAAGAAGGCCATGAGGGGGCGCCTGGATGGCTCAGTTGGTTAAGCTTCCGATTTGGGCTCAGGTCATGATCTCATGGTTGGTGAGTTCAAGCCCCACATCATGCACGCTGCTGTCAGCCTGTGAGCCTATCAGTGTAGAGCCTACTTGGGATCCTCTGCCCCCTCTGTCTGCCCCTGCCCCGATTGTGCTCTTTCAAAGATAACTGTTTTTTGAAAAGGCCATGAAAATATATAGAGAAACACAGGGAAGATGCCAGGTGACAATGAAGACGGAGATGACAGAGGTATTGCCACAGCCAAAGAATGCCAGGGAATGTTAGAGGCCACCAGGGGCTAGACAAGGCAAGGGCAGTCCTTCCTTAGAGCCTTCAGAGGGAACATGGTCCTGCCAGAACTGGGAGGGGATAGGTTTCTGTTGTTTCAAGCCACCTCATTTGTAGTCCTTTGTTATGGCAGCCCTAGGGAGCTAAAACTCCTCAGTTGACGTTTGAGAAACTGAGGCTCAGTCAGGCTAAAGGATTTGCCTCAAGTCAGCTCATTGGTGGCAGCAGACTTGGGACTCGAACTTGGGTCTGACTCCCAACTCTGCTCTGACAGCTGACAGTAAGTGCCAGGGTCGCCAAGGCATCTGGGTCATGTTTGGGCTAGCTGTCACAGGCACCCCGCCCAGCATCTTCCAGTCCAGTCTCTCTTGAACTCGACCCTGTGGTCCAGACACCATGAACCACGTGCTGCTCGGTGCGTCGTGTGGAAGGGACAAAACACAGCAGCCATGCCCCCCTTACTGCTGGGGAACAAATCCACCAAAAGCTTTGGAGAAAATTTCTCAGTTAAGCAGGTGTTAACTTAGGTTTTCTTTAAGTAAAGTGATAGAGACAATTATTCCAGAAAAAGAAAAGTTTTAGCTCCTGGGGAATTACTTTATATCTTTTCAGTGCACAGGATCAGATTAATGACCATTCTGGGCTCATGACACATTACCACCTTCAGTTCATGCATGGCTTTGCTATTTATTCCGTCTCTAGCGAACGCCCATGAAGGTACCAATGAACCCAGAAGTAGAATATTGACAATAACTCACAAAAACCTATATTCTCCACTCCATCCCCATCCCTCTCTCCTCGTATAGAACAACCCTCTTGAATTTTGTCTTTGTTATTTCCTTATAAATAAATACTTTTGTCAGATGTGCATGTGTGTCCATAACTCCTGTGTGGTCTGGCCATTTCTTCGATCTTGACTCCAGTTTTATTCATCTCGGTAACTGGCGGGTCATGCCTTGGTAGCCTGAATGGCTTATTGAGTAACATTTTCTGGGTCCTTGTAAGTGCCGGGCACTGTGCACCCACTGACTCCTTTCCTGCACAGTCCCCCTCCCTGGCTTATCTTTCTTGGCTCTGCCAGAAGACCTGGCTGCAGACCCCTTTCCTGGAGACAAAGGCACGACACGCAGAGAAATGAGGGCCAGTCGTGTAGCGTAACTGAGCAGGGTACTGTGGGAATGGAGGCCGTGTGCCAGATTAGGTTTCTTTTGCCAAGTCTATTAGGTCATTTGATAGCTCATTAGCTCTCAGGTGGCCTTGCTGTTTGTATGATCACACTTCTTTTCAGAAGGGATCCAAATAAAACCTTAATCCTGTGGCATTTTTACACACACAGGGGCTTTTGTTCCAAGGTCTTCTGCATGCAAATAATAATTTGGAAGCAGTTAAACAAATCTCCTTGTAACCCACTGAGGCCCATGCCTGTCCATATTTTGCAAAGGGAAGAGGCATGCAGGTGAAGCCCAAAGGGAAATGTTTCTTTGCAGGGAGATTCTAGTCAGGCTTCTCTTGGTAGGTGGATAACACCCGATTTAAACGTCCGTGCTTCTCCCACACAAGGGTGATGCTGGGGATTAGGAAGGAGAGGCAATTGGACATGGAGGTCATTAAGGAAAGAGAGACTTCGTTCAATATCCTGGCTTTTTGTGGGAGGGGAGGAAGCAGAAAATGCATCCTCCACTGATTCACGGAGAAAACAGGCTTCTGGTGCCTTTCCTCCACATCACTGACATTCTCCCCCGTGAATAAACACAGAGAAGGAAACAAAAGTGGAGAGGAGACTTCTAAGTAATTCCAGTAAGTTGTTTCTCTGGCCAGGGGCTAGCCTAGAGCCAGCACACTTCAAAGACAATATAGTCGCCTGTCAGCTGCAGAATTTCTCTTTGTCCTAGGTAAAATATTTCATGGAGGGATGAGGCAAAAGTTTTGGAAGGAGAAGGTGATAACACGAAGCCAAGGAAATAGAGAAGGAATGATACTCCAGCAGGGAGACATGCTTGGGGAGCTGGGGGACAATTCTGGCCTGAACCTAGAAGGTAAAAATGTCGTAACAGGCGAGCAGATGTCTTCTGGCTGAGAGATCAAAGCTGTTGCATTTGGAATGTTGTCATGATCCCTTTTTAAAAGGTGGCCATCTTCCAAATGGATGCGCAGTAACCAGTGAGTGTGGTCACGAGAAGCACTTGAGTGGAAATCATCAAAATCCATGAATTATCACAGCTTTTATTCCTTTCCCTGGGAGATTAATAATGGGTGGGGCAAGGACCAAAGCCAGAGGGATCTAGGGATCACAGGAAGAGTCCCTCAGGGCTTCCAGATGGAACCTGGGAGGTTATATTTTGGACGTGGCTAGTGGCGTTTGGAAGGGTAATGCTCACTCAGTATTAGTTCTGTCCACGCAGAGTCCACACATCAAAGGATGGCGGACGGCGACTTCCTGCCAAAAAAGTAGCCCATAAAATGCTTTATTAAGCACAGAGAAATGAGTTTGGCAAGAACACACTCTTACACGTGCGGGAAAAGTGATCAAGGTAAAGAAGCCAGTAAAAACCTTTAAAAGCCAGAACTGTGGACATTTTTCAACTTAGGTGAAAACCTAATTGTGACAACCATAATCGAGTGACATTTCCAGCGATGAGGGATCATGACGTTAGGCCATTTCCTCAGGGAAAGCTGGTTATGGTTTGGGAAGTTTGGGCTTTTCTGGGGCCTCTCTCTGAACGGTGGAGCCGATGATAGATTTGGATCGACGGAGGCCTAGAGACAGCACCGTGACTCGGAACAGCTCAGACACTGGAGGGAAGGGCTGAGTCCCCAGGAGGCGTTCCAGTCCTTGCCTGACCTACTCCCTCTCCTCCCCTCATCCATTCTAGTTTTTCAGACCGCCAGGAACAACTTCTTGCCAAAGTCTCGGTGATGGATATGGGGGTGTCACCTGTTTGGGGCCTGGGGATTTAATAGATGTCATCTGCATCTGTTTGAGTCTTCCTTGGGTATGTCTAAATGACGGATGTGCCACTACCATCAGAGGGTGGGCCCATGGGAAGGGGATGGAACCTGACGGTGTACAGTGTGTGTAAATGTAATGGGGATTTCGGGGAACTAAAGAAGCTGAAGTGATTTTGACAATCCAAAAGATGCCTTAAAACAAGAGAAGGAATCCCACCTTTTCCATGACAATGCCCTAGCTCTCGGCATGGTTTCTGAAGCCCCTTGGGGTCTGTACCCATCAACCTCCACCTCTGGTGGTGCTGCACCACCTCCCTAGAGTGAGACTGCCTGCAGTTCCCCAAGTGGGCTGTGGAGGGCAGACTCTCAGGGGTCCCCAAGGATCTCCACCTCCTGGTAGTCACCTATGTATAGAATCCCCTCCCCTTGAGTGTGGGCTGATCTAGCGACTTGCTTGTATCAGAGTATGACAAAGGTGATGGGGTGTCACATCTGTCCTCCTAGCAGTCTCTGCTGCCTTCCTGGCTTGCACGCTTCAATGAGACCAGTGGCCATGTTGGAGAAGACCACTTGGCAGGGAACCAAAGGCAGCCTCCAGCCAGCTAGACCAAGACCCTCAGGCCAACAACCCTCGAAGAACAGAAGTCTGCTAACAACCACGTGAGCTTGGCAATGGGTCCCTCTTACACGCCATCAGATAAGCCCCCAGCCCGGGCCAGCACCTTGATTGCCACCTTGTGAGAGGCCCTGAGGGGCAAGGACCCAACTAAGCCGTGCCCAGATTGTTGCCCTACAGACACTGTGAGATCATGTGTGTTCTTTTAAGCCATTAAGTTTGTGGGTAACTTGTTCGGCAGCAACAGATATTAGCGTAGAGCCCTGGAAATTTCATGGACCCATGCCTTTGCTTCTGATCTTCCAAATGCATGGAAAGCCCTCTTCTACCTCCTCCTTGCCAGCTTGGCCAACCCCCACTCATTGTTTAAGATGTAGCTCAAATACTACATCTTCAGAAAGGCTTGCCCTGCCTTCCCCCCCAAACCCTGCCTTTCTGTGCAATTGACTTCTCTGTTCTCAGACCTTGCATAGACTCTTCGCAGCATTTAAACCTATAGTGCAACTTGCTGTTATATTCTAACAGTCTCCATAGAAGCCTTCCAATTTCCTCGAAGAAGAAAATATTTTCACCGTTAGAAATGCAATAGACCTTTCTGAAGCACATAAAATCAGCTACTCTAACGGCTGTGGAGGTGATGGAGGAAGGGCCCAGTCTAGCCTGACGGTGAGTGGGGCGGGGGGGGGGGCTGCTGAGAAGCAAACAAGGCAGTTGGGGGGAGGTAGCCCTTGTCCCATGGGCTTTGGGACAGAACAGAGGCAGAGTGAGAGACAGGAGGGGTGACACGGTGCATCCGGAGGGAGGTTTAATGCTCAGACGTGAGCCCATCTCATCAGGTAATGCAGAGCTCTGCGCGGGACATGATTCAGCGCCACGGGATTTCCTCACATGTTGTAAAGATGTTACGCCCCCCTGTTTTTAAATTCTTTGTAATTTTATCTGCTATCATCACTTCAAGCACTTGTTTGCTTATTGCTCAGGGTGCTCACCATGGTCTTGTTCAATGTTGTAGCTGAGGGGTTAGCAGAGTCAAGGGTCCATGGCCGGCATTCATTAAGACTGTGCTGAACCAGAAGGCTACGGCACCGCCACCTGTGGCTGTGGGACCAGTGGAACAGGGAAAACAGAGAAGAACTGACACCGGAAGGGTGATTGCTGATTGCTGGCGAAGAGCATCCTCTGCTTCTTCACACCTGGCTGGAGGGATGCCCTGGCAGGAGCGCCTGGTTACTTATGCATCCCTCCCACTCTTGCTGACCTCCTAACAAGCACCAGGCCTGTATCAAGACTGAGGATGCTGTGACAAGACAGGACTAGGTTCCTGGCTGGGGGTGGAGCGAGCCTGGAGGAACTTGCAGGGGCTTCCAGGTGGGGATGGAGGAGGACCCAAGGTAAGGGCTGACCATGGAGGGAGGGATGAGCGGGGGAAGACTTCTTTCTGGGGCCTGTTGAGTAGGTGGGTGGAGTATCTGCATGTCCCCCAATTAAGAAGGATATTGTCTTGGGTCACTCAGGCTGCTATAACAAACTACCATAGACTGGGCGCCTCAAACGACAGAAATGTATTCTCTCTCAGTTCTGGAGGCTGGGAATTTCAAGATCAAGTTCGAGCAGGGTTTGATTTCTGGTGAGAACCCTTCCTGGCTTATGGACAGCTGCCTTCTTGTGATGTCCTCACATGGCCCGGGATATAAGGTGGGGGGTGGGAGAGGGGGAGGTAAAGACCTGCCTCTTCTTTTTTTAATTTTTAAATTTTTTTAATGTTTATTATTATTATATATTTTTTGAGATAGAGAGAGACAGAGTGTGAGCAGGAGAGGGGCAGAGAGGGAGGGAGACACAGAATATGAAGCAGGCTTCAGGCTGTCAGCACAGAGACCGATGCAGGGCTCGAACTCATGAACCCCAAGATCATGACCTGAGCCGAAGTTAGATGCTTAACTGACTAAGCCACCCAGGCGCCCCTAGATCTGCCTCTTCTTATAAGGTCACCAATCTTATTGGTTTAGGGACCCACCCTAATGACCTCATTTTGCTCTAATTACCTCCTAAAGGCCCATCTTCAAAAACTGTCACACTGTGGTGGGGTTAGGCTTCAACATATGCATTGTGAGGGACACAATCCAGTCCGTAGCAGTTGTTTCCTTCTGGAGCCAGGCAGTGCACTCCATGCAGAGACAGCCTGGGCTCCACTTTTTCTCAGGCCACATGTCCAAGCAAAAGCCCAGGGCTCTCTGGGCCCTGAACGGGGTGCCAGGAGCATCTGACTCTTGATCTGCAATGACTTCATGCCCCAGAGGTGCTAGGTGGCATTTCCAAGCATTGGACTTTCAGAGCTGACAGGACTCCCAGCAGCGGATGTGATGCTTGTCATTAGAGGTGATTGCCTGGCCTTGGTGCAGCCTGCTTGCAGAGAGCACCTGCGACGCTGCACATGTGGTAGGAAGTCACCCCAGCACCAGGGAGAGAAGAGCATTCATAGCCATTACTTTGCCAACAGTGATGGACCCAATGCCTCTGTCCAGGACGGACTTAGATATCAGCCCAGTAACAACTGATCCGAAGGCTTAAGGGGTTGCCCAGGGTTTCTGAGCACCTGTGAGGGATGTAAGGAAGGCCCTGAACTGCCAGCAGATAATTCTCCTTCTTTCGGCTTCCACATCCCTGATCACTGGTACTGTGGTGCATTTGGCATGTGGAAGTGGGGACACACATCTTAAGCAAGGGAGGGAGTCAGGCAGTGGCAGAGAACATGGAGCTGACAGCCATCCCTCGGCGGCCTATAGACTCCCCAACCCAGCCAGAATCCAGTTGGGGAAATTAGCTCACCTAGAAAACATAGTCTTTTCCTAGTGAAAAGCGACACAAGCTCATTATAAAATGTTAGAAAATATGGAAAAGGACAAGGAAAACCATTGTTCCAAATTCAACCATTCAAGGCCCCTACTACTGTGATAATATTGTGTCTTGTTCATACTTGAATCCATGGAGACTTTTGTTTTATAAAGTTTTAATCATATAATAAATATAATTTTGTCCTGATTTTTAAAAGTTCCTGTTAATGGGGAAGCATTTTAAAAGGTATGACAAACTTTATAAACTTTATTACTGCCCTTTTTATAACTTCCTTAGTTAAACACAAATAGTTTGTTTTTATTTTTTCCAGATTAGCAATTATAAGTGTTGTAGGCAATGACTTCGCCTCTGGGAAAAGTCTGTTTGGGCAATGGTGTGTTTTTATTAATAGTACTTTCTGAATTTTCTAATGTTCTCAATTTAGATCTCAAATTTGACTTAAGAGTTGTTTATTATTTTTAAAATTCCAAATGGTGAGTTTTTATTTGTTAAAATCACTTAAACTGGCTATTACTCAAATTGGCAAGTATATTATTCCTTTTTGCTGTGCACTTTCAACTATTAACTAATTAATGTCCAACATCTTTGTACATGAATCTCTTGCCTTAATATATGATTTCTCAATGAGAGCAACAAGTGTCCCTGGGGGGGGGGGTGTGTGTGTGAAATAAATCTTAATCTTTTTATGTATAAAACACAGATATAAATGTAGCACATAAATATATAGTGTATCTTTGTTATAAAATTGTAGGAGACAAAAGGAAAAAATTGCTTAAAAAGGCTTTTCAATAAAGGGCCGGTAAGAAAAAGGAAGGGTAAGAAAAACTGCCTGGGAATAGAGACACAGAAATGGAAATAGTAACTCAAAGGGCTTGAATATTTTAAAGGGCTTGATGCATATCCCAGGCTTGCCTTCTACAAAGATTGTACTGATGTATACTATCTTCAGCAATATGATTGTTTTATCCTATCCTATCACTTCACCTGTCTCAGCTTCAAATCCTACCCTGTGATACAAGAATTTTGTTCCACAGCCAGGGTTCTTGGCTGCAAGTAATGAGAATTTATTCTGACTTATTTAGGTACAAGAGAAGTTTTGTGATGGGATTTGAAGAGCTCAAAGAATCACTGAGAAGGGTGGGTCCAACCAGGCTCAGAAAATGTGCTGGAAACAAGGGAGGAGCCACCTGACCTGTTGCCTCTGGCATCCAGATGTTGCTACCAGTGCTGCTGCGAGAACAAATTCTCCCTGGCTCCTTCTTTCTGCCACTTGTTTCTGATTAAAATCTGATGGCCGGACCGGGTCACATGCCCACGTCCTGGTTGCCAGGTGGAAGGAGAAAGCAAGTGTCTGCTTTGTGGCCTCTGGTCACGGATGAGAGAAAGGGAGCCCGCAAGCCCAGAGAGGGAGAATTTCCCCACACCCAAGAAGGGGGGCCAGACACTGGGCAGCTAAGACACAAAGGTCAGAAGTCTTAAGACGTTCTTCACAGCACTTTAGAGGGTCTTTGGGAGGATCAGGTGAGCTGAAGCATGGAAAGTGCTGGTGTTTGGGAAGAGCTCAGTAGCTGCGAGCTGCTTCTTTGGTGGAACTATTTTAAGCCATAATTCTGCTCCCCACCAGAGCTCACTTGTCAGGACACACCCACACGCACGTTGCACACTTCTTTACAGAGTAACGCAGCAGGTGAGCTTTCCATATAAGATGCTGGAAATGCCACAAAGACCTCATCTCTTTATGTGCCCAGTGCTTGGTACAGCCAGAAACTCAGCGGAGGAAGAGACATGGCTGGTGGGCCCGCCTGGGAAGGCTTTGTGGAGGAGGAGGGAGAAGTGAGTGATGAAATGGGGGCGGTTGCATAATTTGGCCCCTGCCTTGGAGTTGCATATATCACAGTTCTTCAGCACAGGCCAAGAGCCCCCGGGGTGACTTTCCATTTGATCTGCAGCCTCCAGAGCTCGGGGGCCACATTGCCTATGTGGTGAACTTACCCCTCAGCTGGCCGTCCAGGGACGTGTGCGTCGGTGGGCCACATGAGGCCTTCTGGAAAGCCCCAAGTGGTTGCCAGATTGTCTGAGAATTCTGACTTGCACTGTAATATTGCGAGTCGATACCTATGACAGTAGCTGTCCATCCCTTTGGATGTTAAATGCATACCAGCCCCTCCCGCGGGTTTCTTCCTGCTCCTTCATCATGAAGGAGTGCTGAGCTCCTTCATGATGCCCGGGGCTGGGGCCCCCACACCTGCCCACACAATGGCAGGACCACCATTTCCTTGCCAGATGGTGGGAATCTGCTTCTTTCAGTTTGAGAACAGCAACGAGTTGCTATTTTTAGCTTTGCATGGGAAAGTCTGAGCCGGCAGGGAGAAAATGGAACAGCCAAAAATCTTTTCCAGGGCAGCTGCCTTCTCAGCCAACATGGAGCAAAAGAGGGGAGAAGGGAGGTAGAGATGTCTTAGTCACTCCATTAAACACCACTGACTTTAAGGTCCTCCCTAGAGCGCCCTGGCAATTAGGGACAGTGGAAAACTGAATCATTCTTCTTAGGCAGACATTCTTTGCCGGTGATAGGGACTGGAAAGGAAGAGAAGAGAGATTCATTGTCTTCTGAAAACAGCAAATACCATCAGTAAGGCTCTGTGGGAGCTGCCTGTGGGCACTGAGCAGGACAGGAGGTGGCCCAGGGGGCAGATCAAGGGTTCAGTGACAGGTGATGAGAGAAAGCCCAATAAGACAGAGAATGTGGGGAGAGTAGACTGGCAGATGGCCGAGCAATTGGTCCCCATTAAATAGAACGAGAGGTTCAGTGCAGGGAGGCAGGCAGAGCAGAGGCAGGGCAGGTCCCGGGAGGTATGGGTGGTACGTGGTAGGGGTCAGGGACTACAGTCAGGAACTGGCTCCAGCTGCTCAGATGGAATCGGGGTCAAGACTCTAAGTCTGTGAGGAAAAGGAGGGCACAGAACAGGGCCTGTCTTTGGAGGAAATGAGATGCCAGCAGGTGATTCAGTGATGGAGACGCAACATGACATAATAGAGAGAGGGGGCTTTCAGACTGACCTGGGCTCAAATTCCCATTACGATTATTAGCTGAGTGAACTTGAGCAAATCAGCCTCTTGAGGCTTGAGGCTTGCTCTTGAACTTGAGCAAATCGACGCTGTGGGCCACCCAGCCATGGGTTACAGTGCAAGGGCAAGTGTATTCGATTGTGTTCACCAGAATTACTCCTGAGGAGAGTGTTGTGTTTTATAGAAGTGCCATGATGTCTTGTTTGGGGAATGAGACTGATGCCCCAGGACATGGGCTCCAGCTAGGGAGAGCCAGGGGAGGGCGGGAGACCGCTGCACGATGTGCATTATGCCCCTTCCTCTTCTCGACCCTCAAGTCTCCAGCAAAGTTACCAAGCTCACGAATGATTTGGTGTGAAGAGATCTTTTGGGATAACCAGAGGAAGGGCTGACACTTGTGTTGGGGTTGATGTGGAGCAAAGAGGCCACACTACCCAGGAATGGGAAAAGGTGCTCAGCTGACTTCTCAGTTACAGGCACCAAGGGGTTAATGATACTAGCGTGGGGCACTTGTGCTGAGGAGTACCCCACTCGCTGCCTGGCATGAAGCTGGCACCCAATAAATCACAGAGCTGCCCATTAGCCAGAAGAACTGACTCACGGGGGTTAGACGGGACACCACTGTCTGGGCTTCAGCTTCAAGGAAGGGCTTCGGACGCTGAAATGAAGCAGAACCCCAGATACTGACCTGGGCCAGGTGGGTGCTGAGCCTCCCTAACCCCACACCCAGGCTGCTGGATGGCCGAGGGGGGCGCTGGGCGCAGGGCAGGCCTTGGATTTGCCATCCAGAAAGCCTGATGATCTCTTTTTTTTTTTTTATTTTTTTTAAATGTTTATTTATTTATTTATTTATTTAAAAAAAATTTTTTTTTCAACGTTTATTTATTTTTGGGACAGAGAGAGACAGAGCATGAACGGGGGAGGGGCAGAGAGAGAGGGAGACACAGAATCGGAAACAGGCTCCA
>NW_024412397.1:49806215-49848454 GCF_014898765.1 Herpailurus yagouaroundi | reverse complement strand
CCCGGCTCCGGCGGGGCGGCCCCGGCCGCGCCGCGCCAGGCTCGCGGGGGTCAAGTCCAGGTTGCGGCGCAGGAAGGCGGCGGGGGAGGGGCGGCCCGGCCGCGCCCCCACCTCCTCTCCCCTGCGCGGTGCGCGGAATGTTGGGACCGTTCCATCGGCGTGGTATGTCTGTGTAAACATCGTTAGCCTCGGGAACCGACACACTGTGCGTTTTTAATTTCGCCTTGCCAATTGCGGCCTGCCCGCGTTGGAGAAGAGGATGGAGACCTTGCCTCTCCGCCTTTGTGTTGCATTCCCAGGCGCCCCGCTTCCTAGACGCGACAGCGGGGAGGCGCGCCGCTTCCTTTTCTGCACCCAAGGGTGATTGATGTCCGTGCTGGGTTCTTAACGCACCTCATTTGTAACATCTTTGACTCAGGAGGAAATCTTCCCTACTCACCTGGAACTGGCAAAACGTGGTTTCATAACAATGTTTGATCTCCTCGGCGCGAGAAGAGAGCAGAATCCTCTTGCCACCAAGCCATGGCGAGCGGTGATGGCTGGTCCCCTCTGTAGGCCCGGGGGTCCGCATGCTTCTTACTGCTCTGCGGCCTTACATGCGTCCCTCTCACTTGGGCCCCTGCCACCATGCAGCGCACCCAGCCTCTCCCCACCTCCCTGCCTCATTTCTCGGAGCACTAGCCTCATTCAGAAGCTCCCTCCAAATCCACCAACTTTCAAAAATGTATTTCATCATGCATAAAGACAGCATCTCTGCTTTCTTCACTTTGATAGGGGGTGGGGATGTCATTCTGAGAACTCACTTGGGATAAGAAACCTCAAAGCGGAGGAGACACCTTTAAGGGTATGTATTTTGAGGCAGATCAGACAAATGACAAAGATAAAGTCCCTTGGAGCCTACGGCAGTTTTGACTTTAAACATGAGGCGAGTTAACAAGGAAAGAAGCAATAAATTCAGCCCAGGGCATGACCCAGCACTAAATTGTCTCTTACAGTGTCCAGATTTCTGGCCAAGTTGTCAATTTGATGCCCCCTTTCTCCGCCAGCCTCCTCAATTCCCCTTTCAGGTCGTGTTGTTTTTGTTGGTTTGCTTTTGTTTTACTGCCAAGTTATCTCTGCCGTAACTCCCCCCCCCCCCCCCATTTCTGACTCTGTTTTCCAAGTTCCTTAAGCATGACCAGAAAAACACACCCACAGTTTCTCCTGCTAAATCCCTCAAGTTGCTTCCCTGGTAGAAATTCTGAAACAAGCTCACATCAGAACATTTTGTTCATCCCTCCCCACACACAAGCTGGTGAAAGATGGAAGGCTCTGGTATTTGCTGGAAATGAAAACATGGGGATGCTGCTGGAACAGACATCATGATGTTCTCTTTGTCCTTTGCACAAGGTGATCGTGTATCCTTCACATTCTATATAAGAACAGCCCATAAAGAACATGTCACCCCAACTGGAGACGAGCAGTACTGGCGAGGGTTAACCAAGAAGCACTTAATGTGCCTGAGTAAATAGTCCGGGAAAGGATTAGACTGGGCTAGACTAACAGGCTGATCATAGTGATAAAGTTATCCCAAAGATTCTTTCCGCTTTATGTTTAACAGTTATTTTTCTTCAAAGGCAGTGGGTAAATGGTGTTGGTTTTATAGCCTGGAACCCTCTATACAGATAGCTACACAACAAGCCAGCATGAAACATTGTATTATCTTTCCCGCTCCATTAGATTTAGAAGGAAACTGTGATATCATTACATACACATCACACAGTATTTTCCTCTTGATATTCTACAAAAGGAGGGAGATCAAACACGTTCAGCACACTGAATAAGTGTCTTATGGAATAAGTTGTCCACAGGCAGAGGTTTGGGACATGAAGCAGATAATTTCAACTGCCCACTGGACAGTGTCAGGGATTGGGCAAGGTAAGAAGTGAAAAGAAAATGGGAGGGGCGCCTGGGGGCTCAGTCAGTTAGGCGTCTGACTTCGGCTCAGGTCATGATATCACAGTTTGTGAGTTCAAGCCCTTCATCGGGTTCTCTGAGGTCAGCACAAAGCCCGCTTCAGATCCTCTGTCCCCCTCTCTCTCTGCCCCTCCCCCTCTCACAAACACTCTCTCTCAAAAATAAACTTAAGAAAAAGAAAATGAGGATTTTCCTCAGCATACAAAGGTTGCTCAAAGCACATCTCTGTGTAGTGCTATGAATTGCCTTCTGTTTCTTGCTCAGCCATAAAAATAATGACCCTGGTAATAATAGTAATATAACGGCTAACATTTACCGAACACTTACAATGCGCCAAGCCTTGTGCTAAGTGCTTACATACATGATCTCACTTAATCCTCACAAGACCTCAGTGAGCTGGGCCCCTATTTTCCCAATGTCATAGATGAGGAAATGAAGTCAGAAAGAGGTTGTCACTTGCCTAGGGCCACACAGCAAGGAAACAAATGAATTTAGAGCACTGCTTTCAACTCCTACACTCATCTGCCTCCCATGTGCTTTCATACTGAAAAGTCTGTGGCACAGTGAGTAAAGAAATGAAACAAGATCTATCTATTAAATATCTGGCTATGAGAAGTTCTACCATTAAGAGGGGCATTTAGTATGAGCTTGGCACTTAATCCCTACAGCTGCCCTTGAGATAGGTATGCAGTATCACCCCCAATTTGAGGAAGGGACAATAGAGGCTCACAAAAGCTGAGTAACATTCTCAAGATTGGAGCTGATGTTTCCCAAGTTCCAGGCAAAGGAGGCAAGGATGGTGAGAATAGATCTTTGAGTTCCAGTCACTGTTCTAAGCACTTTATATGCATTTGTTCATTTAATCCTCCATGAAATAACCATGCTTACGATGCTTATTTTACAGATGAGGAAACTGAGTCACAGAATTTAAATAACCTGCTAAAGGTCATTTTGAGAATTAGGGACTGAGCCCTGACTTAAACCCAGAAAGTCTGGCTTCAGTTTCTGTGTTCTCAACCGTTTATTGCACACTGGCTTCTAAAAATAGCTGAACATTGGGGCGCCTGGGTGGCTCAGTCGGTTAAGCGGCCAACTTCGGCTCGGGTCACGATCTTGCGGTCGGTGAGTTCGAGCCCCGCGTCGGGCTCTGTGCTGACAGCTCAGAGCCTGGAGCCTGTTTCAGATTCTGTGTCTCCCTCTCTCTGACCCTCCCTCGTTCATGCTCTGTCTCTCTCTCTCTCTCTCAAAAATAAATAAACATTAAAAAAAAATAGCTGAACATTGGTCCAATTGTGTCCCAGCCACACACAGCCGCTTCTTTGATGTGTATAATTGTGACCTTCGATCAAGGAAGTCAAGGTCAAGATTTGTAGTCTCAATCAGTCTGACACATGCTGGTTTACATGCTCTCTCTCTGTTGTCTTTCAGCTTTCTTAGATTTTTTTTTTGGCCGGGTATAGTATACTTTATTGATGGTACATAATAAGGTCAGGCTCCCCAAGCCCCTACCCTTTTCCAGGGGTCTGCAATGGAAACTGTGGAGGTTGGGAGATTCTCCACGTGTTGGGCAATGAGTTACAGCAAGGATCCCCCAGCAGCTGAGGGCCTCTCTCTTCCTCTTGCTCTTGCTGGGGCTGGTGGTCCAGAGGGCTCTTACTCTGTGGAGGCCATAGTGGACCATAAAGTCCACCACCTGGTTGCTGTAGCCAAATTCATTGTGATACCAGGAAATAAGCTTGACAACGTGGTCACTGAGAGCAATGCCAGCCCCAGCATCGAAGGTGGAAGAGTGGGTGTCATGTTAGAGTCTCAGGAGATAATAACCCAGTCCTCAGTGTAGCCCAGGATGCCCTTGAGGGGACCCTCTGATGCCTGCTTTACCATCTTGGTGATGTCATCATATCTGGCAGCTTTCTCCAGGCAGCCTTGGAATTTTTAATTCTTCTTACTCTTAATTATATGGAGTAGGACCAAATTTAGGCATCAAACTCTGCCCTTTCAAAATTCCCAGAGAAAGTAGCATGCAGCTCTAGATTATGACAACAATGAAATGGCCTGTGTGAGTCCATTTCAAAGTCAATGCCTGACCATCCTGTGAGGAACTTAATGGCACTGAGGGGAACTCTTCCATGCTTGGAGCTTATGTGTCTTCCTGTCTACTTGTCAGAGCCTTGGAGGAACTTGGGGTGAAGAAGTACTCTGTTCCAGTCTTCAAGTAACAGAGAGAGTTCACTGGCCAGCTTCACCACTTCAGGCTGATCGTGCAGTTGCAGAGAGACCTGACTGGTTCCTTCGAAAATGGAAACAGGAAGCAGCTACACATGAAAATTTCGACTCCTGAATGCAAGTTAATACATCAAGCAGCTGTACCGAATGTGGCCATGAACCGGTGTTCCTCTAAATGCACTTAATAGCACAGCCAAATTTGAACTTCCTGTATCCCCCTGCAAGCATCCTTGCAAATCTGGCCTCCCAGTGACGTCGGTGAGCCGAACATTTTTAGGATTGGGGGACGTTGTGTTAAAGTAGATGCGAAGACCGCGGTGAGAAAAATGACATACAACAGCAACCAGATGATCCAGGGGAAGGGATGTGCCATTCTGATACCGAAAATGTCCTCTGATAAATGTATGAAGTTTCCTGGACATTAAATAAGAACAGGAAATACTTCACAGAAGACTTATTAATATAGTAACTATTGAGTATTCCAGGCCAATGGAGGGGTGGATTAATCAGGATAAGCATAGGAATTTGTACCTGTTTAAAGCAGGGGTCCCGGGTTTACGTTTAACCCCTCATCGGCTAAAGAGGTGGACCACAGGCAGGCTCATTTAGGCACAGCAAGAAACCGTTTGAAGGACCTTCAAAGTCCTTGGGATAAAAGTCCATATGAAACAATATTCAGGCAACTTCCTTGATGCTAGGAAGTCAGTTAGTTTTGTATTTCTGCCAGTTCTAGAAATAAATACAATACCTTGCATCTTATTTAAGCCTGTGATCTCACTTCGCCCTTCACAACAGCTCTGTGAGGTAAGTGGCCCACAATCTCCTTGACGTCTGTTTTACAGATGAAAAAACAGAGGGCAATTAGGGGCTCTGTCCAAGCTTCGGGGTTGTTTATGCAGAAGACCCAGGCCTTCTGACGGCCACGCGCGCACGTCTCCACCACAGTCACACAGCACAGGCTGTTCAGATTTCTCATATATTTAATATGAGATGTATCTAAGAAAGATGGGGGTTCTGGTAAGGTCTGAATATTGGGGTGAAATACAGATAGTGGGATAGTCTCTTCACACCTGGGAGAGATAGTCCGCCGGTCCCCAGAGCTCTCACGGAGAGGATGAAGGCGAGCCAGGAGAATGTGGGTCTGTGGGAGTTGCCAGCTAGAGGAGAGTTCAGGTTCGTTCACTCCTGTCACATGTTCATTTCGCTTGTCCCCATAGCTGTCTCCGAGTGAGGATAAGAACCGTGATTCATGAGTTGCTAAAGACTGTGGAGGAAACTACTCTTATATAAACACCACTGATGTGGAAGAGCTGTAGAAAACCAATTATTCAAAGCTGACTTTTATTGTACTTTCAAACTGAATCTGTTGTCATTCCATATCTCTGTTCTTTTCCTTTATTTGAATTTCTTTTCTTTTCTTTTTTCTTTTCTTCTTCTTTTCTTCTTCCCTTCCCTTCCCTTCCCTTTCCTTTTTCTGTTTTGCCAACACACACATCTCAGTAGCTTAACACCATTAGAACTTAGTGACTTGCTCACATCAAACCTGAAATGAGTTTTTCTGATCAGCAGGCAGCTCTTCTCTAAGCAAGGGTGGTGAGGCAGGCTCTTCCCTGCTGGGGCTCCCTCATCATCAATGTGAGGCCTTCTAGGTTATCGGCTCATCAATGTGAGGCCTTCTAGGTTATCGGCTCATCTCCATCAAGCATGCAGAAATGAAAGGAGCCCATAGCTTTGCCCGTGGAAGGGCTGTTGGGGACCTCTCTGGAAATGTCACTACTGCTGCTACTTCTGGTGAGAACAGGTTAGTATAGGTTCACCCCAACCCATCCACCGTGCACACTGGGAAGATGTGTAGCCGTGTGCCAGGAGAGAAGTAGGTGGGTTTGAAGAAGGCCAGCGTTCATGCGCCATTGATTCGCTCAATGAGTTCTCTTCTTACCAGAGCGGGGCTGGGCCCTGAGTGATGGGAGCTCCATCAGAATGTGCCGAACTGCAACGTGTAAAGACAAACCGCTTACTTTGAATAAATCCCTAAATTGTAGATGCTCTCTACTGCAACAGGCACTTGGCATGGAAAAAAAAAATTCAAATAATCAATCTCAGGAGAGGAAAATATAGAAAAGATAGGCAAGTAAAAAAAAAAAAAAGAAAAAACAATATTACCATTTTGATATATTTTCTTGGAGTGAATGGTTTTAAGAAGACTTTTCTACTGAAATAATTTTACTTAAATTTTATTTAAAATATATCCCCAAAGAAACTGTATTTCTATCTATTTATACCTAAACATAGGTTTTACATGGTTGTAATAGTGAAGAGATATGATTTTGAGTTTTGCTTTTTTCATCCTGTAATAATAACATTTTACATTAGTATGGGACATGACAGCATACAGAGGATATTTTTTGCACTCATTTGCATGAACTTATTTATGATTTTCTACACTATTTTTCGCTTTTGTATAGTCTTCATATTTACAGTCTTTAATATCACATATATTCTGTTGAGTTTCAACTTAACCATAACAGGCTTAATTATTTTCTTTTTCTTAAACTTTCAGTTCCTTTTCCCTCTCTCTGTAGTGGATGGCGTTGGTGCTCTCTCTAAATCCCTTCAGATTCTTTTTTGCATTTCTGTGTTGACAGAAATGTGAATCATTTAAGATTTTTTTGAAAGGCTACCCAGTAGATTCTACTGCAATTTAAAATTCATCCACTCTTTGACCCAGAAGTCACTTGTAGGGATGGGTGTTTTTATTTGTATGAGATAGATTCCCAGGAATGGGATATCTGGAAAAATATTGAGGGATTATTCATAGTAGCAAAACAGAAAGAAAAACAAAATTGCAGAGCAAAACAACAAAAAGCTGGTGACAAAGTGATTGTCCCAGTAATAAAATATTGTGCAGCCATTAGCGAGCATGAAATGGAACTATCCCAGTTGAATTGAAAGGCTTTCCATGAAGTATTGGTCAGACAAAACGCAAGCAACTGTGTATACTGTCTTTAGTAGGATCTCACTTACAGAAAACAAACAGGACAAAAATAAACAAAAAAGTCTGCATGTATTACATAGATGAGCCAAATGGAAATATAGATGTATTTATGCCCCATCACAAATTTTATTTTTCAAGTAACTGGAATAGTGATATTCAAATGAAATGTTATCTGTTTCTTTGGAGCAGGAATTACTACCCATGTCCAATGCCTGATGAGAACAAGCATCTTTTTTTTTTTTAACTTATTTTTAATTTTTTAATTTTAATTTTATTTTTTTTAATGTAATTTATTGTCAAGTTGGCTAACATACAGTGTATACAGTGTGCTCTTGGTTTTGGGGGTAGATTCCCGTGATTCATCGCTTACATACAGTACCCAGTGCTCATCCCAACAAGTACCCTCCTCAGTGCCCATCACCCACTTTCCCCACTGCCCCACCCTCCCCCCATGAACCCTCAGTCTGTTCTCTGTATTTAAGAGTCTCTTGTGGTTTGCCTCCCTCCCTCTCTGTAACTATTTTTTCCCCTCCCTTTCCCCCATGGTCTTCTGTTAAGTTCCACATGAGTGAGAACAAGCATCTTAATATGAGGTCGAAAGACATCTACGTAGAATCTAAGGATTAAAGGAAGTATTTGTTTCAAATGCATAGAACTAACCCTATTATTTTATTTTATTTTATTTTTTTATTTTTATTAAAAAAATTTTTTTAACATTTATTTATTATTGAGAGACAGAGCAGGGAAGGGGCAGGGAGAGGGAGACACAGAATCCGAAGCAGGCTCCAGGCTCTGAGCTGTCAGCTCAGAGACTGATGTGGGACTCGAACTCATGAACTGTGAGATCATGACCTGACCCAGAGTCGGACACTCAACCGACTGAATCACCCAGGCTCCCCAAATAACCCTATTTTTAATGAGGCTACGGTTTTGCTTTACATTTTCAGTACTGCTTTAAAAACGTGGTACTTGTTCCTGGGGGAAAGTCAGAGTGAGATAGAGTGTTGGTAGGGATGACAATAACTAACTTTTAAAATTCTTGTTATGTTTCAGACATTGGGCTAATTGCTTTAAATATACTATCTTATTTGTTACAATTCTAGAGGTATTATTTCTCCATTTTCCAGAAAAACCTGGAGAGATTGATATTTATCGTGGGTTATATAGCTTGTGAGTGGTCAAGACAGATTTGAATTAGAGTGGATAAATCTAAAGCCTGTGTATTTAATCATCTTCCTAAATGACCTGTCTTTTTACTGTCTTTCTGTACCACAAACCTCTTTCCATGCATGGAATTCATGCATTCTTGAAATACATGGGTAGAGTTAGTTTTTTTGGATTGAATCATATTTTATTACTGATTATAATTTAAAATTAAGGATGTGTCCCTAAGGCCTAAATATTGGTCAAACTACAGCATAAAACTGCATGTATACACATCCATGTATGTGTATGTATGTATAATAGTGCAGTATATTTATGTATACACACCTATATATGTGTATGTATATATAATATATGTGTATATGTGTATGTATATATAATAATGGAGTGTGTATATATGCATATATATGTATGTGCATGTATGTGTATGTATATATAATAGTGTAGTATATATGTATACACACATGTATATGTATGTATATATAATAGTGTAGTGTGTATATATGTATATGTACACACATATGTGTGTGTATGTATACATAATAGTGCAGTATATTTACATATACACACATATGTATGTGTATGTATATATAATAGTATAGTATATATGTATATACACCTATGTATGTGTATGTATATATAATAGTGCATCTTTATGCATATATACATATATGTGTGTGTATATATAATACTGTAGTATATTTATATATATACACATATGTATGTGTGTATATATAATAGTGTAGAATTATATATATAACATAGGTATGTGTACGTATACATAATAGTGCGGTATATTTATGTATACATACATATGTATGTGTATATATATATATAATATAGTTCACGTGCATCTGTGTTTGCAGAGAGTGGAGTAGTGGGAAAGGTATAGAGCAGCTTTGTATTTCATTCTGTAGCTAGACAGTAATTTTACCTTTTTCTTGCTTGGGTTCCAGATGGCAAAAAGGAATATGAGTTCTCTGCTACTCACCTTTGGGTTTTTGCACTGCTTTGAGGATTTTGAGATACTGTGATTCAGCTAGAGCCCCAAGAGAGGCTGGAAGTGCTGGGGGGCAGCTAGGAGCCTCTGCTAGTGGCCAGAGGGACCTGAGCGATCCGCGGGCAAGAGTAGTTTGAGGTAATTAAATGAAAATAATTAAATAATGTTTTTGTCCTGGATATTAGTTCAACATAACGTTTTACTTCATAAACGACATCTCTGCTTTCAGGAAAGCCCATTGTAAGTAGAACTGGAAATGTATTAAAACAATAGAATGGGATTATCTGTGTTGCAAAGTGGAATTTCTGTCTCAGATTTACAAGCACCAACAACTTCATAAACAGAGGATTCATGACATAATTGCTACATCTCTCTTTTACTTTGGCTGGTAAAAATATATAAGAATTATTAGGCATATATTAAAATATTTGTGTGTTATGATTTCTTAACCTAATGTTTTTTTCAATATATTAAGGGCCACTTATTCAAAATTAAAAATAATAAAATCCACCAATGACTTCTTATGCTCCAAATGTTTAAAAAATGCCGACTTCTCCCTAGATGAAACATAAATATCCTCCTTCTCCATACTCCCAAGACAAAGGTAGATTTTCTTTCTCAGAAAGAGAACACTGGAGAAACAGACAGCCTGGCCCACAGAGTATCTGCACATTAGGGCAGGGCATTTCATTTGTTACTGTTATTTTAATCTTCATTTAAAGAGATCTCTGGTATTTAAAATTTTTTTTAAGTTTATTTATTTATTTTGACAGAAAGAGAGAGAACACAAGCAAGCGAGGGACAGAGAGAAGGTGAGACAGAATCCCAAGCAGGCTCCGTGCCATCAGCGCACACCAGATGCGAGGCTCGAACTCACCATCGGTGAGAGCAAGAATCAGAGGGTTAACTGACTGCGCTACCAAGCGCCTACCCCCTCCCCCGCAAAGACCTCTTTGGTTTTAAGAGATACAGGTAAAGCCTGGGAAGCAGGAATTCTTTCTATGGATCTTTGGAGATATGTTAATGAATCTTTCCTTAATTGCCTGAGGCGGGGGGGGGGGGGGGGGGGACTAATTTCTTTTTCTGTAGTACACACAGAGATAGGAAAAAATTTCATTTCCCATACCAGCTCTAACAAATGGGTGGTTGTTTCCTGGGTTGAGAAGAACTTGGGGTCCAACTTCAGTTTTGAGATTAGTCAAAGTGTTCTGGGACCAGTATTTTATACTGGACCTGTGAGTTTACCATATTTGGTAGATTGACCCTAGGCAAGCATTTCTCTGATTGCATAAAATGCAATTACATAAAGATGTTAGGTTAAAAAGAGTTCAGAAAACATCTTAAAATATATCATTAAACTGGAAGGAAAGGTAAAGTCTTGGGCTTCAAAAAGGGGACTCGAACCTAAAGGGGAGCAGGGGGACGTGGGCATAGGACTCAGGAGCTGGGCACTAGGGGTTTGAATACTTAGATGGTGACAAGATGTGGTCTTTTTTTTTTTCTACATTTATTTATTTTTGATAGAGTGGGACAGAGCACAAGTAGGGGAGGGGCAGAGAGAGGAGACACAGAATCTGAAGCACGCTTCAGGCTCCGAGCTGTCAGCACAGGACCCGACGCAGGGCTCGAACTCACAAACCGCGAGATCATGACCTGAACCGAAGTCGGACACTCAACCGACTGAGCCACTCAGGTGCCCCGACGTGGTCTTAAGGGCTGAGGCTGTGGCCCTCAATCTGGGACACTCAAAGGGCCACTGGCCTTTGAAAGAAGGATTGTAAAAGCAATATTTTGGGGTCAGACTAAAAACTAGGGTTTTATAGAAGCAAAGATTTAATAGTTTCTCCAGAGGGACCTTTGCATAAGGAAGGGGACATGAAGCTCCAACTGAAAAACAGCTTTTGCTGGAGACAAGCTAAAAAAATTACAGACTCCATAAGGAAGAAGCCCACCATGATGTCGAGTCCCAGGTATGACAAATGGGAATACTGGCACCCAAGGATGTGAGAAAGTAGAACAAGCCCAAAGAGACACAAAATAGAAATGTTTTAAATGAATAGAAATAAATTATGGAAATAGTGAGATAAGAAAATGACCCGGGGCACCTGGGTGGCTCAGTTGGTTAAGCGTCATGATCTCACGGCTCGTGGGTTCGAGCCCCACGTCGGGCTCTGTGCTGACCGCTCAGAGCCTGGAGCCTGCTTCAGATTCTGTGTCTCCCTCTCTCTCTGCCCCTCCCCCACTCATGCTCTGTCTCTCTCTATCTCTCAAAAATAAATAAACATTTTTAAAAATTCAAGAAAATGACCCTATAAGAAAAGAATAAGCAGATTTGAAAAAGAAAAAAAAGAAATTATAAAAATGAAAAATATTGAAGTTTGGAATTCAGTAGATGGGTCAAAGAAGAAATTCACTGCAGTCGAAAGGAGAATCATTTAACCAGAAGGTAGAAGGAACACCCAGAATATATTAGAGAGAGATAAGGAAATGGAAATTTGAAGAGAGATTCAGTGATATGGATAACAGACTAAAAACACCTATTATAGATTTAATTATAAGTTCTGGAATGAAAGTCAGAAAACCAAAGAGATGTAATATTTGAAGACAGAGAAGCTGATTATTTTCTTGAAATGGAGAAAAATATGAGCACAGAGTCTCCCTTCAGCAATTTCCTCCTCTCTACTACATTATTACCATCAGCAAGCACACACATTGAAATAACATGTCATAGTAAAATAAAACAAATTTCCCATGTCCCCCACCCTCCTCCAGATGCAACTCCAGCTCCCTGTTCTTCTCACAACAACACTCAGTTGAAGAGTTGCCTGTATTCATCATCTACACCCTCTCTCCTAGTCTTTCTTGGAGCCCCTCTAATCCGGATGTCATCCCCATTCCTCCACAGAGAGGTCATCCATGATCTCCACGTTGTTAACTCCAATGGTGCATTCTCAGTCCTCATTATGTGCAGTCAGAAGGGTTTGACAGAACTGACTGCTCCCTCATCCTTGAAACGCTCTCTTTGCTTGGCTCCCAGGGCACCACTCTCTCTTGGTTCTCCTCATACTGCTCTGGCTGTTCCTCCCCAGTATCCTCTACGGGCTCCTTTGCATGTCTCGACCTTAAATGACCAAGTTGTTGAAGCCTTAAATAGTCTCCTTCTCTATTCTCTGAGGCAATCTCATCACCATCATGTTGCTCTAAGTAGAAAGTGCTGGCAGCTCCCAACTTTACCTTTCCAGTTTGTATCTCTTCTCTGAACTTCAGATTTCTATATCCAACTTCCTATACTATATTTCCACTTGGAGGTCTGATAGACATCTCAAACTTAGTATATACCAAAGGAAACTCCTGATTTCCCCTACCCCTCCCTGCCAACTGCTCCTCTTGAAAATTTCCCATCTTAGAAAGCGACCATTCTGTTCTTTGAATTACTTGGTTCACGAAATTTGGTGTGATCCTTGTATCTTCTCTTTATCTCATGCCCCACATCCAATTCAACAAATACCATCTGTTCTACCCTCAAAATATATCCAGAATTCGACCAGTTCTCAACATCTCCACCATTACTGCAGTGGTTCAAATCTCCATCACCTTTCCTGTGCACCACTTCCGTGGTCTGCTAATTGGTCATCTTGCTTCCTTACATAAAAAAAAAAAAAAAAATGTCTGTTATAGGGCCACTTGGGTGGCTCGGTTGGTTAAGCGTCCACCTTCGGCACGGGTCGTTATCTCATGGTTCGTGGGCTCAAGCCCCGCGTCGGGTTCTGTGCTGACAGCTCAGACCCTGGAGCCTGTTGCACACTCTGTGTCTCCTTCCCTCTCTGCCCCTCCCCCTCTCGTGCTCTGTCTCTCTCTGTCTCAAAAATAAACGTTAAAAAAAAACCTGTTCTTTGCATAGCAGAGTGAGCCTTTTAGATTACATCCCACTCCAATTGTGTAAGACTAATGGTTTTCCAGAGTCTTTCCAAAGACCTTAGAATGGGCTGTAGTGTCCAAATGCATTACCCACTCCTCCACTTGTCTGATCTGATCCACTACCATTCTCTCACTTCTCGTGTTAGCCACATTGGCTTCTGTGCTGTTTTTTGACCACACTAGGCGTGTTCTGACCTCAGGGCTCTTGCATATGCTAGACCCTCCATCATAATGCTCTTTTCCTCAGATATTTACATAATTGGTGTCCTCCTTTTTTTCAGTATCTCCTCATATGTCTCCTTATCAAAAAGGACTTCCTGATTACCGTATTTAGTGCTCTCCCAGAACTCACTATCCTTCATACCTAATTTATTTTTCTCCATAGCACTTATCACTATCATACATAGTTTATTTGTGGGATTATGGTCTAATTCTCATTTCATCCCACCAGAATGTAAGCTGCTTGAACATGGAGACTTTGTCTGATTTGCTCTTTGTTGATCCTTCATGCCTGGATCTGGCATGTAGTAGGTGTCCAGTAAATACATCCTGAGTGAATGAATAAATCCTGAGCAGAAAATATAAATACAGATCCACACCAGACACATCATAATGAAAACTGAGGTAACCAACACAGATATTTTAAAAATCCAGAGGACAAAGACAGATTACCTACAAAGGAATGATAATCAGTTGAGAAGACAATTCTCAAAAATAATACCAAAAGATGGCAGAATATTGTAAATTATGGAAGACAAAACAGTCAACTTAGAATAAGTACCCAGCTAAGTTATTCAGAAAAAGAGGTAGAATGAATACATTGCAGATAATAATTTAGAGTCCCTTAAAGAGCTACTTAAAAATATACATGCGCTGCCCACTTACTTCCAATGATTCCTTCCTGAAAATCAGACATTCTAAATGAAAATACTATCAAGCCTATCTCTCATTATATCAATGGGAAAAATCTAATTTTTTATATGCCGACCTGAAACCACCACTTTCCTGAAATAAAACCAAACCACAGGAAAACATTAACATGTAACAACCATCAAATCCCTAAATAAATAAATGCTTACAGCATTATTTCATGATTAGAAAATAGTGGAGATGGCTATTAACAGTCTTGAGTAACACTGTGACGCTTTTCTTTAGAACCAACAACATACAGGGGACACTTCGTTGATTCTCGGAGGGCTTTTCAGCGTCTTCACATGATTCTAACAATTGTATTTGGAATAACACTTTAGACTCTTTTTTAACAGTGCTTTGTTGAAAGTGATGATGAAATTTTGAGATGAACATAAATTTTTTTTCTATAAAAGCCCAAGCCAAAAAAAATATTGTATTCATAAATAAATAAGGCTTATAAATTTGGGAATTAAAAACAGGAAAATGTTCATCTAAAAATCACTTTTCAGAGTATTCCCGTGTTTCAGTAAGAAAGAAATTGAAACCAGTGGAAACAAAGAATTTGGTAAACATATAAGTAAAATTAATAAGCATTGATGTAAAAACAAACAACCCCCCAAAATCAGTAATGATAATACTGACTAATTAGAAAGAGTTAAAATAAAGTGGAATTAAAACCACTGCATAATAATGTGGCTGGCAGTAAGGGTGAGTGTCCCTTGCTTTGTTGGGGACGAGGATAGAGTAGAGCCAATGGTGACTTTTGGCTTTATCATGTGCCCGTGTTAAAAAATTTCCAATGGTAACTTTCCAAAAGAATAGAAATATGATTTATAAACTCAAGTCAGTAGAAGGATACAAAAGAGGATAAAGCAAGTTTGATCCCCTATAAGATATGAATGTGGAGAAACAGATACAAGAAGTATGGTATTAGAAAACACAGGAAAAGATGGTAGAAATAAGTCAAAACATCAGTAAACAAATTCTTCAGTTAAAAGACAGAAAATCTCAGATTATTTTGGAGACAACGTCCAACCATATTCAGCTTATAAGAGACATGCCTTCAACGTAATGACACAGAAAGATACAAAAAGATGGGAAGGAATCTTGTAAACTACAAAGTTATTTCTCAATGAGAAAGATTGTTAGTTATTACGGTCACATCAGTCACCAGGTTATTCTGTCATGATCTTTGATATTCTCTCCTACTGGAGTGTGAAGTTTTTGAGAGCAGGAATCAAGTATTTTCAACATCCTGTCCTAGTATCTGACACATAGTAGGCTCTGAATAAATATTTGTTAAATGAACATATGAATAAATGAATGAGTGAATGAATGAATGAACAAAATAATAAGTCACCCTTTGACATTGACTATTTTGCCAGCGGTGGTGGTGGGGTAGGAGGTGTCCTTCTCTTGAAGTTGGTAAAGAGTTCCATGGATGTTATTTAGATGTTGTCAATTTTACTTTATTTTTTCATTGCAGTTATTATGAATATCTTGGTTGTTTTGTAATATATTAGGTCTTTATTTCCCATTTGCTTGTCCTCCTCATTTGGCTCAATGTCACTGATTCTCTTCTTGAAAATGAAATGATGCCAAATACATCAGATTTTGTAAAGCCTGCTTTGTCAGTGTATATCGTATCTTCTTTCAGTTTTTTCTTGTTTGTGTTGCCCAAGGTTGTGGTTATGATTATTTCTGAAAACAAAAATGTCTCAAGGCAGACACACCCTCGTTTGTAAATAATGGTTGTGTCACTTAAAGAGTATGTACAACTCGGTAACCATTGGAATTAAAACAGCTCCTATCAGCGCTCTCTGTAAGGCCATGTCGGAGCAGGGAGGGGTTTGGCTGAGCTCTGTCATGTCCATGCTTGAGCCCCTGGGAGGCTGCCCTATGCCAGCTTTAGGCAGGCGTGTGTAGAATGTAGTGACACTTCTTGTTCCATCCTCTGGGAAACTAGAGACAGGAAACACTCCAGATATGCTATTAATAAAGGACACAACCACTTGATGGTAATTAATACTATCCTCATGACTAAATATAGGTGTTAGCCAAGTTGTTTGGGCATGTTTGCTTCTTCTGGAGAAAATGTTATCTAGATTTGGCTTTTATCATTTTGCTATATTAAATCCAGCTTTACATTTTTGTCTGTGAAATGCTCTAAGAACATTGCCTCATACCCTCAGCTTAATTCCAAATGATCAACGTCGAAGTCGAGACTACGGGACACCGGACATCTGGATATTCGCAAACATTGTTTTTTTGACTGAAGTTTTCCTCTCTTGGTGTTGACCTGCCAGGCTTCCTTGACGCTCTTGATTAACAACCATCGACAAAAAACTCCCTAAGTAATCCGTATCGGTGTGATTCAAACTCAAGAGTCTCTTTACCAAGAATGAATTATTTGTACAGAAAAAAAGTGACCGAACATGCTCCATTTTCATGTTCTACATTGAAATCCTCATTCTGTTTATTTGTGGACTCTGGGTGTGGATCTGGAGGTACACAGCTGAAATGGGCCCCAGCGCCTGGGCTGCAGACCCTTTCCCCACACAGGCACCACACCCGGGCTCATGACTGGCTCGGGAAAGGCCTGTGCTGGCAACAGCCAAAGGCTCTCACTGGCAGCATGAACGCAAATGGTGACCCCGAGTTCAGCTGAGTTAGACCCTCACCAACAGAGAAAGGGGAGCTGCTAGATGACCAACGGTCCCAGTGTATCTGGGGCCAGGAGGCTTCTCCAGACGCAGAACTTCCAGTGCTATAACTAGAACCATACTGGGCAGGCTGGTCTGGTTGGTCACCCTAGTGGGCTGGTGGGCTTTTTGGGATAGCAGCAAACTCCGCATGGAGCCAGTTTGTGGTAACCCAAAGAAAGCACCTTTCCTGCACCACCTCTCCTGTGCTGGGTTTGTTGAATTCCCTTTATAGAAGATGCATATTACTTCTCTGGTTTTTTAAGTCCTACTGCTTCTTCCAGGTCTGGCTAAAACATCACCTCCTTTGTGAAACCTCCGTCAATTCAATTCTCCAATTCAAATAGACTAGTTCTGTACTGCTGGAACAGGCCCATGGTTCCTGCTGTACTTATGAAATCCAAAAAGCTCCGACAATGAAAAGCTCTTATGTAAGTTTCTTGGCTGTAGAATCTTACCTTACTGACCTGGGGTTTTGATAGTCTTTATTTGTCTCACTGATATGAATATTCATACATTTTTGCTGCATAAATATATTAATGTGTTTGATAACAGAGGGACACTCCAGGCTCTGATGTGGGTGTTAGTTAATAAATGATACAGACAGTACATTATCACTCCAGAATCTGAAAAAGTCCTATGTTCATGTGGTCCCAACGTTTCAGATAAAGGACAGTGGACCTGTACCTTTACAAGGGCACTGTTTCACTTGGCCTGTTTATAATTAATTACTGCATATCTCTGCGCCTCAACTTCCTCATCTATAAAATGAGACAATAACATCTGTTCTGACATATAAAATGAAAAGTGTTGCAAACAAGCAAAAGGCATTATTACTGTTACTTCTCTCATCACCCTTTTCCTAACGTGCTTTCTATTCTATTTATTTTTGAGTCTTTGCCAAGAACCATCTTTTTCATAGCTGGTGCTCAATAAACATTGTGAGACTTGGGTGTAGACACGTGCGCAAAATGGCAAGTCAGGAGTGATTTTCTCAGTGTCACATCTGGTAAGTCAAATTTCACATCAAACTGATCTACAACTTGGAGTGGGGGTGGGTTGGGAAAAAAATTGATCTACACTGAATTTCCAGAAAGTAGCCAGAATGTAGTCATTAAAATGTTGCCTCTGCCTCTGCCTCTGCCTCTGCCTCTGACTACATGCAGAGCCTAGGTCATAATATATGGAAGCAGCTTCTCACGGGGGCATCCTTAAACTTGAATAAAGGAGAATTTAATAGCCCCTTTAGAACACAGCGCAGTAATGTATAACATATCTGAGGCCGGTGAAAAGATGACACCACAGAAGGTGAGCCTGTTTGGCATTCAGCGTTTAGAAATGAGGTGACTCATTCAGAGCAAAGCAGCGTTCTCTGTAATTCAAATGCAATCTACTGCGGTCTAAATCATGGGACACTTTCTGACTGGTTCAACACAAACGCCAAGATGAAAGAAACTTGGAACAAAATCTCTGTTTTCCAATATTGAGATACCTGATATCAGGAAGGCATCGTTCTTACTCCTGAGCAATCTAAAAAAATAATTGTCACCCTTTTAAAGCCTGGTTTTTCATATATGATCAGCAAACACCAGTAGTGTCTTTTTTCAACTATAAAGGCGTAGTATAGTAATTAGAGCTCAAACGGGCCATGGAAGCTCCTAACTCATGCAGAAATTCCTTCCTTAGGGTCCTTCCCAAAGGGTCAGTCACCTTCTACTTGGCTTTGTTTGGGATGAAGGATCATTGACTCCAGGGGCAATCTTGTTTTCCAGCAATTCTAGTTGTTAGAAAATGAGTTCTGACACTGATCCAAAATCTTCCTTGTAATTCCCACTCTGTAGTTTCAGTTTTGCCTTCTAGAATGTCTGAAGACCAAATGTGTTTTTCCTCTCATAATGACAGGATCAGCTTGGAGTGTTTAGCTACAGTGAACAGAATACCTAACTCCCGTGGTTAAACAAATACAAGCTTGTCTTCCTTACAAAGCAAAATGTCTGGAGATTGACAGTCCAGCTGGTAGAGCTTTTAAGGATACAGGTGCTGTCCATCTTCTTAGCCCTTCGTAGTGCGTTTTCTACTATATCCTCAGGTGGGAAGAAAGAAAGAACTAGGCAGTGACAGGCATGCCAGTTGACTCTTTTCTTCTCAAAAGGTAAGCAGAAACTTTCCTGAAAGCCTGATTCATTGGACTTCTCCTTAGCCAGAATGGGTTCACGGTCACCCCTAGGCTGGCTGTGGGAGATGATATTACCATGGCTGGTTTAGACCCACCGTGCTTCTACTTCCAGGAGCTGGGTGGCGCCTCTTCTCTGTGAGATCAAGACGGCAACCTAAACAGATCTGTTTGGTTAGCGGGGTAGAAGGAGGTAGGGTGGAGAGAATGGATGGTGCAAGGGCCGTGAGAACAGAACCTGCCAGAATCACACTTCAAATATTCAAAGATTGCTTTTACATCTCCCTGTAGTTTTCTCTCTTCGAGGTTAAAACGCCTTGGCCCCCCCCCCCCCCCGCCAGCAACTCCTCCATTTTCCTACCTATTTTTGTTGGCCTCCTGTGTATGGCGCTAGTGTGGCCTGGAGCTCAGCCCAGTCTTTCTGATGTGCCTGGCACCAGTGCACAGTGCGGTAGGACTATCACTCGTGGTCCGACTCTGCACTTTCCATCCACATTGTTGGCTTTTGTGGCAGTCATTTCGTGGGCTGGCTCTTACAGTTTGCTGTCAATTCTTCAGTTTCATAGGAACTGCCAGCAAGTCAGATCATATCCAGTATCCGTGTAATTGATTAAAAAAAAATACCTAAATGAGGCATACAAAGTGCTGATTTGGGGAACCAATGTATTAAAATACAGCAAGGATTTATTTTGGTTAACCTTAAACAGCTGTTCACTAATAAAATATGTTCAGAAGACTAAGACATGAATTTTATAGAGCTTTTTAAAATTTTCTAGAAAATCCATAGGTAGCATTGATATATTTATTACTGCATATGGATTTAAAAGAAAAGCTGTCACCTCTTTAGGTTTCTTTTTGCTTTTCCTAAAACACTTTCTTCTGGGACATTATTGTGTGCAATGACCAGGCCACACCAAATCAATTTGATTTATGCTGTAACAGACTAGAAAATAGAAAGTAAGGCACAATGACTTTAGTATGTTCAATAATAAGTATGTAATAGAGAACTAATACTTTTGGAAATATTTTATTTCATGAAATTTTAGGAAATATGGAATTCTCATTCTAGGTGCTTTTTGGTCTAAAGCATTTTTATCCAATGTAGGATTAGTATGTCTTGAAAAGCAGGAGTGTTAACAGTTACACTGCAACCATCACATTTGGTTTTGTGATACTCAGCATGTATCCAGCCATCTCTAGGTTTGTCATAAAATAGTGATTATCAATGTCAATGATTTCAATTCACTTTAATTATATATAGATGAAGAGATATAGGTAAATCTACTAAACAGATGACATGTAGAATTTGTGTGTAGATTGGGGATGTTATGAAAGTCTTTACCCAGAATAGAGTACCAAACATCCAAACCATTATAAATCACAGTTACATATTGTAATGTGGCTTTATAACTATTGCAATTACTCACTACCATAATAAGTGTGGGTCTTAAGGCCTGTCAAGAATCTGTTCTGAACACTAGAATTTCATCACAATCTGTAAGAGATTATTCTTACTGAATCTATAAGAGGCCACAGAGACAGTGACAAGAATATTTATTTCACAAAGCTTATGCAAGCTTTCTAAGCAACCTGGAAAGAACAAAGTTGGCTTCCAAACCCACATACAAAATTGAAAGAATCATGTGTTTGCAGACTTTTAAAAGTACACTGTTGTTGGAGTAATATGAACATGATGGTATTCTGTGAGTTATGCCAATGTGTTGAAATGAACATATAAAATAACATGCTAAAAAATGCAGAATTCAACACAATGTGTACATACTACTTACAATCGTGTAAAATAGATGTATAACATTAAAAAAGTTAAGGAATGTATAGAGATATAATTAACAGCTTAATGTTTAATAGGTCCTTTCTATATTTTTCAAAACTAAGTTAGTCGCTCACTCTGGCTATGGCTGAGTGAGGAGAGTGGCAAATTTTGTCCCTGAAAAACAATTATGAACATGGACAAAGTGAGAAAACAAACAAACAAGAACCTATTCAGCACTCTAGAAACCAATTAACGGTTATAATAATCTGAGAAGCATTTATTCTTGAAACACTGCTACACGTTGGTTAAAGAATGTGGTAATCTGTGGCTGTCTGGCCTACAGAGGCTCCCGTTTCTCTCTCACTGCAGTACCCACAAATCCAGTCCACACGGGGGTTCTGCCAAGGCCAGGCTTTGCCAGGTGAGTACTGGCAGCTTCTCTACCACAGTCAAAAGGGGCTCACTTGATTTGGTGGTGTTGATCTAGAGATTTGGTGGTGTTGGATCTGAGATCTAACGACCTCAGAGGCAGGTGAATGATCATGCCAATGGCTTCAGTCTGAGTTAGCAGTAGTGGCTGGGACAAACATATTCCTGCCTAGGCTGCCTAAATACGTGGCAAGACAGGGAAGAGCTCGAGTCAGCCAGAGTCCTGACCAACCCTGAGCCAATGCACATACACAGAGGAGACGCAAAAAGGCACAGTGGAAAGTAATAACTGGGAAGACTCAACAATGACTTGATCTTTGAATGTTCTGCTCTACCCACATTCAGATCCATTGATGTAGGACAGAAGGCTTACTGGCTTGAGGTGGTCGAGTATGATCTCTCTGTGGTCATTGGATGACCATTATGCTGTGCATAGGAAGTCAGGCTTAAAAATAATAAAGAAAATCAATGATTTTCTAAGAATATCTCTTTTCTTTCAAAAGAGAAAAATAAAAAAAGGCAAAGATAAACTTTTAGTTAGACTGACCAGAAAAACAGAAAGAAGACACAAATTTCCAAAATCAGGAATGAAAGAGGGGACATCAATACTAACCCTATAGAAATTTTAAAAATTATAAGAAAATATTATGAACAAGTTTATGGCAACAAATTAAAATCTTAGATGAGTGAGCTTTGGAAGTTTGTGTCTTTCAAGGAATTGGTTCCCTTAACCAAACATTTAAGGAAGAAACAATACCTTTTATATGCACTGTCTTCCAGAAAATACAAGAGAAGGATCATGTTATAAGACCAGCATTACCCTGATATCAAAACTAGACAAAATAAAGAAGCAACTCACACAAAATTTTTGTGTATCTGGTAGGCTCTACTAAAGATTTTCAGCATATGGGGAGGGGGGAAGAGTTTACATTGTAGCAACACAGATAAAACAGAATATTAGATAGTCCTCTAATACACTGGTTCTCAATTAAAAAGTGAATTTTCCCCCTAGGGAATATTTGACAATGAGTAGAGATCTTTTTGGTTGTCACCACATTTTTGGTTGTCACAAGCACTTCTAACAACTAAGTGAGTAAAGACCAGGGATGTTGATAAACATAATGTTCAGGATGGCCCTCCCCCTCAGAGTGAAATATCCAGCCCCAGATTTCTTTTTTTTTTTTTTTAATTTTTTTTTTCAACGTTTATTTATTTTTGGGACAGAGAGAGACAGAGCATGAACGGGGGAGGGGCAGAGAGAGAGGGAGACACAGAATCGGAAACAGGCTCCAGGCTCTGAGCCATCAGCCCAGAGCCCGACGCGGGGCTCGAACTCACGGACCGCGAGATCGTGACCTGGCTAAAGTCGGACGCCTAACCGACTGCGCCACCCAGGCGCCCCTAGCCCCAGATTTCAATAGTGTCTTTGTTGAGAAATACTGCTTTAAGATATCTGAGACTACTTGGACCATATTCAATGGTGCTTGACAATTTCCTTTGATTCCTTTTTACTGTTCCATCTTCCTTGTTCTCTATTATCCCAAATTCATATTTATTTCTAATGTATAACCCTTCAGCTATTCCCTTTTTTTCTCTTCCACAGTGGATTATGTTTTCAGGCTCATACCTCCATCTCAAGAGATTTAATAAGTTATCTTTCTAAGCAAATACAATATATTCTCGTAGAAGAATTTTATTGCCGTTGTTAAGATAACAATCATTTTCAACTTGTTGTACACCCACACCCACAGAGTTTTATACTTGGGATACTACAGTGGATGTGTTTTTGTCATACACTTTTTTCACTTAATAGAGTATCATGAATATTTTCCCATTGCTTACCTAAAAGGATGCTGTTTGCCAAATGTTCCTTCTTTAAGGATATAATAGGATCCTACCTCCTGGCACTTTGCAGTGGATGGGGCGATGCGCCTAGCTTTGTTAAATGAGTTGAGAATGGAATTGACACAATTTCCAGGCCAGAGCATTAAATTCGCTTATTCGATAACTTTCAGAGATCTTTAGTTCCTTATGGTAAGTTGACTAGCAATGTTTGAGGTCACAGTTTTTCCATCAGCCTGGATATCTGAGGGATGATGATGAAAAGAGTCCTTCACTGATGTGAAGTACACGTGGCATGAGAAAGAAATAGACTTCTGTTATGCAAATTTTTTAATGTTTATTTATTTTTGAGACAGAGAGATAAAGCATTAGTAGGGGAGGGACAGAGAGAGAGGTAACACAGAATCCAAAGCAAGCTCCAGGCTCTGAGCTGTCAGCACGGAGCCCAACTCAGGGCTTGAATCCATGGACTGTGAGATCATGACCTGAGCCAAAGTTGGACACTTAACCTACTGAGCCACCCAGGTGCCCTGACTTCTGTTATTTTAAATCATTGGGACTTTTGTGATGTTTATTTCTATAGTATGACCTAGCCTATCCTGATTGATACATCTGATACCCATTCATCATTCTGGTTAGAGGCTTACTTCTCACCATCAGATCTGTATCCAAGACCAAGAGGGTTCGTCTTCTTTGGTCTACCCGAATAATTGCCATCCTATTCTTCTTTCCAGTGGTTAGTTTAGGGGTAGGCTTATGACTTTCCAGTGGTTAGTTTAGGGGTAGGCATAATGGGAGGTCTGCTGGGGATTCCTAAGAGAAGTTTCCCTGATTCTAGATATGGGACTATGAAGAGATAGTCCTTTGGGTTTCTGGACATTGCTGTATTTGGATGTGGTGTCTGGGACCTTGTAGCCATCTTTAAATAGTGAAGGAGAATCCCCTAAAGCAAATCTGACCCACTAAGGATGGCAGAGCAGAGTGATGGAAAGAACGTGGTTCTTGATAACATTATTGAGGTCAGGGATCAACCAACCTGAAACTTGTCCTACCTCTGGGCTTCCTGATAGGTGCCATAATAAAAGTACTTATTTTAAAGTCAGTTTCATCCAGTTTTATGTTACTTGAAGCTGAAAACATCGTAAGTGATATATCATGAAGTTGACTTCTGTAATGTTAATTTAATTGTCTGTAAAGCATGTCTAGACTGTAGTATATTTAATTAACTTCCTGTGACTTAACATTTAGGTAGTTTTATATTTTTAGCCACTATAATAAAAAGAGGGTCCCTTTCTGCAAATAGTGCCAAATAAAAGTTACCAGCATTTTTCTGCTTCCTAGGAGTGGGAGGCTTGCCTCCCTTTGAACCAGACCTTCATTCATTTACTCACTCACTTATATTTATATTTATATTTATATTCATATTCATATTCATATTTACACTTACCACCGCTGGAGTCTTGAGATAGAACAGTAATTTAGAACTAATGAGATCCAGGTCCTCTTTGCAGTTCATAAGAGCTTGTGTTCTTTTGATTTGGTGAAACCAACCCATGGTGCTTTAGTGATGTCAGTGTGAAACTAATTCCCACCCTTTGATTCTTGGAGAAAAGATGGCAGCCTAGACTGAGAGATGAAGTATTTTGATTAGAGATATAAAGTAAACATATATTTTAGCGTAAAAAGTTTTGGCTCCAGACCTTGTAACTTCTTAAGGAAATCCACAGTTGCCCATGTAGGAATTTAAATTACCTATTCCTTCAAATTATTCCTTTGTTTTTAAAACCACTTAACTGAAGCACAATTGACTTACAGACACACAACTTGATGTGTTTGGAGATAAGTATACATCTATGAAACCATCATTACAATCAGTGCCATAAACTAATGCACGACCTCTAAAAGTTTCTTCCCACCCCTAGAAAACAAAACACAATGAATTATCACCATACACCTGTTAGGATGGATTATGCATATATACGTATATATAAAAGGGCTTCCTCATACACATCACAAGTATTGGCAAGGATATAGAGGAAAGGGAATCCTTTTACCCTGTTGGTGGGAATACAAAAGGGTGCAGCCACTATGGAAAACAATATGGAGGTTCCTCAAATATTAAAAAAAAAAATTACTATTTGATCAAGCAATCCCACTTCTGGGTATATTTCCAAAGGAATTGAAATCTGGATCTTGAAGAGATATCTGCACTCTCATGTTCATTGCAACATTATTTGTAATAGCCAAGACATGGAAACAACCTAAATGCCCACCAACAGATGAATGGATAAAGAAAACGTGAGACCAATATATATAATAGAAAACTGTTCAGCCTTGCAGAAGAAGGAAATCCTGCCATTTGCAAGACATGGATGGACCTGGAGGACCTTGTGTTAAATGAAAAATGTCAGAGGGGAAAAAAACAAATATTGTGTAGTCTCATTTATCTGTGGAATATACAATAGTCAAACTTGTGGAAGCAGAAACTAAAATGATGGCAGGGGGAAGGGGAAAACACGCACATACTGGTCAAAGGGTACAAAGTTTTGGTCATGCAGGATGAAAAAGTTCTTTTTTATTTTTATTATTTTATTTTTTTATTCTCGCGTCAGACAACATACAATGTAGTCTTAGAGTAGAATCCAGTGATTCGCACTTACGTACAACACCCAGTGCTCATCCCAACAACTGCCCTTCTCAATGCCCATCACCCACTTTCCCCACCCCCATCAACCCTCAGTTTGTTCTCTGTATTTAAGAGTCTCTTATGTTTTGCCTCCCTTTCTATTTGTATCTTATTTTTCCTTCCCTTCCCCTGTGATCATCTGTTAAGTTTCTCAAATTCCACATGTGAGTGAAATCATATGATACCTGTCTTTCTCTGACTGACTTATTTCACTTAGCATGATACGCTCCAGTTTCATCCACATTGCTCCAAATGGCAAGATTTCATTCCTTTTTTTTTTTTTATTATCACAGAGTAGTATTCCTTATATATATGGACCACATCTTCTTAATCCATAGGATGAATAAGTTCTGGAGAACTACGACCGTTTGATGTAAGGCCTGTGATTAATAGTGCTGTATTGTACACCTAAAAATTTGATAATGGAGTAGATTTTATGTTAAGTACTCTTGCCACAGAAGGAAAAAAACCAAAATAAAGCATAACAAAAAAAAAGATAGGTTGTCCTTTTTTTAAATGTTGTATGTTCTTAATGCATATCATCTAGGAAAAGTTGAGGGCTAGACCAGTAGGCACAGTACATGTGGCCTGAGTATATAGGTATAGAGGGAGAATACTATGAAAATAAGAATTGATTCCTCAAAAGATTGAGATTTAAAAAAAAAAAAAAACTGTCTCCACAAACTTTCCCCCCCTCATTCTATAAAGATCTATCATTTCCAAATACAGTGAAAGGAACTTGAGTAATTTACCCATTTTGTTTTCTATTATGTGCCTTAGAGATGCCTCACTAAAAACTGGGATCTGACACAACGGAATAGCATTTGCAGCACTGAGATTGATTGTTACAGACATATTAAACTCTTCGAGTATTAAATGGTTACATCCTATTTATTTATCTCATTCGATGTTCTGAGAAAAAAGGGTTAACCATTGGGGTGCCCAGGTGGCTCAGTCAGTTAAGTGCTTGAATCCTGATTTTGGCTCAGGTCATGATCTCACCGTTTGTGAGTTGGAGCCCTGCAATGAGCTCTGAGCTGACAGCATGGAGCCTGCTTGGGATTCTCTCTTCCTCTCTCTCTCTCTCTGCCCTTCCCCTGCTTTCTCTCTCTCTCTCTGTCTCTCTGTCTCTCTCAGTGATAAATAAGCTTAAAAAAAAAAAGCGTTAACCATTAATTGCATTATTTTCTGCAGATAAGTCCTTTTTCTCACACTGAAATCTGACAGTAAGTAAATTCTGATGTTTCTCCAAGCTACTGTATGAAGAGGAGGCCGAAGGCCAGAACTATATGGCACACTGCGGCATAAGGTCTCTGTCTTCCGTTCACCAATTCTGTCACATTTCTAAAAGGTACCCAATGATCCAGTTTTATTTCTGTCCAGGGGCCTGGGTGCCAAGGATCAGATATAAGCACAGGTTCACTTAAGCAGCAAGATTACAGTCAACAGACTCTGAACATTGAAAATGGCAGACTAGCGAGGCCAGTGAAGCCCCAGCCTCACCCCTTCTGGGCCCAGGACTGAGGAGGCATCTCCACAAACTTAATGATGGATTAGTCTCAGCTGTGAGGTCACAGAAATTACAGAACACGTGGTACCTGGATATCCAGGAATGGTTCGCAGTTCTGCTTCCTGCTTGCTGTGCAACGTTGGACAAGACAATATACCACTCTGCATCCCAAGCGTAGAGATAAAAATGAAAGCATTTACTTCATTGGGTTATTTTGAAAAAAAACAAACAAAAAACACAAAAAACCATCATAATGTATGTGAAAAAGCATTATTAACTGGCAGAGATATTGCTTTCAGTTATTGTTTGTTTCGGGGGGCCAGTTAAATGAAAAATACTTTGAAGGTTGAATTCCCAGACTTTTGCTGCAAAAAATATGTTTCTAATTTTTATTATACAATAATACACAATGATCATTGGAAAATAAAAGCGCCAAACATATGCATGCCCTCACCCTTCCAACGTCAGAGTGTCTGTCTGGTGTCTCACTGACAGTGTCCTCCCCCCTGGCTTCCAGGCAAAGGAAAGCAGTGACACAGTGACACTGCACATCCCTTCTTGATGTGGAGCATAATCTGTCAGCATTGCCCTTCCGCCTTCTTTCCTTGCAATCCTTCTTAGGAAGCCCTTCGCTCAGGTTGTATCTGTATTTTATTCTAGAAGTCTGAGCATTTCTTTTACAAATATTTAAAATTATTAGTCCATCTGGAATTAGTCTGACATAGGGTGGGAGAGATGTGTCATATTTTTGCAAATGCTAAGCCATTTACAAAATAGATATTTTTGCAAATGGCACTCAACACCATTTATTGAATGACCCAGACTTTTGTCACTGATAGGAGTTGCAAACTTTTCCATATACTAAGTTACTAAATATATATGAGAAGGTTTCTGGATGAAACATTCCACTGAATTGTTCTTGGCCCCGTCACTACCACATATTTTAATTAACTTTATAGAAGCTTTCCTGTCTAATGAGTAAAACCTTCGACCTTGCTTTTCCAACATCCATTGGCTTTGTGGCATGCTCATTCTTTCGGAAGGTCTTTAGAATTTTTTTATTTTCACATTCTAGACATCCATGAAAATACAGGAAAATCTCCAAACTCTCGACAATATGATAATTAAGGTGACAGACAATATAATACCAGAAGCAGGATTAAGATTTCTGAATCACAAGGAAGATGGAGCTGTATTTAGAAAACCTCCCAGCCACTTGGAAGATCCCGCAGCTTTGCTGCTCTGAATACGCACACCTCTATTACTGCAGTTAGTTTGCATTTTATTTTTTAAATGTTGGCTTCCCCATCGGAGTCTGAGCTCATTTAGGGCAGGGGCTATCTCTTAAATATCTTTTCTACCATTGCACAGTGATAGGGGCATAGTAGATGCTCGAAAAACATTTAGTGAATTAATTCACAGTACACAGAATTTCCATTCGGCAGTTCCACGGCTGTATTTTCCCTCTGTCTTTGCTGGAGGGCAGGGTCCCGGAGTACCTGAGACTCGCCCTGCTCCAAGATGCTTTCCTCCCCAACCTGGCACACAGTAGGTACTCAGAAAATGTTGCCTTCTTCCATTTCCATAGCCTCTGTTTAGCTCTCCTCTCCCACGGGCAGGGGAGGAAAAACAAGGCCTCACGTGTAGTCCACTAACATTTTCAAAAGAAAATCCGGATGTCTGCTGGAAGGACATGACAAGTTAAAAGGAAAACATGGTTCCCAACTGCGGCAGCTTCCACGCCCGGGGGGGGGACTGACACCCTGAAATGCCCTCCTGGAGGCCAGTGTACCCAGCCTTACTTTTGTTAAAGAGTGAAGAAACGGGACCCTTCGGTTTGACTTTGAAGTTTGAAGTCTCTGGAGGACATGGGGAAGAAGGAGGTGCTAGCTGATGTCCGTGGGTGAGGACGCCGGGAACAGCACATTATTCTTTTGAAGTCGCTCTCCCTGGGGTTCGCTTTAAAATGTCCCGGGCAGCTTTCCTTTTACAGCTTCTGGGTACCCTGCGTATGTTGAATAAAGAACCAGGGTTTTCTCTTGCACCACAGGATTAACTGGTTACGGACGCCTCTCTGATCGAGGACAGCTGCGGGGATGCTCTGGTGGAAAATAACGTACCAGCCCATGTTGATGCCCACTTCCCCTTTGTGACCGGTTGAAACTTTGGGAATGCCTCATTTAAAGGAGGAAAGAAAACAAAATTGTGTGACTGAGCTCTCTCTTTACTGTCCTTTCTCATGTTTTCATAGCAGTTTTGGGGGGCTTAGAGTTGATCTGAAGAGAATTTCCTAAAACCCACCAGAAGTCAACCTGAGGCTGGAGATAGTTTGGGGGCTTCTCATGCTTCCACCAAGGATATCTTCCTTCGTCTAGAGGCAGCCAAAAGCTCTCCTGGGGATCTCTAGGACAGAACTCACATGTCCTGGGCACGGGAATTCCCACCTTTCCTTCAGGTTATCCTCCCCAAAGTGCTTCCAAACATCCCCCGTTCCACCTTAGATGAAGAGGCCATACCCAGACCCAGCGGGACCGTCACCTGCCCAGAGTGACCAGGAGCCTGGGCCCAATCCAGCTTCCTGCTTTGCTAGTTTGCCAAGGAAGCCTTGATTGTTCAGCTTGTGGGAGAGAATATTCTCTCAGGCTCTTCTGGCCTGTTTCTTCTGTTGAACAAGGACAGGCTCAGTACAATGCTTTCTTCTCTAGCATAGAGAGCAAGGCTTGAGGGACCTCTTTTGGATTAGGCGCAGGTACAGAGAGCTCATGGGCCTGGGGGCAGCAAGAGGGGTGACTGTGCTGCCCTCTATTTAGGTGTCGAGCTCGGACCTTGGGTCTTAGGAGGGTGTGCCTTATGGTTTGAAGAAGGGCCCTACCTCAGTGTGGGCAGGTCACCTTTTTTTTTTTTTTTAATTTAATGTTTATTTATTTTTTTTTTTTAATTTTTTTTCAACGTTTTTAATTTATTTTTTGGGACAGAGAGAGACAGAGCATGAACGGGGAAGGGGCAGAGAGAGAGGGAGACACAGAATCGGAAACAGGCTCCAGGCTCTGAGCATTCAGTCCAGAGCCCGACGCGGGGCTCGAACTCATGGACCGTGAGATCGTGACCTGGCTGAAGTCGGACGCTTAACCGACTGCGCCACCCAGGCGCCCCTAATGTTTATTTATTTTTGAGAGAGAGAGAGAGGGAGACAGAATCCAGAGCAGGCTCCACGCTCTGAGCTGTCAGCAGAGATCCCATCGCGAAGCTCAAACCCACGAAGTGTAATACAATCATGACCTGAGCTGAAGTCAGATGCTTAAAGTCGGGTGCTCCTAAGGGGCAGGTCAGCTTTGCCTAAACCGGCAGCCTGCGCTGGTTATGCCAAATGAATTCTGACAACCAATGCGGTGATGTGTTGTGGTTATAGGTCTCTCTCTCCCATACAAAAACAGACAACAGTTGAACATTATATGAACGCCTGCGGCTGCCTCTTGTGGCCTTGGAGCTGAGTTGGCAACAAATGTCTGAGAACTCTGCGTGATCCCCTGTTTGGGTCCCACTCTGCTCCTGTTCTCCCCAGTGGAAAATGACGGACACTCGCGCAGTGCCCACGTGCTCTTGGTCTCAGACATTACCTGGTTTCAATCTTACAAACCCTGCTGTCTTGCAGAACTTACAACATTGTAACCTGGGTAGCACCAGCACTCATTTTCCCTTTCCTTTTTGTTATATTTTCCACTGAAGAAACTGAGGTTCAGAGAGGCCAGCGACTCGTCCCATGGTCACAGAGAACTTGAATCACGTCACAGGCTTAGAAGGAGGTCTGTAAATGCTTGCGGGTGGTGAAATTTAATTTAAAGAAAAGTAAAAGGCAAGCGACTTTGTGGTTTCTTTTCAGACATTATTGATTTGTTACTACCTCTCAGGAGCAAAGCATTAAGTTTTAGCCTCGCGCTAATTCACCATTCCTTGTAAGAGCTGTGTCTGTTTTCGTTTTTGGTTTCTCTCCTTCATCTCCCATCCCCATTTCTTTCTCCCCTAGACGTACCACACTACTCTGTTTGGTACGTATCCTTGGGTATGTGTCCTTGAAAATATATGTGTAGCATTATTTTATATAGAAATGTGTGCTAGATTGTATATGTGGCACTGCACTCTCTGTTTTATTCTATTTCTTATTTTTTACTTAAAGATTTTGAGTTCTCTATGTGTCGCTTTATGTCCATTTAGCTCATTGCTTCTGAGTGCTATGTTCTATTCCACAGGATACACCTACATTCCCCCAATGCTGGGTACCTGGACACTTCCACCTCTAGCTCTCTGCCGCACACATATTGGTGCAGAGCATCCTTGAACGCGTGAGAGCTTCTCGGGGGCAAGTATCAAGTCTCTGTACTTTCTGTGGCGGGTCAAAGCCTGAAAGGAGAGCTGGACAGCTGGAGATGGTGGAATATTTATTTTAAATGCAACCAATAGGAACCAGAGGGCATCCCCCATTAAAGGGACTGCTCTGTTCTACAAAGAGAACCATTAAAATGAATGTAAATCACAGTAGCCTCAGGGACTGTTTAATAACAATCTGACTTTTTATTGGGTGAGCAGGAGATGTGCCAGCTTTCTCCTTACAGAGTCTTCTGGATCTTTTACAGAGAGAGAGAGAGAGAGAGATCCTATCTGAACTGCTATGGAGATTATCGAGGGCAGAGGGCTGCTCAGGGAGTAATGGCCATAAATCCAATTAGTAACTCACTTTCTCTTTTGCCACAGGCTCCATTTCCCCCAAATACATGGAAGATAATTCTACACTCTGGAACCGGTCTATCCCGAGGGCTCCATGATACCATGCCACCAAGACACAAAAGTTTCTTGCATGGGAAAAGGACTGGGATGATCCACACTAAACCAGTGACAGCAGAAACCACGATTGTTCTGGAGTGGCGTGGGAGCCTTGCCACACTCATGTATCACTTCCAGCAAAAAACGTGTTCCTGTCGCATTTGTGAAATAAGGAAATGGAAGAAAAACCTCAGGGATTTTCCAGAGAAATTTAAGCAAAACTAGAGATCACAGGAACCCCACTTATTTCTGGGTGGGGAAACTAAGGCAGCAGGAGCACCAAGACGGTTAAGGGATCCTGCTCCCAATGAGGAGGGCAGACACAGGGGCCGGGGCTTCTATGTCTCCTGACTCTCCCACTCCAGTCCCGGGTCAGCCGGTGAGATCAGTCAGCAGAACCACCAGGGGGGCCAGGAGCCCGAGTGCTGAGCCAAAGAAGGGTCTGGGATCCCAGGCCACTACTTGTTTGGGAACTTGCATACTTAAAAGACGAGATTCTTTAATGACAAATCTTTATGATCCAAAACAAAGAATCGAGATGCCTGGGGTAAAAATAAAATAGGTACCAGCTTAATTTTGTTGTTTAAAAAAAAATACTGCATGACTGCTTCACTTCTTTTTCCTCTGAGATTAAAAACAAAACAGAAAAACCAAAGCAACAACAACAAAAAACACGTTGAGAACAGCTCATCTAGAGGATGCACACAGTCATACCAGGTTCTTTCTTTCTCTTGTTGCACATACACTGGTTACAAACATGCTTCTTTGGGGTTTGTAGTTTTGTCAAAATTATGATTGAAATCAATATATGACGGACACATTAGCATGAGTTGATAGAAAAAACACAAAGAATTTGAAAAAATTAATTTTTTACTTATTTTTGAGAGAGAGAGAGAGAGAACACAGTGAGGGAGGGGCAGAGAGAGAGGGAGACATAGAATCTGAAGCAGGATCCAGGCTCCGAGCTGTCAGCACAGAGCCCAACGCGGGGCTCGAACCCACGAACTATGAGATCATGGCCCAAGCTGAAGTCAGCTTAAAGAACTGAGCCACCCAGGTGTCCCAACAAAGGATTTGGATTTGAATCCCTGACTTGTCATTTACTAGTAACCTTTAATAAGTGATCTAACCCTCTTAACCTTTAGTTTATTACCTTAAAAATAATATGAATAATATGTAATTCATAAGATTCTTGTGAGGATTAAATAAGATACTGTAAGGAGAGCTTTCAGTACAATGGCTGGCACATAGTAAGCTCTCAATAATGATACCTATAGTATTTAACAGGATCATATTTATTACTGTTACTTTCCTTTGTATGATTCCAGGGATCAATGAGGTGCTTGTTAGGTAAACTAATATCTTGAATTCTTCAAAAGCAGAGCCTGAGACAATGATTTGTGTGCAGGATGTTTATTCAGAAGGTGATCTCAGAAGTAGAGTGAGGAAGTGAGCCGAGAAAGAGAAGAAAGCCTGTAAACGTACCTCTTTAGGCAACTGGACTCAATCCTCTAGACCTCCTGTGGGACTGTGTGAAATATACTTTAAACAGCATAGGATGGGCACCAATAGTGCCTCCTGCAACTATATAAATTAAGTCTCCAATTAGGTTTTGAATATGTATCACCTTTGTGTTTAAAATTTTTGTTGTTGTTGGGGCACCTGGGTGGCTCTGTTGGTTAAGGGTTCGACAGCTCAGGTCATGATGTCACAGTCTGTGAGTTCGAGCCCCGCACGGGGCTCTGTTCTAATAGCTCGGAGCCTGGAGCTTGCTTCAGATTGTCTCCCTCTCTCTCTGCCCCTCCCTCGCTCGCACTCTTTCTCTCTCTAAAGAATAAACATTAAAAATAATTTTAAGGGGCACCTGGGTGGCTCAGTCAGTTGAGCGTCTGACTTCGGCTCAGGTCATGATCTCACAGTTTGTGAGTTCAAGCCCCGCATCAGGCTTTGTGCTGACCGCTCAGAGCCTGGAGCCTGCTTCAGATTCTGTGTCTCCCTCTCTCTCTGCCCCTCCCCCACTCATGCTCTGTTTCTCTCTGTCTCAGAAATAAAACATTAAAAAAAAAAATAATTTTAAAAAATAAATAAATTTGTGCGTGTGTGTGTGTGTGTGTGTGTGTGGTTGTAAATCAGACAATTGTCTCCATTAGCTGACTTTCTTCTTGTTTGGACGAAGCTGCTCTACTACTGTAATCTGTTTGCTAACTCCTTCTCCACCAGGTGATACAAGGCCTGGTTTATGTTGCAAAATGTTTCAGCGTGGTAAATACATCTGTCACACTAAGCTTAAATTCACATGTTTACCATTCCATTTAAAGTTGAGGTAGCTTATCTCTTAGACCCTAGTTCTCAAAACTTAGGTGAAGGAGGAGCTTCTGGAAATCACGGAGCTCTTTATAGAGAGCACCACACTAATGGCAGAATACCACGTAATTCTGATATATTTAATTCCAAAATGCAAGTAGAAAAAAATGATTGCAAGAAATATGTCCATATTACAAAATTTTAACATGGACATGCAGACACAGATATCAGTTCAGTGTAAATGGTTCTTTGAGTTTACACTAATATTTGATAACTAATCATTAACTTGTTATCCTCTGGAATTTGCTAGTAGATAAGCAATAGTAGGCACCGTAGGTTTCAGAAAAACATGTAAAGAGAAACATTAAACATGGACAAAATTTTACCCACTTTTACATTAATCTGAGACAGAATCCGTGACCGTCCAATTTATAAAACACTGGCATTTGAGAACCCACTTAAAAGGCCAATTAAATCACTGAACTGCCAGTTTGGGGCAATGTTCACTAATCAAAATGAGGGAGGTACCATGATTCCAGGCTACTTGGAAGTTTCCAAAGGAGGAAGAGCACATAGAAGCTATGTCATAGCCACTGTGGAAGCAAAAGGTGAACTTCTGACCAATACATAATATGTTGCTCGTTTTAGGCAAGTTTTTTTTATTTTAATATTTTGCTCTAAATTAAGCAACAGACGACTGAATATAATGGAAATAGCTGCCTCCTTTGCTTACACTATTCCTTGCTTCTAGACACTCATTTCCCAAAACTGGAATGCCCTCTACCATCTTTACTTAAGGCTTACCTCAGATCTCTTGTCCCGACAAAACTGAATTTCAGCCACCTGCAATCAGGCCCTCTCTGGAATTCTTATGATAGTTTCTGTACTGCTCACTCCATACTCAGTGCCACCCTATACTGGTGGTAATCTCTCTCTCTCTCTCTCTCACACACACACCACACACACACGCACATCCCATACACTCCTCCTAGCTTCCCTAACTAGACATAGCTTACATTCTATCACTGTTTGTGCCCAGCAAGTGCCCTGTACACAGTGGGCACATGCCAATATATTAGAATCATACAATCAGGCATTACCCCAACATTATTTACACTACACTCTAACAAACATCAGTGTTTCTCAGGATCAAATCCCATAGAGATCCCATAAAGAAAAAGAAATTTGCACACCTTTAGTGTTGGCTTAAAACTTTTAAGTATTAAATGTACTCAAGTATAAAATAAAGTATGAACTCCATGTGCTTTTATCTCTAATACAACCCTGAAACTAAAAGAGTTTACAACTAAATGCAAATAAACCCAGTACATTCAAATGAACATTAATACGACAGATGATGCTGTTTAGCTGAAACTAAATTGCTGTTCAGGATGTAAATTCGATGTTGACTGCTGTAACGCAGGCTCTTTACAACTCAGCGTGCCTGTTCTGAGGTTTGCTCAGTCACCACTCCATTTTCCCACCCCGAACCACTTTGAAACCACCATTTGTACAATAAAACATCATGTCATTTGCGCTTTCCTTGGCACGAATGCATCCGTTTTGTATTAATTCCAACCTCTCTTCCTTTCTTATTTACTTGTGACAATGCACGTGCTTCTTGGCATCAACGTGGCCTTAAATGCAGATACTGCAAAATCATGTGGTGATACTTTGTTGTACGGTGATCGTCCAAATGACAATGATGATAATAATATTAATAGCTGATATTTACAGACGACTTACTACGTGTCAAGCACCTTTCTCTATCTAGACTATCCCACTGAATGCCTCTATTTACTGCTTGAGAAAGATGCTATTGTGATCACGATTTTATAGATGAGCAAACTGGGGCTCAGAGAACTTCAATAGCATTTTCAAATCCATGCCATGTATATAGAATTTAAGCCCATAAAGTCTGACTCCAGATCCTGAACACAATACTTCTATTAATTTGTTTCATTTATCATTAAAATGAACACAAAATTAGAACAAATGTTGTACAGAATAACGCACTCCAATGTTCGATATTTCTATACACTTACAATTCATCACAGGCTCAGTAATCATGCCGGCCAATTTGTTTTGAACCACTAGGTGCATGTGTCCTTAGAGCTGACTAAAACATGAAAGAACTCAGCTTCACGTCCACAATCAATAAAGTGCTTTACTGATAAAAATACATAACTTAATTGTAGTTCTCAATAAATGTAATATATTCAAAAGAGCAGAACAGTATGCGTTTCATGCTCGTCTATTATACTTGTCAGACAATGTCTTCATTCAGAAGTCCATTGATGTCCCCAGTGATCAGCTTGGTGCAAGCTGTCAAGGACAGCAGAGAGCAGAAGACCCACAAGGCAGAAGAATCTGTGAATCCATAGTTCAACATGCAGAAGCCAAGTTCTTCTGAAATTGGAGTTTGAACTTTTCTTTCAGCTTATTGATTGATTCAAGCTCTCCAGAAGTCAGTGTGTCCTCACCCAACGTGGGAAATATGCAGACTGCTTTATTCCTTCTAATTGCCAAAATAAACAAAATAAACTCTTAAAATATGACTTATTACCAGAGTCCTTCCTTGTTCAATTGACTGGTTCAGTCAGAAAAACATTTGGACAAGCAAAGGATGTACCCTTGGTTGCACTCTCCCCCTAGCCCCACCCCAGATTCAGCAACACAGTACTGTACACGTTTGGTCAAATCTCTTGCCATTCTTTAAAAAAATAATAATAGTGTGATTAATTTATTGGCTTCCCAAGTAAATAGGCAACTTAGGAATGAGGAAAGAGCTTGTGCATTTTACACCTGCAAGGAACAATGATCAATTTCCTCCCAATACTGCAAAAGATGTTGATTTTCTCTGATTTGTCATCTGTTGCATGCGCAGTACCTTGCACTCACCAAGGGGAGACCCAATGAAGTACAAGCTAAGTTCTCTAAGCTTACGAACATTACCAGCTTATTGTTATATTTGGAGTCATGCACATAGCTACATTCAGAATTGGACTACCATTCCTTCCATCTTAAAAACAACTTGGTTAGGTAAACTTTGAGTTATTGTGCTCACGTAGACAAGGCTATTAGGGCACAAGAGGTGAAATCTAAGGTCATACAACTAATTAGTGACTGAGTCAAATTCCGAAGTTAGGTTTCTTTGCCTTCAGTTTCTCCCACTAGATCAAATTGCTTCTTCAGAACAATGCAGAAACAGCATTCGAGAAGGCATTTAGATTTATTTCTAAAGTTGATCTGGCTCCATCATGAATATTAAAAAAAAAAAAAAAAGCCCACCTGATTTGTAATTGGAGCCTGGAGAATCACCCATGGCCTGAGTTGATGATTTGGTTACCAGCTGCTGGAACACTTCAATGGGAAGACGTGAAATTCCTGCAGGAAATGACTCCAGGCAGCTCTGAATTAGTAAGGAAATTAAATGACTAACTTCAATATTTCCTGGCTTTTGTCTATCTTAATTAACAATTTATTTTGGTAAAGGAAAAATTGAACAACTTTCTAATAGTCAACATGTAAAACTTAATATTTGTTTATAGTAAAAACACGATTCCCATGTCTGTTTTTATTTAAAGAAAGGAAAAACATTTTTGAACAATTTGCAGTAACCATACTTATTAAATCATTCTTTAAAAAAAAAAGAATCCAACAATTACAGCATATGTGTGTGGGAAATATCAATTTCCTTTTCATAGTTCCCAAAGGTGCACTTGAGAAAAATGTGTTGATTATTAACAGGGCTAATATTTTTGTGGTAATGTTATTACTGAACATCTACAATAACTGGAGTTTGGGATTGACAGAGGTATTTTAGCCAACATTTATTATTGATTTCCATGTCACATTGAATATAGCATGGACCTAGATGTATGTCATTATGACTTTTGATACACATTTTGATATGACTCTTATTTTGCCTTCATTCATTTATTCAACAATATTTACTGAATGCATGCTATGTGCCAGTCATTCTTCTAGGTGCTGAAAATACACGATAAATTAAAGCTCTTGCTCCCATGGACTTCACGTTCTAGTTGAAGGGAGGTGGATGATGCCAAAAGGCAGGGAAATACATCAGGTAAATGGTAATGAGATGAGAATGCGGGGCGGGGGGTGCTTCCTTAGATGGGGTGGAATCAGGGAAGCAGAAATGTCCTGCGTCAGACTCTTTGAAGAAACTTGATGATGTAACACTTAATTCATCATGGACAAGTATCATGTCACCTGTCCTGTCCTGGACTCCACAAATGTTTAGGATAAACTTCTGAGTTCAAGGATAATGGAAAGAAATTTCAAGAAAGCTGCTTTTTTTTTTTTATAACTGTGTGAATTTTCTTTCTTTCTAGCTTTCTTTACTACATAACATCTCTTAGGAATGAGGAGAATGAGGCAAAATTAAGATTGCCATCACAGAGCTAGTCAGCTGTATTGCCAAACAAACTTGTATGTGAACTTCTATTACTAGTTAAATTTGGAGGCGCCAACTTTATTTTCACTAAAATTGAATAAAGGCAAATTCTATTTGATGTCTTCAGCATGCCTATGAACAGCAACAACAGGTGGTACCTTTCGTTGAACGATATAATATGCCAAGTACAGAACTTCTCATACATTTTTTTTCTTATTCTCACAAGAGCTCTGCATATAGTATGATTGTTCCCATCTTATAGGTAAGGAAATTGGGACTCAGGTATGTTACATATGTTCCCGGAGGTTCCAGAACTAATAAGGCCACACATAATTGGAGTGCTATGTCACTTCTGCTGGACCCCACATCGCTGGGAGGAATGAAGGAGGTTGTCGGATTTAACATCATTTTACATACAGGCAAATGGAGACAGCCCTTGTGACCTGCCCAAAGTCACAGAGTCAGTGAGTTGGTGGCAGAGTTGGGATTAGCTCCAGCTGACACAGGCTGCCTCCCCATGAAAGCTGTGAAAGCCAGACCCTGTAACTCACTGCCTTTCCAACAAATGTCCAGGGCAGTGGATACTCATTTGGGACAAGGGTGAATCTTGACCCCTCTCCCATAACATACTTAAAAAAAAAATCAATTCCAGGTGGATCAGTGACCTAAACATGAAAGATAAACAACAAAGTTTTTAAAAGAAAAAATAGGGGAATACCTTCATGACCTCAGGGTAGGCAAAGAAGTGCTGACGAACATGATGGTTAAAAATAAGCACATTGAATTACATTAAAATTGAGGATTTCTGTTCATCAAAGGGTACTATTAAAAAATTAAAAATGTGAAAAGGGGGGTGCCTGGGTGTCTCAGTCTGTTAAGTGTCTGACTTTGGCTCAGGTCATGATCTCATGGTTCATGAGTTCTAGCCCCACGTCGGGCTCTGTGCTGACAGCTCAGAGCCTGGAGCCTGCTTTGGATTCTGGGTCTCCCTCTGTCTCTGTCCCTCCCCCGCTCACACTCACTCTCTCTCTCTCTCAAAAATAATTAAACATTAAAAAAATTAAAAAAAACCAAAAAACAAAAAACAAAAACAAAACAAAAAATGTGAAAGGGAAAATCACAAAATAAGACCAAGATATATATGGGGCACTTGCATAGTTCAGTCGGTTAAGCATCTGACTCTTGACTTTGGCTCAAGTCATGTTCTCATGGTTATGAGATAGAGCCCTGTGTCAGGCTCTGCTCTGACAGCATGGAGCCTGCTTGGGATTCTCTCTCTCCCTCTGCCCCCAACTCCCTCTTGCACACATGCTCTGTCTCTCAAAATAAATAAATAAACATGAAAAAAAAAAAAGACAAGATATCTGCAATACACATATCTAGCAAAGGGCTCATATCAGTGTGTGCATGTGTGTGCACTCATTTCTACAAATAATGGCGAAAGGTGGTTAATCCAATAGAAAAATGGACAAAAATCTTGAACAGGTATTTCACAAAAGAGGATATACCACCAGCTTGTTAACAGACGAAAGGGTGTTTGATATACTTAGTTATTAGGAAAATTCAAATTCAACCTACGATTTGATACTGTTACACACTCCCAAGAATGATTAAAACGAAAAAAAAATCAAATATTCAGTTGGACCATATGAAATTGCAATTTTTTGCAGGTCAGAAATAAGCACGTATCAACACTTTCATATAGTTTAATCTATACCAAGTATTGAGGAGGGTGTGGGGACCCCAGAGCTTCAGACACTATTGAAGTGTGAGCTGGCACCATGCTTTGCAAATCATAACTGAGAGTATGGCAGTTAGCTATTGCTCTGTAACCAACTACACTAAAGCTTAGTGACTTAAAAAACAAACAAACAAACAAACAAACATGTATTAATTTATGCAAGTTCTATCAGCCAGGTGGGCAGCTCTGCTGGTCTGGATTAGGTTCAGTTAATCTCACCTGGGCTTCTTCATGCATCTGTGGTCAGCTGGCAGGATGGCTGGGGGCTGGCTAGTAGGATGGCCTTGTCCAGGATTACTCTGCCCCTCTCCTCATGGCTCCCACATCTTGGACTTGTCATCACAGGGAAGCAAGGAGAGAGCAAAAACACAGAAGTGCTTTTATGAGCTTTACTTATATCAACTTTTCTACTGTCCCATTGGCCAAAACAAGTCACTGACCAAGCTCAGAGTCGGCATGGGAGGGCAATATGGTGGCATGAATGCAGACATGCATGAAAAATTGGCTAGGATTTATTCAAACTGGATAAATATGTGTATATCCTATGACCCAGCAATTTCCCTCGTAAGTATGTACCCAACAGAAAGGACTACATGTGCTCACGAAGAGACATGTACAAGAATATTCACAGAAGCACTATTTATAACAGCTTCAAGCTTAAAACAACTCAAATATCCATCCATGTAGAGTGGATAAGCAAGCATGCTGTGCTATATTCATGCAGTGGAACAGTACACAGCAATGAGAATGAATGGGCTACAATAACATGTAGATAGATACATAGGTAGGTAGGTAGATGATAGATGATAGATTTTACATATATATATATTTTACATATGGATGTATATATGTATATATATACATCCATATGTAAAATATATATATATAATATATATATGTATATATTCCTGGGATTTTAAATATCTTAACTATTTTCTTGTCCACCTGTCCCCTTTGTGATTATTCAGTCACACAAAACATTCTTAGCAACTCCATCTACCTTTGTTGTTTGTGTTAACTGCTGGTTTCCCTCTAACGTCATCACATCTCTTTTGTTATTAGTTGCCTACAAAAAAAATTCAGAGCATACTGGGTAATCTCACAAGACCTATACAATGACTGTCAATTCCCTCTATTTCTATGACATGGAACACCTTCATAAGCGTCTTGTTAGAGTTTTGGCGGCTTGCCTTCTCAAGATCTGTCATGGATTCTTACAGTGCACTGTTTGCCGTCACTTCAGGGGTTTGTAGGTGTACTGAGAGGGTGTTTATCACTCCCTAATGTCAACTCATCTACCAAATATTAGTATTTCAGATAATAGCTGCCATCCTTTTTCTGGCTCGCTCCTTTCATGGACCATACTTCATTTGTCACGTGGATGTTTAGAGGACGGTTTTGTTGATGTCAGAGAGACCAGTAAGTGAGGTGTCATCTGAAAAAGCCATCAGCTTACAGTGATACCTTCTTCAGACTCATCAGCACAGTTATTTCATTAATAGCAGTAACAAGGCACATGACATTTTTCCAAAGCTTGATGAAAAGGAAAATAATTCTTTACATTTAGTTTTCCACTCAGGTTTCTCTCCATGTGACAAGGATATTTATTTTTCTTTTCTTCTTTCTTTCTTTCTTTCTTTCTTTCTTTCTTTCTTTCTTTCTTTCTTTC
>NW_024412397.1:49793217-49806205 GCF_014898765.1 Herpailurus yagouaroundi | reverse complement strand
TTCTTTCTTTCTTTCTTTCTTTCTTTCTTTCTTTCTTTCTTTCTTTCATTTTACTGTGGGAAGAACACTTACCATGAGGTCTATCCTCTTAGATTTATAAGTGTGGAATACAGTCTTGTTATCTCCAGGCACAATGTTGTACAACAGATCTCTAGAACTTAGTCATCTTTAATAACTGAGATTTTGCAGCCATTGATTAGCAATTCCCCATTTCCCTTGTCAGTCACTGGAGACCTATTTCTTTGTTTCTATAAGTTTGGCTATTTTAGGTACCTCATATAAGTAGACCCATATACTATTTTGTCCTTTTGTGACTTGCTTATTTAGCACAGTGTTCTCAAAGTTCACCCATGTTGTCATACATTATAGGAATTCATTATTTTTAAAGGCTAAATAGTATAATAATACAGATGTATGTATTACTTTTTCTTTATCCATCTGTCAGATATTTCCATTGTTTCCACATCTTGACTACTGTGAATAGTGTTGCACTGAATATGGAAGGGCTAATAACTTGTTGATATCTTGATTTTTCAATTCTTTGGATAAATGCTCAGAAGTGGGATTGTTGAATCATATGGTACTTCTATTTTAATTTTTTGAGGACTTCAATATTGGTTTCCATAGCAGGTGCACCATTTTACAATCCCACCAACACTGTTAGTGTGACCATTCACCTGAGCCCTGGACTCCATTTTCCCCAGGTCCTCAAGCATCCCCTCTGTATCTTGCATGTTCGGTCTCCCTTGCCTGCAAAAACCTCTGCTCTGCTCACAAACATGCAACTAAGGGATGTTACCGTGGATATAAACCGTGCTATTTTCTTAGGCTCCTTGAAAACATGAGTGTCTTCCTCAGTGATGAGTCCTTCATCATGAAATCACTTCCCATCTGCCTCCTCATTCCCAAATCAGTGTTTGTGCATAAGTATCAAACAAGGAGGGGGGGGAGGCCAGAAGCTGCCAGTCTCTCACCTTTTCTTTATCCCTCAGCCCATGGCCCCTGTTTCCCTATCTTTCCTTCTGGCCTCTCCTGAACTCTGGCTCTCAGGTGGGGTTGCTCTCCTTGAGGGTGCCATCCCTACGCGGGCCTCAAAAGGTATCGTGCCCTCTCCAACACCCAGTCTGGATGAGGTCAGAAAACACCTTTAGTGATTCCCTGAGGAACAACTAAGACCATCCAGAAACATTTCAACAAGACAGGACTGAACATTTGGGGTGAATAAGGGAATAACCCGAAGCCAAATTATCTGCCCAGCAAAGTAGGCTAGGTTTCCTCATAGACCTTCAGCCCGAGGATGCCTCCCTGCTAGTTCCCTGTGGCAAGGAGCATCTTTCTTCTATCTAGGAGCTTCTTCAAGTCCTTCTCAAACTCCTCTTGAAGTCCAGACTTAAGAAAGTGAGACCCAGAGATAGCTAACGATCCTCTCTCCTGCTTGCTTTCAAGTTTCATTGTCCTTGCTGAATTACCACCTTTCCTGATGCCCAAATGTCCACCCTGCTCATGGTACGTGGGTCAGGCCTTGGCCTGTGGCCTGAATAGGCCAAACCCTTCCAGATACAACATAATAAATGCAACCTCTATAGGAGACACAGGCATAGCCAGGCAAGTATAATTTTGTTATAGAATCACCATTTAAGACTATCATTGACCCCTCAATTACTAAATTCACTGGCCTCCTCTTGGTTTTCCTTCTCTTCTCTTCTCACTGAGGCACTGGACCCCACTGCTCCCATTTGATACTCTTTCCTGTCTTGGCTTCTGTGACACTGTTTTATTCTGGTTTTTCTCTAAACTCTTTCTCTCTGTTTTCACTGTGTATACTTCCTCCTCTTACACATTGGCATTGCCCAAAATTGGGTTCTTGGCTGTCTTCTCTTTCTCTTTCTCCTTCCAATCACTCAACTGAATAGGTGTTTGTTCCAGAACACCCTAAATGGTGTTGGAACATTGGAATGACTCTTCTCTGTACAGACACAGCTCCTTTCTCCCCAACACATCTTCCTCTTTATCCCTAGGACATCTGAAACACCACCCTGAAAAAAAGTTCTATTCTTTCCTTATCCACCTTCCCCTGCTCTAATGTCACTTCTTCCTTTGAATGCATGATGCATTTAAACATTTTATTATGTGAAAGGTACCTTTCCAAGGTGTTACATCCTCACAACACCTATTGACTGGATATTATTATCTCTACTTTTGAATGGGGACCAGGCTTTGCTGAGGCCCAGCAACGTGCCTAGTGTCACCGCCTAATGTCACACGATTAGTAAGTGGTGGACCTGGGACTCTGAATATAAAATACCCATACAGCCTTATTTGTGCCCTCTTGGGGCACCTCTCTTACTCTGCCTTCTTCTTCTTTTTTTTTTTTTTTCAATGTTTTATTTTTGAGAGGGAGAGGAAGAGATGAGTGGAGGACAGAGAGAGAGAGGGGACAGAAGGTCCTAAGTGGGCTCTGTGCTGACAGCAGTGAGCCCGATGTGGGGCTCGAACTCACCAACCATGAGATCATGACCTGAGCTGAGGTCAGATGCTCAACAGACTGAGCCACCCAGGCATCCTTCTTACTCTGGCTTCTATACTTATTTTTGTAATTATTTAATTCCTTTGCATGCAAACTCTTGAGGACTTTCTTATTTTTCTTTTCAGCTCCTGGCATCAAGTTTATAATTTGGAATTTTGGAAGACAGTCTCAATTTCAAATATTTTATCTCACCATACAAATAAGTAGTTTTGACCCAATTTGGGGCTTGAAACTGTGGTCAGTGTATACAAATGCCTGGAGCATTGCAGGAAATCAATAAATATCTATAAAATTGAATTGAATAATTTGGGCAAACAAGCTGGGCTTATTTCAGATTTGAGTGAGAGAGACAAAAAGAGAGAGAGTAAATGATCCCAATCCAAATATAATGCTTTATTAAAACAACAAGCATAAATTTGAAGTGGTCACTGATTACTAGCACCTGTGTATGCTTTGCAAGACTGATGCAATACAGAGTAAGAAAGAACAGCTTTCTGCATCATTTCACTTCCAACATCAGAACAGAAGCGGGGGGAGAAGTCTGACCATGGTCTAATTCCTCCGTGACTGGTCTGCGACTATCTGTTCTAACCATAAAATTCTTGTTCTTATCCAATTTCTCCTCTGTTTAATTATTCTTTTTTTTTTTTAATTTTTTTTTTTTTTACGTTTATTTATTTTTTTTTGGGACAGAGAGAGACAGAGCATGAACGGGGGAGGGGCAGAGAGAGAGGGAGACACAGAATCGGAAACAGGCTCCAGGCTCTGAGCCATCAGCCCAGAGCCTGACGCGGGGCTTGAACTCACGGACCGCGAGATCGTGACCTGGCTGAAGTCGGACGCTTAACCGACTGCGCCACCCAGGCGCCCCTGTTTAATTATTCTTTAATTTCAGGGTGATTACATCCACCAATTTGTTTAAAAAAATGCTAGTATTTTCTATGTCAACACTCAAGTATAGTCTTCTCAATCCACTCCTTATGGGAAGTAGGCCTTTTTCTAGACATTTCTAGAAATTTAAAATTAGAGGTATGAACTTATTTTCTTGCTCAATTAGCACCAATTCCCTGAGATTGTACAGAGAGACCTCCTGTTCTCATCTATACCATTTCCCAAATCAATGGCTTGGATGGCCAAGGGTTAATCTTCTCGGTACAATGTGAATTCTTACTAATTGGAGACAGACCAGGGTGTACTATCTTTATCATGACCTTTTCTCCTAGACCTTGGGCCTATTTCACTTCAGGGTTCAGAGTTCAGCTTCTGCTCTTAAATCTCAACACGGAGTTATTTTCTTCAAACGCCAAACTACAAGTGACTGTTGCCCTGGAAGGATATCTGCCATGTATTTGTAAATAACTGTAGGGTTTTCTTCTTACCCTCTACTCTACCCGCCTCTTACCTTCCTATCATTCTATATCCCTCCCCCGCCTTTGAAGTAAGATCAGTTTTTGTCTTAATAGATGAACCCGAGAACAGTTCTCAGAAGGTCTGACAACACAGCAATGGATAAAATAAATCGCACTACATGTTGTCATTCAGCAAAGCCGTTTACAGACAGAGCTATTTTGAAGCCATTAAAAAATGCTATTCATCTCGAACTTGCCATCTGCCTTCTGTTTCTGGACTCGTCTATTGCGTTAGCTAAGAGATTAGTCTCAGCGGCCAACTTCCCTCTAGCTCTCCCGTGACACTCGGGGAGACTCTTATGGGAAGAAGGCAATTTATTTTCGCCAAACGACCACATGGCTAACTATACACGGCAATTATACAAAGCAAATGTATCAACTTCTGCCACTGGAGGCAGGGGTTCCCTTTCTGGTCATTAATAATGAATGCTCTTCAGTAAGTAGGGAAACATTTACCAAATAAAATGGCCTGTTATAGATGATCCCCCAGGCAGCTGAGAAACCGCATGGCCATTGAGGAAAGAGGGAAACCGTCAAGACTGAGCTGCCTCACGACCGCACTTGGTTGTCCTGGAAGCATCTCCAAACCGGCAGAAGATGTGACCCATTGGCTCTTTGTGCAGAAAATGTCTAGCCCGAAAAGAAGTGGCCTGGTCTTTCTATATTGCTATTCCATTGCTTCCTTTCCTGGCAGCTGTGTAATTGGGAATGCCGTGAAATCAAAACGAGGAGCAAGTAAATTAGAGCCGGGAAGTGTCAAGTTGATCTACTGTGGCTTTGTGGGGCAGGAGTGCCTGGCAAATTCAGATTTCTCCCCGAGCCCCCTCTCACCACTTCGCCCACCATTTAAAATGCTTATTCCTTGTGCTCCTGGATCTCTCTGGAGCCTCCTGTTTGCTCTAATGCTTAGGCTATGACTTGGTCCACAGTCACTCATTCAGTGTACTCCTTTGCAGGCATTTTAATGAACAAAATCCCTGAAAAGGTGCTGACATTTTAATGCCTCCTACTGATACTTTATATTGAGGCAACAAGCTTTGTACTGCCTTCAAAGCCCTTGCAAATCCAAATGCTCTGGGGTCTTAGCTACCTTGCTCACACAGAGGGCGTAATTAAAAGAGACATGGAACATATGCACTTACACCCCGTTTTCATATTGAAGACAGCTGACCATTGCCTAATTAATTTTCAACACCCTTACGAGGTAGGTGTATATTGCCCTTCCTTTACAGATGGAGGACTTCAGGCAGCAGAATGATAAAATCCAAAGCCTCAGGACAGAAACTGCACCTTTGATGAATTCTGCAAAGGGCCTAATGGTGATTGGTTAAAAACAACACCAACAACATTAATAATAGTGTGATGAAACCTGTGGCTTCTCAGCTGGCCCAAAATGTGAACTAGCTCTAGTGTTTTTTAAACTCCATGAAAATTTTGGTCTACTTGATCATAGTTTTGTCAACTGAAGGCATATATGCATCTCTTCTGATAAGCCACAAAGGATGGATGGGATGATGAGAACCAACCTGGCAAGTCTACACTGGCCTTGAATTTCAAGGCACTTTAAAAACTTTTGAAATGTTACTAAATTCTTAAAAAATTAGTCATGAGACACATATTCACAGAGGGGCAATTATGTGCAAAGCACTGAGCGAGGTGTTTAGTCTCTTTCTTATTGGATGTACTGTCCGATGGGAGATAAGACATAGGTGATCGCTCTGCAAAGTAATTGCACATAAGGGCAAACCCATCCTGTTATGGGAGTGGACTCCTATGAGGAACACCTAATCGAGGCTTGGGGAGTAGGAAAGGTTTCCCAGAGAAAACCATATCAAACCATATCTGATAGCTTACGGACTGGTAGAAGTCAACCAGGGAAAGGAATGGGACTTAGGTAGTGGCATATTGGGCCCACGGGCAGTCATTTTAAAACTGCAGAGGAGACAATGAAAATGCAACATTAGTAAAGGCTGTTCAGTTGGGTTAGGCCAAGTGTATCCCGTTAAAAAACAACCCTCTTGCCTTTAGAAGTGAGGTCTCCTTCCAAAGGAGATGGTCCAAGCAACTGATTTCAGAAATACAACTGATGAGGGGCGCCTGGGTGACTCAGTCAGTTAAGCGTCCAAACTTCAGCTCATGATCCCACAGTTCGTGAGTTTGAGCCCCGCGTCGGGCTCTGTGCTGATAGCTCAGAGCCTGGAGCCTGCTTTCGATTCTGTGTCTCCCTCTCCCCCACTTGCCCCTCCCCCACTTGCACTCTGTCTCTCTGTCTCTCAAAAATAAATAAAACATTAAAAAAGAAAAAAGAAATACAACTGATGAGAACATGGGGCTTCTCTATATGCTCTCAGGAAAGAAGAAGTATAAAAGTCAATTAGTGTTAAAATTATGTGAAGAAATAAGTTCATACCTGCAATTTTAAATTTCTAGAAATGTCTGGAAAAAGATATACCTCCCACCAGAAGCAGTTTTAGAGGAACATACCAGAGAGATGCAGATTTCCCTTGGAAGCTAATGGGAAACTTAAATGATCATAAAGAGAGGAGGGAAAAAGAAAGAAAAGAAGGAAAGAAAATACAGGATTGGCAACCCAGTTCATATGTAATGTGAGTAATCAATGTGGTAAGAGAATTTGAGAAAAACCTTCTGAAAGAAGCAAATAAAAGTTGACCCTTAAAATGGATTTCATATTGGTTCATTATTCATTATTTCAACTATTTTCTCAGCTTATGAGAGCATAATTCATAGAAAAAAACTTAGTAGTCATTCAACAGAAGCAAGCATTTCTTTCTCTTTGTTACAGACAAGCAATGTCAGACACAAGGAATTAAAAGGGCATTTTAAATTTCATTCAGGAGACTTCTGGGGAAAGTTGGAAAAATAGATACAAGATTATAATACCTCTCGGAGCGCCTGGGTGGCTCAGTCGTTTGAGCTTCCAACTTCGGCTCAGGTCATGATCTCACGGTCTGTGAGTTCGAGCCCCGCGTCGGGCTCTGTGCTGACAGCTCAGAGCCTGGAGCCTGCTTCAGATTCTGTGTCTCCCTCTCTCTCTGACCCTCCCCCTTTCATGCTCTGTCTCTCTCTGTCTCAAAACTAAATAAACATTGAAAAAAAAATACCTCTCTCATCCCAAACTTAATGAAACGGAATGGACAATAAATAAACCCAATAAATGGTATAGGAGCATTGTTTTAACTTTGGAAAGTGTCTAGAAACAGAAGACTCTGGAAATTGATGCCTGCCTCAATATAAAATCCCTCCAGAAAGAATTCTGTGGAGATGATGCACAGACAAAAGTCTCCTTAATTGTGCCCTCTCCCATTCTACTACCATTTTGGAAATGGGATATGCCACCCAGGGGTGAAAATGAATCATGCCTTTCCAGGGAGTTCTTCCTTGGCACCCTAGATAAATAGTACTCAGGTGTGAAGGAAGAAACCAGTATGGCTCCCCATTTCTTTTTCTCTGACTGGAAGGAAAGCCCCAAGGATGGAATGAAAGTACATCATATCCAAAACCTTTACTTTCATTATTTCACTCAAACTGGGAGTGAAGAGGCATTCACAGCTGGGGAGAAGCATGTAAATCAGGAGATCTTTTTTTATGTTTATTTATTTATTTTGAGAGAAAGAGAGAGGCAGAGAGAGAGGGAGAAACAGAGTCCCAAGCAGGCTCCCCGCTGTCAGCACAGAGCCTGACGCGGGGCTCAAACTCATGAACCATGAGGTGATGACCTGAGCCGAAATCAAGAGTCAGACGCTTAACCTAATAAAGCACCCAGGTGCCCTGCCAGGGGAATTTTTTAAAACTAGAGCAGATTGTCTCCAACAGAAACAATGATTTGGTGGCTAAGCTTGAATTGGGGTAATACTTCAAAATATGAGGGCATCTCTCAGGAGAACAAGACGCACTAGAACTTTTAACAGAATTCCAGGGAACAGGACTGAACCAGAGATTAAATTCACCAACTGTAATTAAATATAATCCTGGATACAATTCCTCTTGCTCCAGCAAGAGGAAAAGAGAAAGTAGAACACAAGCTATTAGAACACAGACAGAGAGGGGCGCCTGGGTGGCTCAGCTGGTTGAGCATCTGACTCTTGATTTCAGCTTGGGTCATGATCCCAGGGTCATGGGATCGAGCCTTGAGTTGGGCTCTCTCTCATTCCCTCTGTCCCTCCGCCTGTCTCCCCTACTCACACACGCACATGCTCTCTAAAAACAAAACAAAACAAAACAAAACAAAACAAAACAAAACAAAACAACACTGACAAAGGTAAGAGATGGAGAAGACGTCAGAGAAAAATATGTAATAATTGGGCAATTAAAATATCTGGATAGAGCTGTCTCCATCAAATAAGAATAAAATAAAAAGAAATGACACTACAATTATGCAGTGATACTCTAGCAAAAAAGGGTAGAAGCTTTGAAAGACCTATGAAGGAATCATTCTTCAGGAAGACAACAGAACAGGAATACTTTCTGTTACCAATCCTCTATATCCTCAAAGTACCGAGAAAAAGGATAGGAAATCTATAAAACAAAAGTTCCAAACTAGATGTGGAAATTTCTTGGTTTAGAGTGAAACAGTTTTTAATAGTTACGTAGTATCCCATCATCCCATTGATACATACTGATGTAGTTCCCATATTTTTTGTTATTTAATGACTGCACTAAAATTTAAAGGTCTCTGTATGACAAAAGAGCTACAAAGATTAAAAAAGTAGAAACTAAAAATAGAACTACCCTACAATCCAGCAGTTGCACTATTAGGAATTTGCCCAAAGGATACAAACACACTATTTTGAAGGGGGTACATGCAATCCAATGTTTACAGCAGCATTATCAACAAGAGACAAAGTATGGGGAGAGCTCAAATGTGCACCAACTGATGAATGGATAAAGAAGTTGTAGTTATATGTACAATGGAATATTACTCAGCCATCAAAAAGAATGAAATCTTGCCATTTGCAATGACACAGAGCTAGAATGTATTATGCTAAGTGAAATAAGTCATTCAGAGAAAGACAAATAACATCATTTAGCTCATATGTGGAATTTAAGAAACAAAACACATGAACATAGGGAAAGGGGGGAAGAGAAGAGAGGAAAACAAACAAGAGATTTTTTTTAAGTTTATTTATTTATTTTTGAGAGAGAAAGAGCAAGTGAGCACAAGCTGGGAAGGGGCAGAGAGAGAGAGGGAGAGAGAGAATCCCAAGCAGGCTCCACATCCTCAGCAGCAGAGCCCGATGTGAGGCTCCAGCCCACGAACCACGAGATCATGACCTGAGCCAAAACAAACCAAGTCTGAAGCTCAACCGACTGAGCCACTCAGGAGCCCCAAGAGACTCTTTTTTTTTGTTTTTTACTTTTTAAAAAATGTTTGTTTGTTTGTTTGTTTATTTATTTATTTATTTATTTATTTATTTATTTATTTAAGAGAGAGAGCACAAGCAGGGGAGGGACAGAGAGAGAGAGAGAGAGAGAGAGATATAGAATCTGAAACAGGCTCCAGGCTCTGAGCTGTCAGCATAGAGCCTGATATGGGGTTTGAATTCATGAACGGTGAGGCCATGACCTGAGCCAAAGTCAGAGGCTTAACCAACTGAGCCACACAGGCACCCCTAAGAGACTCTTAGAGGTAGAGAACAAACTGGAAAATAGTGTGGCAGTTTCTCAAAAAATTGAAACCTTACCCTATGAGCCATCAATTGCACTCTGCATTTATGCCAGAGAAGTGAAAAGTTGTGTCCACACAAAAACCAGTACATGTTTATGGCAGCTTTATTTACAATAGCCCCAAACTGGAAACAACTTAAAGGTCCTACAGCAAATAAATTGAATTAAAAAAAATTTTTTTTTAACATTTTTATTTATTTTTGAAAGACAGAGCATGAGCGGGGAAGGGGCAGGGAGAGAGGGAGACTTAGAATCCAAAGCAGCTCTAGGCTCTGAGCTGTCAGCACAGAGCCCCACTTGGGATTGGACCCACGAACTGTGAGATCATGACCTGAGCCAAAGTCAAACGCTTAACCGACTGAGCCACCTAGGCGCCCCCTTATGGCAAGTAAATTATTAAACACAGTTCAGTAATCTATACTATGGGATACTACTCAGCAATAAAAAGGAACAAATGATTGATAAAAGCAACAACTTGGTTGGATCTCAAGGGTATTCTGCTGAGTAAAAAAAGCCCATCTCCAAAGGTCATCTACTGCATGGTTATATTTATATAATGTTTTCAAAAGGACACATAATTATAGAATGGAGAACAGAAGTAGCAGTCAAGGGTTAGGGATGGTAGGGGTGGCAGGTGTGACCGTAAGGGGCTGAGGAGGGAGATCTTTGTGCTGATAGAATAGTTCTGTATCTTTTATTGTGGCATGGTGGATGAATCTCTATGTGCTATAAATGACATGGACTATACACACTTTATATCAAGGTCAATTTCTGATGTTGGTATGGTACTCTACTCATGTGAGCTGCAACCATTGGGACAAACTGACTGAAAGGTACACAGACCTCTCTGTACTATCTTTGCAACTTGCTGTAAATATGTAATTATTTACATATTATTGAATTATTATTGAAATACGAAGAACAAAAACCCCAACAGAGTATGATTTGTTTAACCCATCAGATCGGAAAACACTTTAAAATTTGATAAAAGTAACTGTTGGTGAAGTGCCAGAGAAGAGGTACAGTCATTCCAAAGGGTAATTGATAGTGTCTATTACAGATAAATATAGGACCTTTCTAGCAGATCTCAGGCGTTTCAAAGAAACACCCATGTACAAAGGAGAGGGACACACCAGGATTCCCCGCAGCTTTGCTCATAAGGGTGAAAAATTAGGACAACCTATATGTCCATCAAAATTGGACTATTAAGAAAATGATGGCATGTTCATATAATTAAACATAGTAGTTCAAAGGAATTAATTGTATTCGTATGTAGCAGTATGAGAAGATTTCAAAAATACAATGCTGTTTTAAAAAAGCCAATTACAGAATGGCATATATGGGATAACACCATTTTTAGAGCAAATGTATAAAACGATGTACTACATTTTCTTTAGGTAAATATATATGAATTAAAGATGCTAAAGTCAAAGGTATAAAATACCTCACACAAAAATCCTAACTGTGCTCACATTTGTTAAGGAGAAGAGGGGAACATGAGAATATATTCATCAGGCATCACTTGGGTAATTGAAACTAAGATGACTCTAGAGTTATTTTTTATGTTTATTTTAGTTTTGGGTTGTAGAAGCAGTTCACCCCAAAACAGAGACTATTGATATGTTATGTTTTTCCTTTCGACTGTTTTCCTGCACATATTTTAACTAGTTTTGAAAATGTGTGTGTGTGTGTGTGTGTGTGTGTGTGTGTGTGTGTGTGTGTGTGGTGTGTTTGATTTTGAATGCAGGATTTGTAGAAACTTAACAAAAGCCTTATTCCATGGTATATATACTTCAAAGAAATTATGGGGCGCCTGGGTGGCGCTGTCGGTTAAGCGTCCGACTTCAGCCAGGTCACGATCTCGCGGTCCGTGAGTTCGAGCCCCGCGTCGGGCTCTGTGCTGACAGCTCAGAGCCTGGAGCCTGTTTCTGATTCTGTGTCTCCCTCTGTCTCTGCCCCTCCCCCGTTCATGCTCTGTCTCTCTCTGTCCCAAAAATAAATAAACGTTGAAAAAAAAATTAAAAAAAAAAGAAATTATAACAATACTTATTATTAATTGAGCACCTATTATTTACAAAGTTACTGTCCTATGTGATGCACACATTATTTCTAAATGTCACCACGATCCTATAAATTGCTATACTTTTCATTTCCTTGTGGACAAACTGAAGATGATACTGAAGCCAGAAGAGCTTAAGCAATTTGCGCAAGGTTGTAAATTTGGCCAGAGCAAAGAGCCTGGACTTCTCTCCAAATGAGGTGCCTTCAAGCTCATGCTAGGGCTTTAAGTGAGTTTAGCAGTCTTGGTCCCCTGTAGATAGTTTGGCAACATTAAAGCTGGAACACTTCCTCAAAGCCAACTGTGCAAATTCCCATGATTCCCTGCCAATTAGATGGACCAAGGAGGGAAACAGATTGCCTCTCCTCAGATGGGAAAAAGGGAATGTCATAACAAGACTTTCCCTTGAGGGGCCAAACCTTGATAAAAATCACTCTTCTTAAGCACCCACTTCCCCACCACTTTCGTCAGGAGACAGCTGAAGGAAGTAGTAGGTGCCTCCTGAAAACAGCCAATAAAATATCCAGGAGAGAATACGGAATAGTCTCCATTGACAAACACCCCCAAGAGGGGATGTCTTTTTATTTAAAAAAAATTTTTTTTACATTTATTTATTTTTTGAGGAGGGGGAGGGGCAGAGAGAGGGAGACAGAGGGTCCAAAGTAGGTTTGCGCTGTGAGTGCAGAGCCTGATGTGGGGCTTGAACTCACCAACTGTGAGGTCATGACCTGAGCAAAAATCAGGAGTCAGATGCTTAACCAACTGAGCCACCCAGGCGCCCCTTGAGATGCTTGATAACTAATAGGTTTACATCGTCTTCCAGGTCCTTGGCCTAACAAGGACAGCGGCGACAAAAGAAATGACAACAAGAGCTAGTACTTACATGTGCACACGTGGCAAGCAGTGTTCCAAGCAATAGTAATAGGGGCACATGACACAATAACATCACGCATAGTACAGTACTGTCAGAAGCAAGAACTTGTTATCCATTATTGGCATACTTTTAAAAAATCGGTCAAATTACTAGCACACAGGCTCTGCTCAAAAGGCCCTACACAGCTGTGAGTCACCCACACACCTATGGGGAGAAATGATGACACTGCGGCTCTGACGTGTGACTGCAATGACATGATCCACCTGTGCCGAGAGGGTGCTGTGCAAAGTGTCCATCTCTGCAGGCTCAGGGGCAGCCATGATGTTAGTATCCATTGCCCCATTTAGCATTTGCAGCCTGGATGGCGATTCTGAATGATCTTTCCCTAAGACACAGATAAAATCGCTGCTTTCCAGGCAGGACTTAGTCCTGTG
>NW_024412397.1:49758075-49793207 GCF_014898765.1 Herpailurus yagouaroundi | reverse complement strand
GTCTTTGACCTTGAGACCAAGCCATTCAGTTAAAGTGGAAGGTTGAGCAATGACCTAGCTCACTTGAGTAAGTATGTAGACAGTACTAGCAGAGTGATTCACACCCCAGAAGAGGATTCCCCCCAGCCCCCAGAAAGCATATCAGAAATTCAGGAAAGGAGGAAAGTTTGAAAATGCAAGTCAATTTCATGTATGAAAAAGGAAAGAAGATGCCTATTGATTTTATACAGGAAGATGAGTAATCAAAATCAGTCTCTTTGAGGATAGCAAGACATTTTGTTTTTTTCCAGGAGTGGGCGTTGGCTTAGAAATATTGCTCTAAAGTTTAAATGTCCAAGTCTAGATTGACACTTGATGTGTAGGAAGCTCAGAGATTAGATATGCAGGCTTTGGAGCCAGACTGTCTGGGTTCAAATCCTGGTTCCACTGTCTGAGATAAGTTGCCTTAAACTTTCAAAACCTCCATTTCCTCACCTGAAAGTGAAGATGTAGTAATAAGGTGTCTTGGGAATTAAATGGTATGGTGTATGTTAAGCATATAGAAAAGTGTTGCACACATAGGGAATATTCAATGATTATAGCCATTATTACTAAACCATTACTTGATTAATAAAGCATTATTATTAAACCTTGATTATTAAATCATTCTTTGATTTCCTGTTTTGCCCTTGTCCTATTAAGTCTTTCCATGACCTTCAAGTTCTTGTTGAATGTTCAGGGCTATTCAAAATATATTTTCTCTAGTTCTTTTTTTTTAATTTTTTTTTAACGTTTATTTATTTTTGAGACAGAGAGAGACAGAGCATGAACGGGGGAGGGTCAGAGAGAGGGAGACGCAGAATCTGAAACAGGCTCCAGGCTCTGAGCTGTCAGTACAGAGCCCGACGCGGGGCTCGAACTCACAGACCGCGAGATCATGACCTGAGCCGAAGTCGGCCACTTAACCGACTGAGCCACCGAGGGGCCCATATTTTCTCTAGTTCTAAGAAACACATAGGGATAGAGAAGTTCATCAGACATAGCTCTGGTGATACAATAATATACTTTGTGTTCTCTGTACTTCTCCCTATTTGTAATGAATACATTTTTGAACCCCCTAATTTTTCCTTTTACCCACCATGGTTCAGACACTATTATTTGTCTACCCAACATTCACTCTCCAATCCTTACATCCTTGTTAATGGAGCCACTGGGCATCTTCCCACTGCCATTTACCCCAGGGGAAATTGAGCCTTATCCCCAGCTATAGAGGATGGATCCTGGGTAGTTAAAGCTAACCATGATAGTTCCATTTCCCATGCTGAATCTCAGATGATGTGAGAGAAAAACTCGAGTCTCTTCATTAACCATTAGCCCCAGACAACTATTGCTCATGGGAAGATATGTGTGAGCAATACCACAGCAAACACCACACAGATCGAAGCCACTTCTTTTAAATTTCTAATCTTTTTCTTCCTCTACCTCCACCCTCAAATTACTCTCTTTTTTTCTGTAGCTCGTTTCCATTTGGATAAACACATAATTGTTTTCCATGAGGCAAAAAGAAAATAAAATTAGAAAGATGTGTAACATGCTGAGAAGTCATTGGGATCTTCTACGTTCTTTACTTCTAAGAAAAATACACAGAAAGGGATGCCATTTCATCCCCTTGTCATTGTCTTGGTCTTGCTTGTATGTGACACCTGGAACTACTGTTGCCATCTTAAAACCAGGAAGATAGGCCAGGTGAGAGCAAAGTTGACAGCCTGAAGGTGGCATAATGGAAGGATGTTAAGAACCTGAGACCTTGATGACATGCTCAACCACTGAACCAACCAACCAACGTGAAGCCTTAACTGCCGTTGGTCTTATTCTTAGGTAATGCATTTCCTTGTATTTAACCCAGACTGAGTTAATGTTTTCTATCATTTGTATGTTAAAGCGTACTAACACATGGCGTATGAAATCCACATTAAAATGTCTTAAAATAAACTAGAAGTCAAAAGAGTCTCTCTTAGGGTCTTAACATTGCTCTTGATTTCTTGCAATACCCCCCTTCTGTGCACATCAACTGTAATCCTACCAGTAGGGAGCCTCGGTGGCTCAGTCAGTTGAGTATCTGGCTCTTGGTTTCAGTTCAGGTCGTAATCCCAGGGTCATGGAATCGGGCTCCACATGGGGCTCCGCACGGAATGTGGAGCCTGCTTGGGATTCTCTCTCTTACTCCCTCTTCCACTCTCCCTCATGCATATGTGTGCTCTCTCTGTCTCTAAAATAAAGAAAAAAATTTTAAGTAATCCTCACGGCAATCTTCCAAAACATGTTAGAATCCAGACACTTGTCCTCAGCTCCACTGCTGTCATTCTAGTCCAGGACACCATCATCCCTCTCCTGTACTACAGCAATAGCCTCATAGCCAAGCCACCTGCTTCCATGCTTGTCCCCATTCCTATAATCTATTATTTTCAAGATTGAGATAAAATTCCCATAACATAAAACTTACCATTTTAACAATTTTAAGGTATACAATTCAGTGGGTTTTAGTATAGTACCAGTGTAGTGCAACCAATCACAACTATCTAATACTAGAACATTAATATCACCCCCCCCCAAAAAAATCCCATGCCTCATTAACAGTCACTCCCCATTTCCTTCTCTGCCCAGCCCCTGGCTGGCACTAATATGCTCTATTCTTAGCACAGCAGCTGGAGGGATGTTTTTCAAAGATAAATCAGATCATGCCATTTCCCTGCTTAAAACTCTCCCAAAAACTCTGAGCAAGTTTCACATCCTTAGCTTGACCTAGAAGACCATTCATGGTCTGTCTACCTCTCCAATGTCATCTTGCTCCATTTGCTTGCTAGGTTCTGGCCATGCAAGCCCTCTATGTGTTTCTTGAACACACCAGCTGATTCCTACTTCAGGGCCTTTTTTTCACTTGCTCCCATTCCTCAGATGAACTTTCCCACTTTGTGGATGGGTGCCTTCTCATTGTTCGGGTCACACTTGGACTGTTCCCTCCTCAGAGAAGCCTCCCTGACCCTACTGCTCTTCGACATTCCTCCTTTTAATTTTCCTCATTTTTTGGTAATATGAAGTCCATAGTTGATATAAATTTCTTTAGTTTTTGGGGTGGCTGGCTGTCTTGGTTGATAGTGCATGTGACTCTTGATCTTGGAGTTATGATTTCGAGCCCAATGTTGGGTGTAGAGATTACTTTAAAAAAAAAAAAAGAGGCAAATCTCCTCAGATTTTGCCTCATGTCCTTTATCTTCTAGGACCCCGTCCAGGATTTCACATTACATTTAGCTATCATGTGTCCTTAGGCTTCTCTTGGCTGTACAGTTTCTCAGACTCCATTTTTGATGACCTTGACAGTTTTGAGGAGAACTGGTCAAGTATCTGTAGGATGCCCCTCTAGTGGAATTTGTCTGGTGTTTTTCTCATGATTAGACTGGGGCTGTGGGTTTCTGGGAGATATGGCCCAGAGGGAAGGTGGCATTTCATTACATCATGTCAAGGGTTCACATTCATTTTTATTAGCTGTCGCTCCCACTGTTAGAATGTTAAGTTCCACAAAAGTAGAGACTCTTTTGCTCATAGTTTTATTCCTAGAACCTTGAATAGCATGTAGTACATAGTAAACCTCTTTAATTATTAGTTGATGGGATTAATGAATAAATTAGAGAAAAATGACCAATATACTGCCTACTGCTTTTGCATGTGAAATGAAATATGGGTCAAGAAGATTCGTTGAGCATAGGTCAAAGGCACTAAAACCCTTTCAAATAATATGGCATATCCGTGAGATAAATCTAAACCTTCATGCAAATAAATAATTAACCCGAGGCCAATAGTACACTCAAAATCATTAATGAATATTGATTTTCCTTCTCTGTAGGGCTGCTTCTCTCTGCTGCACCACAATGCCATTTACAGAGCCAGCCATGATTCGTTGTGTTTTATTTCATTTCTACCCAGGGTCTTCTTTCTCTTGAATGATGCTAGCCTCTGTGAATTAAAAAATGTATATCTATTTGGCTGAGTTGGCCTATACGTGAGAAGGGTGATTTCATGTAGGTGAGTTTTGAGAGGCAGAAAAATGAGCTCATGCATGATGGGAAGCTTGGCTTGCCCGGGAGAGAATTCAGGAAGAGGATTACTGAGCCCCTGTAGCTGCATCAAGGGCTCAGCCAACTGACTTCATGGATGTACAGGAGCAGGAGGAGGAGTCTGTTGGCAGCCAGCTAAATGTCTTTCCAGGAACATGGTGGAAACTGATTAAATATATATACCATCATATGAATTGACAGAGGGAACCTGGGGGATGTCTCCGGCCATTAGAACACCAAACACCAATGGGGGCTCCCTGGTGATCATGAAGGAAGTTTGTTTTCTGGCATGAGCTCTCAGAGAATAAAATCCCTGAAAGGAAGAACTATTTGTATTCCATTCAGATTTCATTTAACCTTTTCTTTTGGAAGCCCCAGTAAGAAAGGCACATTTGTCAAGGGTTCAGGATGAATGGGGAAAGCTTTTGTGCATTAAACTTGCAGATATCTAGAAGGACTTACTGGAAAGGCAGCCCTGGGCTGGGAGTAGGAAGACATCCACTCTAGCTGGCCAGGCAGTGGGGGTTCTCAGCTATTATCACCTCCATTGAGTCAATTTCCTGACCGAGCATAATCCCCCAACCAATTGATTTGAACATGAATTCCCTAGGTAATTAACAGCATTGCGTATGGCTGGTCAGAATATTTGTTTTTCCCAGCATCCCTCAGAGTATGTGACTTAAAGATCAAATACTAGAGAGTTATCGAAGAAGTTTAACACATTTCGCTTAACTCATACTATTATGACATATTTTGTGTTTGCGTGACTCTAAGATGCCATTGGTGGTGGCTCTAGGGATTTAATACACAGCCTTTGGGGGAAAACAATCACAACAAGACACATTCCAGTTTCAGAAATGTTAGTATGAGGGAAATCTATGATATAGAGCTGAAATTTGGGACGTCAAACAGCAACAGAGTGCTTGCAGTGCTTCCTGGGACCTCAGTCTGCAGGGCTCATACACCTCACAGGCAACCACCGTGCTTCCTGGGTGCCGACATTAATGCTTAGTGTTCCAGGTTTTCCAGGATTCCTCAAATTTAGCTTGTCTTGGAGGCTGCCTGGAAAACCATCTTGGTGCCACCGCCCCTCTGGCTACTCTGCTTGCTCAAGCTGAATAGTAGTGGTGGTCTGCTAGGCCTCTCTGTTCCTAAACCCTTCTCTAGAAGGTACAAGAATTCAATCCTGCTGTCACTGCTGGCCACTTTCTGTTTCTCACCTATCTGGTTTCTTGTGTCGACCAACATCAGTCTCTACCTTCAGTGAATTCTCTAAGGTTCCCTCTGTCTATTCAGTCTTCAATCCCCACCATTCTCTATATTGTATCCTTTACTGCATTCCCAATACATTTCCATTTTTACCCAACATAGGCATTCTTTCTCTTCTATTAAAAAAAAAAAGAATTCTGGGCTTTTCCATATTTGCTATAACATACTAAAGCTCCACTAACACTACCACACCAACAACTAGCATTTATTGAGCACTTACTGTGTACTAGACACTGCGTTATGTGTGTATGGCCTCATAATTCACTGTAATTCTGAGGCAGACTCTATTATTATCTTCTCTTACACACAAGGAAAATGAAGCATGGTGTGTAGGTCACTTGCCCACATTGATACAGCTAGAAAAGGAAGGGCCAAGATTCCACCAGGTCTGCCTGGTTGCATGGAACAACCTTATAACCAGCACTCTGCAAGACTTCTCCCTCTGCTAGAGGTCTGCAGCTGTTGTACAAATAGCCTTTGTGAGTGGGCTCCTTGGCTGGATGGAGAGGTGAAGGAGAGAGAGGATTTGAAGATAAAGCCAGGGTTCCCAACTTGAATAACTGAGTAGATAGTGATACCTTTCGTCCATGTCACAAATTCAGAAAGAGGTTCGCGAGGACTTTGGCATATACCTTCTGCACTGTGAATCCATCATCTTCTTGAAGAATTTCAAGTCCAACTCACAGTCTGACCTCACACTTCGGCCAATCACGTTCTTGACCTCTTTGTCCGGTGACCTTTGGGTGGACTCCATGTCAGCCATGTGCCTTCTTGGCTGTGCTTGTTCCTTGTCTTCCTCAGAACTTTCCTCATAAGAAATCTCACGTTTGAACAGGGAATGTACCCTTCCTGTGTCCTGTCAGCACCCTCACTGTAGCTACTCACGCCACACATTCTTCTGCCTCAGTAAGACCACCAGGACTTCAGCCTATCTTTTTTCTCCGCGTGTGTAAACTCTGTCCTGTCTTACTCTTTTTCCAAACCAGCCAAACCCCATGGATGGTGATTCCTACTTACTTCTGCAGCCTCTGCTTTCGCCATGGCCTTGTCTCTCTTTGTCTCCTTATTCTGGGTAAAACAAGAAGGAAAACAGAATTGTTTTCTGTTGTAGAGGGATTATGTAGAGGGATTATGACACTTTCAGTTCTAAAGCTTCTCACAGTCTCTTTGGTCCCCATTACTCTTCACATACTACTCCCTCTGTCTGAAACAGAAACAGAAATAAAAGGGTAAATGATCTAGTCTATCCTTTTAACAACAATATAAAACGGATATTATTATCTCCATCTTATATGAGTATGTAACTAAAATAAGTTTTAGAAACTTGAATTTCTTTTCTCTCTTAAGGTTACATAGGTAATTAGGAGAATCAAGTCTCAAACATAGGCCTTCTAACTTCAATTCCTATTTGCCTTTCATTCGGCCTCAACATAGCCTGATTCAGTAATCCCTACTGGTCCTCTAAGCCTCCCTTATAGTACCTGACATGAGAAGCCCTTACTGACTGTCTTTTCCAGATACAGGGTTGACTCAGTGCCCTCTTCTGGGCTTCCTTAGCACCTGTGCATTCCTCAGACTTAGCCCTTTCTGCACCCTTTGGAATGACAGGATACAGTGGTCAAGATCATATGTATTTGTATCTTTAAGACCACCTTGGGCTTAGTACATGGTAGACATTCAAACTCGGTTTCCCTTCCCCAAAGCCATGTAACGGCCCCACTGGGCACTGCAACTCCGTTTCATCTTCTTGGGGCCATCTGAACTGCAAGAACCACACAGATGTTACTGTTCCTTTCAAGACCTTCAAAAGCTCCCAAGCCTATGTTTTCAGGAAGCCTTCAACATTCACCTTAGAAAATTCTAATCAATATTGCAAATTAAATGTATGCTTTTCTGGCCAAGCTACACTGCAAATGGAGGTTTTCACATCACACCTGAAAAACCTGTTAGCTGGGGAGGTTAATAACTGTCTCAGTTGTTCAGTGTTTGGCCCTGGCTTTTTAAAAAGCCCACAAGTGAATTTTACTGGTACGAGCAAAGGCTTGATGATAGCATAGTCTCCGGGGTAGAAGTGGTGATAGGGGCAATGGAGCAAAAGAACTCTTTCCATGTATTGCTTTCTTTTAAAGCACTGGCCTGGCCAAAGCCCTGCTTAGATGACTCATTGATCTCCGCCTTTGGCTCATGCCAGAGCCTCGCCTGCTGGGTTTTCTGAGTTTCTGGTGAAGCCTTCAGTGCGCCATGCAGGAAGTGAGGTCATGATTGTTTTGGCAGTTTGGGTGGCGTTTGTCCCCTGGTAGCAGCTGAAGTTTATCAGTAGGTTTAGCCTTTGCACTTTGAGAAACCAACTATTATCTCACCCACAATTTAGAATAATAAAAAAGTCCACGGCAGCAAAACGTGCAGTAAGTAAAGATAAAGAACAAACGAGGGAGAATCTGGTGTCCCTGTCGACATCAGCCCCCAGAGCACACATCCTATCCATGGTCTGATAGAGTCAGCAAGAAAGCTCCTCCTGCATTCTCTTTCTTTCTGGAATAAGCTTCAGATGAAGAAAATTTTTAGAGGGCAGCTGAGAGCAGAGAAAATGATGTGACAACTTTAGTTAATAATTTAGATGCAGTTGCTTCCTGAAGTGACCTGTCATAGAGACACTAGGTTTAGGGATACTACTATTCTTCATCCTGGAGGCTTGTCTCCTCCCTGGGCATTGTCAGCAGAGCAGCTAAAAGATGGAGTAGGGCCCCTACAGTAGTTGCTAGAACTGGCTGGAAGAACCTGGGGACTGTGGGTCGGGGATCCTGCATGGACTGTTCCTGCACCAGGAGGGACACTAACTGGATTTCCGAGTTGGTTCTAAGAGTGAGATTCTATAAGCCTGTGCGTTATACCAGGATTCTCTTTGTAACATTTTGCCCTATAGGAACCGCCAAGACTACAAAGTAACTAAAAAAATGTATTAAAGTCATTTCAAATCTTACTTTAACTATCCAAAGCAATGGAAAAGTAACATTATATTGTCATCGAAATTGTCTAAGATTGGTTAAATAGCTGAGACACTACACTCTTGTTAACTGGAGAACAAACACATAGATAAAAGCTGTTGAATAATTTATGATAATTCATCAAGCAAGTGGGGACTCTTTATGCAAATACAGTGATTCTGGCTTGACTTCTTCAAGTGCCTTTGTTTAGTTTTAAAATCTGGAATATATTGTGGGCCTTTGAACATGTAGTTATAAACCCAACACACACACATATATATGGATTTATAGTTTGGGGGGGGGTCTAAAAGTTATTGTAGAAATGATTGAAGGTTCATCATGTTGGAAGATAAAAGAGAAGCTTGATACAAAGTGTGGACCTTACAAATCACCCTATGAACTTATCCATTCTGTGAACACGCTCACCTTCAAATCTCTTTTCCTTCTCTTTCTCCATTGTCCTGGCTTGGAAAACCCCCAACCCGAGACGGACCCATCAAGCCACTGCTCAGGGCTTCGCCCTCATTCTCTCACCTAATGGGTTGGAGAAATCACTCACACGACCTTCATGCTTTTCCACCCTCATCCTTTCCAGCTGCCAGCACCGTTGACCCAATGACTGCTCCCTTCTTCTTGACTTCTTACCACTGTTTAAAAATATACTTTAAAGTTTTTTTGCCACATTGTTTCAATGAAAACTAAGGCTTTTTCCCCCTTTTCACAGGGCTAAGATAACGCTTTTCACAGAAGCAGAACACAGTGATTTTACTGATGAACAAACCACTCAGAGAATGGACGCTCTTTCAAATTTTGGACAGAGCCCTTCTGATACTGTCTCAAACAGAAGACCTATATTGCCACTATAAATGCTAGTGTCTTCAAACTGTGGTTCTTGAGTACCTAAAGAAATTCAGGGGGTGAGGTCAGCAGGCCCTGTAACACTCTGGGTCAGCCTCGGCGTTGACCATCAGCTGACTCCTCTTCATCACTCCTCAGAGGTTGAGACTTGAGGAGACAAGTGGGTTCATTTCACCAGTGAATCACAGGGCCTCAGAGAGAGATTTATAAATACCTGTGTGGTTTCCACTAAGGTCTAAGTAGGTGTGGGTGGGACAGGGGAATGCCCAGTGTCTAGGGTGTCGACTGACAGGGAGCAGACATGATTCATGGGCCTAGTCTCTCTGGGAGGGAAACCCAATAGCTACCACACTTTCACAAATGCTTATCCCATGCACCTTCCGCCTGCAAATGCCTGCATTCATTTGCAGAGTTACTTTTTTACAGTATCTTTTACAGCAATTGTTAACTTCCAGCTCTCGAAAAGAGTATGAGGGAGTTCAAGTCACTGCCAGTACCCCTGCAGGAAAAAGAACCTGCCCTCAAAACTGAGTTACTCACAATGTGAATTCATTGAGTAAATAAAGGCTGAATGATAATGGGAAGAGTTACTCATATACGGTAACAGACACTCACTGCCATCTGGCCTCTTCATACCCACATTGCTCCTTCCTCTAAATGAGGTTAATGGGAATTAATACATATGTATTAGGGAAAGGAAGAGTTCCTTGGGGACGTGAGCTAAATATCAGCACAGTGCTCTTCACTAGGTAGACATCAAGGGTGCTTGGGGAAGCACTGAGTCATGGTTGAAAGATAAATTACGTATAGATTAGTCAATATCTTGCCAATTACTCTATTCCTAAATAGGACATTTCTGAGAAAAATCCTGGCATCCAGCAGTTCAAACAGTGGCATTTTGTTATGCTATTTTACAGGGCAATTTCCTTCCATGTGGACTTGCACACAAATAGACAGGAGACACTTTTTTTTACATACAAGTAAAATACTTCAAAATTGTATCTGCAGTAATAGCAGTCATTGAGTAGGGAAATCAGTCATCACACGAGACATTGCTTGGTGAAGAATGTCCCTAAAATGTGTGATATTTTCGGCCAAGTGGTGCATTTCTGTCCTACCCAGTAAGAGCAGAGCATTTGAGCAGATCTTCTTGCGTGTAATCTCTCTGATTCATATCAATGCCTTCTCAAGCCCATGCTGTTAATTATTTATACAATGCTCATATTGTGAAATATGTATCATGCATTATGAGCATTGGACAGGGCTTCTCTGTGGCTTATATCATAGTGCTCTATCAACCCACTATATAAACAACCTCTCTCAGACATAGGCTTGCATGATTACCCTGATGAATTGATCTTGTTCAGACCCCGTGTACATATTAGAGCAATGTTTTATCAGTATATAGAGATATACACACACTCAATATTCACTGGTGTTAAGATAAATATTGTGACTTTGTGGTGAGGAAGGCCTCATTGCATCAGCTGGTCCTTATCAGCCATGCAGATAGGAGTGAGTCAGCTTGTAGCTCAGTTGTCTTATTGTTTGGGGTGCTTCCCTTTCTCATCTAACCCAGAAAAGGGTTCTGTTCTTCATCAGATCAAACTCCTGTGGGATGGTCTAAGCCTGTGTCTACTGGAGAAATCTGAAAGCATTCAATCAGTCTAATTTGACTAAAGTCTCTACTCTGTTGACTTGCATTTATTGACCACTTAGCGGTGTATCTTGAGCACTGTGGGAGATATTAAAGAACAATAATCCTTTAAAGAGTGTAAGCATGAATTGTTCAAGATTGAAATTGTTTCTTAATAGCTCGATTGTGATATAATTCATATATCGTCCAATTTATCCATTTAAAATGTACAATTCAATGGTTTTTTAGTGTACTGAGAGCTTTGTAACCATCACCACAGCCAACTTCAAAATACCTTAGTACCCATAAAGATAGACTGTGTACTGATGAGCAGTCACTCCTCAACCCACTCCTCCCAAATCTCCTAGCCCCAGGCAAAAACGAATCTACTTTCTGACTGTGGTTTATCTGTTCTGGACATTTTCTACAAATAGAATCACACAATATGTGTTCTTTGTGAGCGGCTTTTTTCACTGGGCATAATGTTTCCAAGGTTCATCCATGTTGTAGCATGTATCAGTGCTTCATTCCTTTTCATTTTATTCCTTTTTAAATTTTTTATTCCTTTTTTTACAGTGGAAATAATATTCCATAATGTGGATATACCACACTCTACTTATCTATTCATAAATCAGTAGATATTTATATACTTTCCATGTTTTGTTGCTATGAACATTTGCGTACAAGTTTTTGTCCTTACATACAGTTTCATTTGTCTTGGATATATTGCTAAAAGTAGAATTCCCGGGTCATATGGTAATTCTATGTTTACTATTTTCAGGAATTTCCAGAATGCTTTCCAAAGTTACCGCACCATTTTTCATCACCATTTGCAGTACATAAAGGTTTCAATTTCTCTGTCCTTTTCAACACTTGTTATTATCTGTCTTTTTGATTACAGTCATCCCTATGGGAATGGAGTGTTATCTCATTGTGGTTTTGATTTGTGTCTCCCTAATATCTGCACTATTAATGTTGATCATCTATTCATGTGCTTATTGGTCATTGTATATCTTCCTTGAAGAAATGTCTATTCATATCCAGTATGCCCATTTAAAAATTGGGTCATTTTTCTTATAATTGAGTTGTAAGGGTCCTTTTTGTATTCTAGATACAAGTCCCTTATCAGACATATGATTTTCAAATACGTTTTCCTGTTTTATGGGTTGTCTTTTCACTTTCTCAATGGATTTCACGGAGGCACAAAATTTTAAATTTTTGTAAAATCGAATTTACCTAGTTTTCCTTTTGTCACTTGTGTTTTTGGGGTCATGTATAAGAAAGCTCTACCTAACCTCAGGTCATGAAGGTTTACACCTATGTGAAAGTCCTTGTTGATCTTCTTCCTAGTTGTTCTATCTATTATCGAAAATTAGGTATAGATGTCTTCAACTATTACTTTTGAATTGTCTATTTCTCTTTTCAATTCTGTCAGCTTTTGCTTCATGCATTTTGGGTCTCTGTTGTTATGTGCATACATACTTATAGTTGTTATACTTTCCTGATGAATTGACATTTCTGTTATAAAACATTCTTCATCCCTAATAACAATTTTTGTTTTAAAGTCTATTTTGCCTGGTATTAGAATAGTCACTCCAACCTTTCTTATGCTTTCTGTTTGCGTGCTATATCTTTTTTCATTCTTTTAGTTTGCATTCTGAATATATAAAGAACTCTTATAAAACAATAAGAAAATGGCAAACAACCTACATGATTCCCTATGACACAGCAATTGCTCTCCTAAATATATACCCAACAGAAATAAGTGCATATATTCAAAAATCAATGAGCCCCAGACTATTTGCAGAAGCAGTATTTACAAGTTTCAAACTGAAAATAACCCAAATGCCCATCACCAGCAGAATGGATAAGCAAGCTTTGGTATATACATACAATGAAATGCTATATTTCAATGAGAATGAACGGTATATAACCACACACGATAATATGGCTAGATTGCACAAACATAATAGTGAGTGAAAGAAGACTAATAAAAAAGAGTGCATTTGTATGAATCCATTTAAATAAGGTGTAAACACAAATAAAATTAGTCTATGCTGTTGAAAGTTAGGATAGTGGTTACCCTGAGACGGAAAGGAGAGTTACTCTCACACTCTAAGGCTAAGGTACTAGAAGGAAAAGTGAGGGGGAGATTTTGGGGTACTTATGTTGGTGTATCTCAATCTGGGTGCTGGTTACTCAAGTATGGTTACTTTTGAAAATTAATTGATATATGTACTTTTCTATATATATACTTCAATAGCTTTTTTTTCTAAAAAAGAGGACTATAACTTGAATGAAATATGGAATACTTTGCATTTTCTATTAAAAAAAAACTAGCATATACTGAAACCTGACAAAGATGGCACAATTTTTTTTTTTTACTAAGCTCACTTATGGATAGATACAAAACATTTAATTAAAGTACTGGCGAATCGAATCTAGCATCATATTGAAGGAATAACTCTCTAGGAAACTGAATGATTTCATATTAGGAAATCTAAAAATAGCATTGGTCACAACAATGAAACTTTAAGTTCATCTTGACAAATGTCAAAAGGCATTTAACAATATTCAATATTCATTTGTGGTAAAAAGTTAAATAAATTGCATATAGAATATCCCTCAAGGGTGCCCGGGTGGTTCAGTTGGCTGAAGTTCCAACTCTTGATTTTGGCTCCGGTCATGATCCCAGGATCATGAGATTGAGCCCTGTGTCAGGCTCCACACTGAGCATAGAGCCTTCTTGGGATTCTCCCTCCCTCCCTCTCTCTCTCTTTCTCTGTCTCTGTCTCTACCTCTACCCCTTTCCCCTACCTGAGTGTGTTCTCTCTCTAAAACAAAGCAAAACAAAGCAAAAAAAACAAAACAAAACAGAAAAAAAAAGAATACTCCCTCAACATGATTAAAAAGTTATCTCAAGCCAAGGAGCTTACATCATACTTAAAAGCAAAACAATGGAGCAGTGCTTTCCAAATTTATTTTGTCAAGGAACATGATTTAAACCATAATATATTGAAGCACTACCAGTAGGAGCCCATGACATATATACAACACTATGTTAAAACGGGACTTTTCCTGTTGACTCAGAGTTTCAGTTGAGGTCTAAAAATTTGAGGACAAATACAATTGTTGTTTAATATCTCCATATCCCGCACCCCTAGGAAGATGCTAGACTGTCTATGCAGGCAAAGGCTAAGAAATTGTGAAATCATCTGCCAGCATTAGCCTGTCATTACCTCTAGGCTATAAAAGAGAAGACAAATGAGTCGTTGTAATTGAAGTTGCCTGTGTTGACTATTTTTTTGGAATCGTTAGTAGGCCATGTATTTCTCCTGTGGAGGAGGAGAGGAGGGTCCTCAAGTCAAGAAGAAGGGCTTCAAGAGACTCATTTGAAAACTTTGACATGGGTCCCCTGGCTAGAGAGACTGGAGCTGGTGTCTGATTGATGCCTGAACAGTTTAAAGGGAAGAGGCTGTGACTAGTCAGGAGGCCCAAGATAGTGAAGCCAAGGGAAGCTGTTGTATTGGAAACAGTCTAACTTCCTGAGCTGAGCAAGGCAAAGAATGTGTGAATTCCCATGGGCCAAATGGAATGGAGCTGGATTGTATCATCTTGAAAGGGACTCTGGCCAGTGTGATTCCAAAGGAAATCATCGTACTGGTCATTAGCAGTTGGAGGAAGGGAGCTGTTGATGAGAGATCCTAACAACAGTCATGGTGAGTTGCAGAAGAGAGAGCCTGAAGAACTCACAGAAGGACATCAAGAATCAGTGTGTCATCAAAGGAGTCTACCATATGGAGAGGGCATCTACTCCAGGTTCCAACTGCACCAGCCAGGCAAGACCCTTCTGTCCCTTAGTTGTCCTTCCTTGTTCTATCTTCCTGCAAACTCCCAGCCCATGCCCAACCTGAGAAGGGTTGAAATAGCAGCTTGCAAGTAGATGAGGTGGTAATGCCAGATATGGGAAAAGAAGTCAGCCAAAGCTCCCACACCCGCTCCCTGCTCCCACAGCAAGATTCCAAGCTACAGAAAAAGGGGAGACATTTTTTCTTAGATGACAAACTGGAGATAGGCAATTATGATACTGGACTGAACTTTCATTATCTGAAAAAGACCAGATAAGCTATGGACAAGGTTGTGATTTAAGCAAGGAGGGGGAAGAACAATTGAAAGAACAGCTCTGAAAGGCCTGTGGTGAGAAAGAATAAGCTTGCCTTTTCTTAATTCCCTATGTATGCTAGCTCATTTTGAAAATTCAGTACATATACATGTACATATTGGTGCATTTACAAATAAATATTTTTTTTTCCAACGTTTTTATTTATTTTTGGGACAGAGAGAGACAGAGCATGAACGGGGGAGGGGCAGAGAGAGAGGGAGACACAGAATCCGAAACAGGCTCCAGGCTCTGAGCCATCAGCCCAGAGCCTGACGCGGGGCTCGAACTCACGGACCGCGAGATCACGACCTGGCTGAAGTCGGACGCTTAACCGACTGCGCCACCCAGGCGCCCCTATGAATAAATATTTTTATAAGAAATTATTAAAAAGTTGACTTATATACATTTTGAAACATTAGAACAGGACTGAACTCAGCAATAAGAGGAAATAATTTTTAGTTGTTAATAAGCACAAAATATATCAAAAATAAAGACATCTTTTATTTTACATTTTGTGCTATCCAATAAGACCCAAGTGATTCAAATAGGAAAACATTGTTTTTGTGTCTGTTCAGCTCACGTCCAATTACTACAAAGACTAGTGCTGCGAATTGCATCCTCACATAAAATACCGTATTGCTGAGACACCTGGGTGGCTCAGTTGGTTAAGCATCCAACTCTTGGTTTCAGCTCAGGTCATGGTCTCACACTTTCATGAGTTCGAGCCTGCTGGGATTCTCTGTCTCCCTCTCCTTCTCTGCCCCTCTCCCACTCACACTGTGTCTGTCTCTCTCAAAATAAATCAATACACTTAAAAAAAATACTGCATTGACTCTACCTCTGTATTTTTTCATTGCTGCATTACACAAAAATCCCATTTTCCACAGGTACCACAAGTAGTACAGAGAAGAAAATCATTAACATCAACATTGTCTTCCAAAGTGTCTGGAGGCTTAGTGGGGTGTAATGGAGAATGTTCTGTCCCACAATATGCACTGAGCATGAAGTACCTCTCTATTTACAGCGGATAGAAATCCTGAGGACAAATAACTTTTATTGTCCCTTACTGCCTGATATTTATTTGTTCACGTTGGGTATTGTTTCTTCTTGGAGAATTTTCATCTGTGTTTCTAGAAACTACAGGATGACATAGATAAGCTTGTCTTTGAAGTATTCTGACTTTGGGCCTGTTCGATTAAGATGGTTTGAAACTCCTAATACTGATTTTCTTTTATATAGCAGGCTTCCTTCTTTGACTTGTGCTGAACTTCATTGTATAAAGAGAATAATACTTATTCATTGTTAAGTATCAAATACTGGCTAAATCTCTTATAATTAGGATTTAATTGAATGCTTAGACCTATGGTAGACACCATTATTTGCCATGGATGAGGAAGCAGAGGACAGAGAAAGTAATTGTCTAGCCAAACTCCACTACTACCCTATACGGTCTTCAATAAAAAACAAACAAAAAAAAAACAAAAACAAAAACAAAAAAAAACCCAAAAAAAAACACAAAGGAAAAATTTTTAAAAGTGTATTTAATAAACAATAATATTTAGGTAATAAGACACATAAATGTTTATAACATGATCAATCATAATTAGGCAACAATAGGATAGTAAATGAGGCTTGTGTAACAAATATAAAGATTAAAGATCATTCATTTCTTTATTTAGCCATTTGATGCCCTCCCCTGCAACTTTCTAGTGTTCTCAAATATCCACAGAGACTTTTGTACTACAAATTAATTTATACTTTAATTTTGGTAGTAACAATTAATGTGGGATTTACACATTTAAAAGGTTTTAAGGTGTACAATACAGTATTATCTATAGGCGCAAGGTTGTACAGCAAGTCTCTAGAATTTATTCATTTTGCATAACTGAAACTTTATACCCATTGAACAGCAACTTCTCATTTCCCTCTCCCCTCAGCCTCTGGCAGCGGCCACTCCATTCTTTGCTTCTATGAGTTTGACTACTTGAGACACCTCATATAACACATGGAATCCTGTAGTATTTGTCCTTCTGTGACTGGCTTATTTCCCTTAGCATAATGTCCTCAAAGTTCATTCATGTTGTCACATATTTGTAAGTCTGATAACATTCTAGGGTGTGTATATACCACATTTTAAAAATCCATTCATCTCTCCATGGACACTTAGGCTGTTTCTATATCTTGGTTACTGTGAATAGTGCTGCAGTGAATACAGGAGTGCTATTATCTCTTAAAGATCCTGATTTCAATTCTCCTGGATAAATGCCCAGAAGTGAGATTGCTGGAGCATATGATTGTTCTATTTATAATTTTTTGAGAAACCACCACACTATTTTCCATAGCAGCTAGACCATTTTGCATTCCCATCAACAGTGTACGAGGGTTCCAATTTCTCCACATCCCTGCCAACACTTGCTGCGTTTTGTTATTTTAATAATAACCATCCTGACAGGTGTGAGGTGATATCTTACTGTGGTTTTGATTTGCATTTTCCTGACAATGAGTGATGTTGGGCATCTTTTTATATACCTATTGACCATTTGTGTGTCTTTGGAGAAATGTCTATTCAAGTCCTTAGCTCGTTTTTCAGTTGGGTTAGTTTCTTCACTCTTGAGTTGTAGGAGATCCTTATTTTGGAAATTAACTCCTTATCAGATGTATGGTTTGAAAATATTTTCTTTCATTATATAGGTTGCCTTTTTACCCTATTAGTTTTTCCCTTTGATGTATAGAAACTTTTTTAGTTTGATATAGCCCCATTTGTTTATTTTTGCTTTTGGTGTCATATCCAAGAAGTTTTCAAGATAAATGTTATGAAGATTTTTCTTTTTCCCATGTGTTTTCTTCCAGGACCTTTATAGTTTCAGGTTTTATGTTTAAGTCTTTAGTCCACTCTAAGTTAATTTTTGTTTATGGTGTAAGATAAGTGTCCAACTTCAACTTCATTCTTTGGCCTGTGGGTATCAGTTTTCCTGGAACCATTTGTTGAAGAGACTTTCCTTTCCCCCATTGTGTGTTCTTGGCACTCTTGTGAATGGATTTATGGATTTATTTCTGGGCTTTCTATTCTGTTCCATTGGTCTATATGTCTATCTTTATGCCATGCCATACTGTTCTGATTACTGTACCTTTGTAATATACTTTGAAGTCAGGAAGTGTGATGCATCTAGCCTTGTTCTTCTTTGTCAGAATTGATTTGGCTATTTGCAGTTCCATATGACTTTTTTCCATTCCTGTAAAATTGTCATAGGGATTTTGACAGGGATTGCATTAAGTTTGTAGATTGTTTTAGGTAGAATGGACATTTTAATAATATTAAGTCTTCCAATGCATGAGCATGGGATGTCTTTCCATTTGTTGATGTCTTTAATTTCCTTGAGCGATATTTTGTAGTTTTCAGTGTACAAGACTTTCACTTCCTTAGTTAAGTTTATTCCTATTTTATTCCTTTTGATATTTCTTTAAACGGGACTGTTTTCCTAATTCTTTTTCAGAATGTTTGTTATTAGCATATAGAAAAATAACCAATTTTATATGTTGATTTTGTGTCCTGCAACTTTACTGAATTCATTTTTTTGTCCTAGCTGGCATGTGTGTGTGTGTGCGTGTGTGTGCATATGTGTGTGTGCATGTCGTCTTTAGAGCTTTCTATATATGATATCATGTCATCTGTAAACAGGGACAATTTTACTTTCCACAGAGTTTACTGAAGGCAGATCACTGCATAATAAAGTTGGTATCATAAATCACTGAGGAAAGAATAGTTTATTCAATAAATTGTGTTGGGATATTTGGCTATCCATTTGTCAGGAAATGTTCTTCAAACCATACATCAAAATAAGTACCAGATGATTTAGCATTTAACTCAAAATAGTGAGCCATAAAAATTCTAGAAGAAAATATAAATGAATGGAAAGTACATAAAAGGCAGAAGCCACACATTTAAAAAACGACAATATAAAAATTAATGCATTTTGGGGCGCCTGGGTGGCACAGTCGGTTAAGCGTCCGACTTCAGCCAGGTCACGATCTCGCGGTCCGTGGGTTCGAGCCCCGCGTCAGGCTCTGGGCTGATGGCTCAGAGCCTGGAGCCTGTTTCTGATTCTGTGTCTCCCTCTCTCTCTGCCCCTCCCCCGTTCATGCTCTGTCTCTCTCTGTCCCAAAAATAAATAAACGTTGAAAAAAAAATTAAAAAAATAAATAAATAAAAATAAAAATTAATGCATTTCAAAACCACTGTAAACCAAAAATGAAAGGTTAACAAAAAAACTCAAGGATAACCATAACTTTCATGGTAGGACAAGATCAGTATCTTTTATAAAAAATAAATTTATGATTATTACAGTAGACAAGTTTCCAATAGTAAATTGGGCAAAGGACATGAACACATATCATAGGAGGAAGATTACCAGTGGTGATGAAAATGTTCCCTTCTACTAGAAGTTAGAAAAATACAAATAAGAACAACACCAACAGATAGATTCTTCCCAACTGTGAGGAGGAGGACATGGAGAAAATGGCAAGTCAGCTGGGACCTGGGAGATACAAAAGTCAGGAGGTTGGAGATAGAAGTAGGGACTGCCTCCAGGCAGACGTAACTACAGAGCAAAGGCAAATCAAGCCAGGCTCCTCTGGGACTATAGCAAACCTAGATATTTGGGTGGTAGAAGAGACCAGAAAGATACACAGGAAGTTTTCAATGGTGTGTTTTATTATTTTCTTGAAATGACGTACTGATTTTCAGGGGTTGGCCAAAAACAAACAAAAACTAATACATTAGCATATAGTGAAAAATAAAAATAAAAACAAGCCAATCAAAATATGCAGTTTCCAGGGGTTTTGTTTTTCTAGAGATTTTAGCTAAAACATGAAAAATCTCATTCTCTTTAAGAAATAGTTTTGAACCGGGGCGCCTGGGTGGCGCAGTCGGTTAAGCATCCGACTTCAGCCAGGTCACGATCTCGCGGTCCGTGAGTTCGAGCCCCGCGTCAGGCTCTGGGCTGATGGCTCGGAGCCTGGAGCCTGTTTCCGATTCTGTGTCTCCCTCTCTCTCTGCCCCTCCCCCGTTCATGCTCTGTCTCTCTCTGTCCCAAAAATAAATAAACGTTGAAAAAAAAAAAAAAAGAAATAGTTTTGAACCCAAAAGGCAGTGGGTGGACCAGACCAACCCCCAAGTTGTATGGGTTCTGCTCCTGGAGTACCTGGTGCCATGGATCCTCAGTCATGGCTCTCCAAGAGCAGGGAATCTTCAGACCCTTCTATCCAGGGGGTCATTTTCTTTTATAGTAGTGTTTGGGTGCCATAATAGAGCTCAAAAGCACAAATGCCATTCATGAAAGAATGAATGCTCTTCAGAGTTCTTTAAAAGTTCATTTTCAACATATTAGCTTTGTCAAAGGACCATTTTATATTTGCAGTACTCCAAGAAGAAGCCAGCAACTTCTAAAAGTTTTCTGAAAATGAGAAATATGGGGAAGAGAGAGAGATGATGCGAATGAATAAAATAACTAAGAACAACTGCATAAATGTTGGTCCTGGGGAATTTCTCTTCCAGATCGGCATTGCAGGAGTCTGCTGCATTTTTCAGACCCCACGGTCTGAGATGCAGTCCATTTTTGAGGCTGATTTCTGTGTGTGGCCACCGACAATCCTGCGTAGCTGTGGCCTAATCGATTTCCTTTCCAGTAGTAGATCTTTTCTGCTTTTCCCTATCTTTTCAAGGTGTTTTACAATAACTTAGGTTAATTAATCTTCTAGGTATTCATGTCGCCAAAAGAGGAATCTTATCCAACTCTCCTACAAGGATTCTTTCAAAATTCCTCAAAATTTGGATGTACCTCATTCCTTAACAGCAGTTTTCCATGTTCACAGTTCTGTCTCATCTTGGAAATTAAATTCAGCCTTGCAAAGAGGTATTCTCTCCTTTCAGTAAGGGGCATGTAACATGGGCACCAACCTGTTTATATTGATAGTTCAAAGCCAAATTGGCCCCAAAATTTACAAATGATTCTTAGCTAGTAGTTTATTAAGAATGTTTTGGTGAACAATAAGCTACCCACTCTGACCTCTATACCAAAGGTTTATAGAGAAATTTTAACAGGATTCTGTCACTCCAGACCCAGCATGGCCATATTGAATGATGGCTGAAAGACCAATTTTTACTTTTTAATTTCAAAAGCATAGGTTTTTAAAAAAAATGTATTTATTTGGGGGGGGCACAAGTGGGGGAGGGGCAGAGAGTGAGGGGGACAGAGGATCTGAAGCAGTCTCTGTGCTGACAAGCTGACAGCAGTAAGCTGGATGTGGGGCTCGAACTCACAAACTGCAAGATCATGACCTGAGCTGAAGTCAGATGCTCAACCGACTGAGCCACTCAGGTGCCCCTCAAAAACACAGTTTTGTGGAAGTATTCTCCCTATGTCCATAGAGCCCTCATAACTATCTCAAAGATTAGAAATAAATCTTGTTCTCTGTGACTTTTCTGTAGCCAACTGTGACAAAAATATATTAAGCATGCAATAAACATTTGTTATAGATTGAACCTGTGGGAGCAATAATCACTTTTCTTGAGTACCTGCATATTTCAGGCCAAGTGAAATCCTGGATTTATCCACTCTCTTCCAAAAGAAACAATCATTGTGGTAAGATATTTGGATTAATAACATCATTTCATGTTTTAGTTTGCATAGTACTCTTCCACGCCATCAATGTGCTGTGCAACAAGGCCTCCTTATAATGTCTTCCAGAAGGCCAAACTTTCTCAAACCTGAGGAATTAAAGTCTGGCAGATTGTAAGCTACTCCTCAAAAGTTAGTTAGACCTTTGTGAAATTTCTTTGTTGAATAGCACTGAATTCATTCTCAATCAGCTTGAAAATGCATCACCGCCCTCTGAAGAGCCAGTAGCAGATTACTCATTAGGTCTGAAATAATCTAATAAGATAGGACATGGAAGGTAAGTATTAAAAAAAAAAAAAAAAAAAGAAAGAAAGAAAAAACCGGCCAACTGAAAAATGCTTATTTTGTGAAATTTTAGGTTTCAGTGACTTAAAATGTTACCTATATACAAAGATTGGCATCTGAAGGTTTTTTTCTCCACTGTAAAAAGCTATGAAGACAGCAAACATACTATTTTGATCAATAAAGCAACAAGGCTCAGGAAGGCCAGAGGTTTAGGGTGACCAGCTGGGCTGAAGTGTTTTCTGAGAAGCAGAACTTTGGTGCTAAAACTAAAAAGGTCCCTGGAAAACCAGGCCGATTGGTCACCCTAGCACGAGTACTAACTGAGAATCCTCACCCTTAGATTCTAGTCAGCCCTACCTGTAGGTTGGCCCTGCCCTGGGCGAGATATGCAATCCTATTTCCTTACCTATAGAATGAATAATCAAATGGTAACTGATGCTTCTATCAGCTTTGAAGTGAATAGTGTTCAATATTCCACGAAATATATATATATATATTTGTCTTTAAAATATATATTTGGTCTTTGTCCACATTCCTGGCACAAAGCTCCTAAAACCCTTGGGGTTTCCTAAATGAGAAGTGGGAAAGAGTCTTTTTTTATGTTAATGAGGTGACTTTTGAAAAGACCCTGGGTAACCTAAGGATGGGGACTGGTTACCAGAAGAACTAACCTTGTAATTAGAGATTGGAACTTTTAGTTCCACCCTCTCTGACTTCTGAGGAGGAAAGTTTAGAGAGTGAGTTCAATCACCAATGGCCAATAACTTAGCTAATCATGCCTATGTAATGAAGCCTCCATAAAAACCAGGAAAAGGACAGGGTTCGGAACACTTCCAGGTTGGTGAATGAGTGCAGTGCTCCAAGAGCATGGCAGCCCCAAGCTTTCCCCACACCTGGCCCTGTGCATCTCCTCCATCTGACTGGTCCTCACATATATTCTTTTATAATAAACTGGTAAACGTAAGTAACGTTTCTCTGAGTTCTGTGAGCCGCTCTAGCAAATTAATTGAGCCCCAGAAGGAGGGACCTTCCGATCTCTAGCCCGCGGGTTAGAAGCACAGGTGGGTGACAATCTGGACTTGGGATTGGCATCTGAAGTAGGAGGGGGGGCAGTCTCATGGGGCTGAACCCTTAACCTGAGGGACCTGACACTACCTCCGGGTAGACAGTGTCAGATTTGAGTTCAATAGCAGGTCACCCGGCTAGTGTTGGAGGATTGCTTGGTGGTGTGAAAACACACACACACACACACACACACACACACACACACACACATACATTGGACTTGGTGTCAGAATTGGAGTGATATTCTCAGGACTCCCATCTTCTATGAGAATATGAAGGGGAAAAAAAGGTTAAGTAAAGCTTGCTTGCGGGGTGGGGGGTGGTCACTCAATTACAGCAGTGAGCTGATGGACCATATCTGTCCCACCCTTGGCCGGTCTTTCCTAAGAATCCCGGGGGCTCCTTAAGAGAGGGCTGGGAGAGAGCAGAAGCCAAATCGGCTACGGGTCCCCTCGGTATTGACTGACCACACTTGCGTCCTCACAAAGCAGTGAGGAGCTCCTCACTGGGTCTCAAATAAGAAAAGGCCCAGGCCCTGCCTGTTTAAGGGTGTGCATCCCAGTGTGTGCCCTGCAAAACGTTGAAATGCAAAAGAAAATTTAATATGATCAGCTTTTTCACACAGATCTTGGACACTTTCAACCCAGACTGTGACTTCACCACAGCCACGGCCCAAAACCTCTCAGAATGAGGAGGGCAGGAGTGATCACAATTTAACAGGCTAGGGAGCCAGTGCTCAGAACACCCCCCACCCCCGTGGAGTGGAAGACTACCCCCCCAGGAAAATGTAGAGCAGGGGAGGGAAGCCCAAAGGAGGAAAGGAACAAAGGTTGGTTCTGCTGGCAGGGAGAAGATAAAGTCGGGAGTGGAGAAGGAGAAAGGTAGTGTCAGCCAAAGGCAATAAACAGGCCTTCCACAAGTGCCTCAGAGCAGCACTGGGGAGGCGAAGGAAATTAGCCCATTAATAAAGGAGAAGGGAAGGAAATGACTGCTTCAAGAATGTCTGGGGCACTCAACTATTTAAAAATATTTTTAGTAAGAAATCTAAAGAGGCCCTGCATAAAGAGCAGGCGATCAGCGTCAACCTGACAGTCCTAAGAGGTAATAATGCTAAGTGAGGACAGCTGAGAAAGCCAAGTAGCCAGGAGCCTGTTTGTCAGACAGGTGGGGTAAAGAAAGCTGTCACCTTAAGGAAGAAATCCGTCAAGCTGGTTATTTTCTTCTGGGGAGAACATTGTAGTAGCAAGAGGATGGGCCTTCCATGGGCTTAGATACTCCAGGTCTGAATCCTCTCTCTAATGCTGAGACCTCGGGCCATGTTCCTAGACTTTCCACTTCAAAGTTTCCTCATCCGTAACTTGGAGCTGTGAACAGTTCCCTCCCATGCAGGTGCATTTCGGGATCCCAGGAGACCATGCGAGGGCGCCAGAAACGGCAGCTATTTGCCTTAACAAGCCTACAACCTCTTCTTCGTGAAACCCCAAATCCAGAAACTTCAAACCCAAAAGGGTTTTGATAACTCATTTGGCAACAACAACCTCATCTAGAATTACTTTGACAGTCCAAACTAACACAAATTATTTATGTTTTCTACTTACATTATTTATTATTTTAATATTTATATCTATATTATTTTAAATATTTATGTTTACATTATTTGTTATATTATATTGTTTATATTGTGATAATATCAGACTATTTATATTTTACATGTATCCCACTTAAAGTGAATATTTATATATTTAGCTACGGAAACATTACTGTGTTTGATTAGGGGGTGCTGCCTTAGACCCCTGTGGGAGATGTTATGTAATGTGCAGCAAATGCACATATCTTCCCTGAAGTCTAAACAATTCTGAGTCACAGCGGTTCAAAGAGTTTTGGAGAAGGGCATATGGACTCACACCTTGGCGAGTCTCGGATCCACCCCCTCATTAAGAATGGCACAGCTCCAGCGTGGAATCCTGACCTTATAGCCCAAGTGGAGGATCAGACCCAGAGTAAGTTCCTCCCAAATTCCGTGAGGACTTGACTCCGCCAGCCCTGCTCAAGCAAATGGCAGGGGGGAGCCTAATTTATTAGCTGTTAATGTTGTTACGCAACAAACTCGATCTCCAAGTTGCAAAAACCCAGTTGGAAGAGGTAAAAATGTAAAGTGATCATAACGACCAGAGTGTTAAGCTCAGAAGATATATGAGTTTCATGGGAAGAAGTTTCCAGAAGTCAGAATGACACTGAAGCTCATGAATTTGTTTTTTTAAAGTACTACTTCTATTCAGCATTAATTTCCTTTTCTGTTGTGGTTTAATTTCAGTCTTAACAAATTCAGCCAGGATTTTGGGCATGAGGATAGGATAAGTAAGCTGAAAATTTGGATATGCAGATAATGGAAAGGAATCTGCTCCAACTGGGCAGTCAGGACTTGGCGGGGCGGTGGGGGGGGGGGTGAAGAGGGCAAAAGGGAGGTAAGAATGTGTTAAGCAAGGAATCGGGCAAGGTGAAATTGGTGTAGAAAAAAGAGGTGTGTGTGAAGAGAGGCAGAACCACCCCTACCAACTTACCTGGGGCTTCTTGTGAACTGGTGCGTGGGTGTGTATGGACACGTCTGTGTGCTATGCACACACCTTACTGGTCCACATTCCATCCCTCACCAAGTCTCTCTCCTCTTCCCCACGAACATACTGTAATCTCCACATCTCCACCCACCATGCCCGAGCGGAAAATGCACTTTCGACAGCCCTGTATCTCAGGCCTGGGACAAGGCACGTGTAGCTATCATCCAAGTTCACCTAACACGGCGCTGCATCCTCTTTCCCAGTTGCTAAGGTCCCCCTGCAGGAGGCGGGATGGCGCAGTGGTTAGGAGTGTGGCCCTATGCTGGAGTGTGAATCCTAACCCTGTATGAGTTTGGTGGTCACTTAATATCCCTGCATTCAGTTTCCCCTTCTGTAAAATGGGACAACAGCCACAGTGCTTTACTCACGGGGCTTTTTGAGGCTTGAATGAGGCAGTTCTTGTACAGCTGACCACAGGGCCTGGCTCAGCGATTTCTCCGTCCAGGGGCTTCGTGCCCTGTGCTTACGGCAGCTCCAGGGCTCCCAACTATGCCAAGTAGCCTGTCTTGCAGAGACATCTCCAACCCCTGCTTAGATAATTGAACCTAAAATAAAAACAGTATTTTATGGTGAGGTCTCTCTGGCTAACAGCTGTTAATTTGGGGGTTCATTATTTTCTTAATCATATTAAGCCCTCAGTCTTCCAAATCTCTCAGCTAAACTGCCCCGCCACTTCCTGCTTTCCCACAAGCTACTCCTGGCTCCTTTGTCTGTTCTTGGCCCTCTTGTCAGTTGTGGTGGTGTGCAGGGTAATCCTAGTTGTGCAGATTTGCTTCCATGGGACAGACAGGGTGGGACCCGGGCCGAACCTACAGGCAACACGGCAGCCTCACGTCTAAGTTGCTTGCCCTGTTGGTGTTGTTGCAAAACTTCCAAGTTTTATTGGCAGAAAGGATTCCAAGAATCTTTTTTCAACTTCAGATAAGAAATTCTGGAAGAGAGACCATTCAAATGATATCCCTTAGAATTTGAAAAATGTTCACTGGCCTGTCTCCTACTATTATTTATGTACTTCTTATTTATGTTGAGAGTTGATCCTTTGATTGTTGGAACGCTGTCCTTTATTTCACGTATCTAGTGCAGTCTTATCGTCAAAAACCAGGAACAGTGGTAATATAAGAGGACTCCGAATACAGCGTGGGGCAGGGCTCCTGGAACGCCCGGGTCTCTGCCACTGCCCCCCTCTGAAGCTGGTCAAGATACAACAAAGGCATCACTTAACATGGCCTTTATCCCCTCTGGGGATTGTGAAGCTCTGAATCCTCTGCTGAAAGGAGAACTGAAATTACTTCAGTAAAATGAACATAAAGGATTAAAAAACAATGGGTAGGAAGTAGGAGAGGTGAGAGAACAGATCTGTGGAATACATACTTTAGCCAAAATATGAAATTTCTTCACTTCAACACTTACTAGGATGCCATTCAGAGATAATTACACCATTTATTAAGCACTCCCTGTGGTGGGCAGAGCGGCATGCCCTTGGGACATTAATCTATTGTGAATCCTAAATCCTGTAAGGTGAATGTTATGGCTGTTTGAACGGCCTCATACAGAAGAGAAAACTGAGGCTCAGAGGGGTTTAGGAGGCCAGTAGACCATGGGGCCAGGATTCAAGGTAAAGACCGTTCGTCTCCAAAACCAGCAATTTGCCACATGTCATCACACCTTTTCAGGACTGGTTTCAGTCATAATACAACATCAGCAGTGAATGTGGAAATGTGACCAGATTTTCTTCCTTGTTTTTAAATTTTACCATCTCCTATGTCCTGATGATTCCCTTTTGCAATTTCTATTCATTTATTCACTTATGTATTCATTCACTCACTTATTTGACATGTTCTCTCTCTCTCTCTCTCTCTCTCTCTCTCTCTCTGTCACACACACACACACACACACACACACACAGAGGAATTACTATTATAATCACTGTCCTTGAAGAACTTGCAGTGGAATCAGAGTTTGCTGTAGTGAAATTTGCTACAAAGTATAGATTTATGCATTTTACCAGAAGATAAAGCCAAAAGAAATAGAGGTAGGAAAACAGTTTGCAGACAAAAGTTAAAGAAGACATCTTAGCAGCATACAAGGCGGCTTAAATTACATGTTATTTATGCTTTATGATTGCTGTTTGACAATCTCCCCATTGTTTATCAGTGGCACTACAAATTACTATGAAGAAAAGCTTCTCTGTGCACGGGGTAAGACATTCACTTTCTGTTTCTGTTGACAAGGGAATCAGAATCTGTTTGGTGCCATCTAAGGTCTTCCAAAACAACATGAACACTGTTCATGTGCATTTTCTGGGAGAAGGCAGAAGGGGTTAGCATGTTTCTGGACTGAGGGCCATGATAACTGTCTACCGATATTTAAAGGGTGTAAATGAAGACCTGATTGCTTTAAGACATGTTGGTATTGGGGCGCCTGGGTGGCGCAGTCGGTTAAGCGTCCGACTTCAGCCAGGTCACGATCTCGCGGTCCGTAAGTTCGAGCCCCGCGTCAGGCTCTGGGCTGATGGCTCAGAGCCTAGAGCCTGTTTCCGATTCTGTGTCTCCCCCTCTCTCTGCCCCTCCCCCGTTCATGCTCTGTCTCTCTCTATCCCAAAAATAAATAAACGTTGAAAAAAAAATTAAAAAAAAAAAAGACATGTTGGTACTAACTTAGTTTACTAAAGATGCAGAAGAGCCGGGTGAGGCATGACTGAACTCCAGCTCCCCCCCCCCCCAAAACTTTGTACTGGGGGCCTACCAGATATAACACAGCAGGGAGTGAGCCTTGGGCTCTGAGAGGAGAGAGCCCTTACAGATTGTATCAGCGAGGAGGTGACAAAGATAACGGTCTATCTGGTGGCCTCCAGAAAGACTTTATGAGGGAAGATGATTGCAATTTAATGGCATTCCAGGAGAAGGAAACTATTCATGGACGCTCCACTGAGGAGAGAAAAAAACAGAAGTACCTCCAGCTTTAAGAAGAGTGTAAAGGGCAGACTCAAGCTCAGGGAAGTGGATGGTTGATTGTACAGTTTGTAATCACCAGCCCTCACTTCGTTTCATTCTCCTCTGACTCTCCACCTTTCCTCTGCATCTCTTTGGAACTTTTCATGGAAGCGTGGGATGGGAACAGAGTAAAGGCTCTCAAAGTAGTTAAATTGTATTCTTTTTTGGCAACTCTAGGGAAAGGCTCTTTAGATTAATTTAGAGCTATTAATTATTAAGAAGTTATTAAGGTTAAAGTTTCTTGGAACACTTATGGATATCATTTATCCAGATAACAGGTCCCAAGTTTATGTGGGTAATTGGATTTTGGAGCTCCATACTCTAATTTGGGGGTGAGAGGAGGGTATTGTTGCACAACAGGATGGAACCATGTAGAAAGAGATCATGTTAAATGTTATCATCTACAATGAAGGCTAACTCTACAGAATTTAGATTTTTTTAATGACCTATAAATGCCTTCAAAAAGACAATGAATTGATGAAGTCTTTTGATAGGTGTAAGTCACAAAATTAAGAGACTGTTTGTAACAGACGCAACCAATGACAGGGCACTCAGAGCAGACAGAAAAACAAAAACAAAAACAAATAAAACAAAACAAAACAAAAGCAAAAACAAAAACCTTCTCTAGAGCAGAGGGCATGAAGATGAAAAGAACTTCCCTTCTGCCTTATGTAAGAAGTGGCTGATGATTTCTTTACAAATACCGAATAGTATAAGTCCTAAATAAGAGGCAAAATGTCTCAGTTCCATCCAAATGCTATAAATGTAGTTAAATGGGAACATACGGTTATTTAACATTTCTATAGGACTGTCTGTTTGCCAAAAGATTTATAATCACTGTTCCTGAATATTCACGACATCTCTCTAAAGCACAATTTCCCATACAGGGACTATGAGGCCGTGGGGATGGTGGAAGAATTCCAAAAGAGTCATGGGGATTGGAACTGTAGTATTTCAAACAGCTGTCTGGTGGTGATGCAAAATTGGGGGCTAGAGGAGGGAGGTACAGAGATCCCAGCACCCTGCGTTCCCTGGGCAAGTCTCCCCCTGGACCCTTGGCCCTTTCTCAGGACCAGGCCTGACCCCCTGCAGCATCCTAGGCTCCGCCCACTCTCCTGTCCTCTGGAGCACCAGGGGCACCTGAACCCCTTGGGAGCATAGTATAGAAGGGGCTTTTTGGAATCTATTTGAATCCCAGCTTCCGTCCTTGCTTGCTGGATGGCTCTGGCTGGCATATTTCTTACCCATTCTGAGCTTTGAGTACTACATCTGCAAAATGTTAGCTATTCATAATGCTGTGCAGAGTTGTGATAAAGAATGAGTAGGAGGAATCACGCAGGCTTATTTGACTTAGCATAATGCCCTCAAGGTCCCCCATGCTGTTGCACATTGCAGAACTTCCTTCTTTCTTGAAGGTTGTATAGTATTCCACTATGTAAACACCACATCTTCTTTATCCATTCATCTGTCGATGGACATGTAGGTTATTTCCATACCTTGACTCTCGCAGATAGTACTGCAATGAACACAGGAGTGCAAATATCTACTCAAGATCCTGAATTCAATTCTTCTAGAAAAATACCCAGAAGTGGGATTGCTGGGTCATATGGCAGTTCTATTCTTAATTTTTTGAGGAGCCTCCATACTGTTTTCCATAGTGGATGTACCAGTTTGCATTCCCACCAACAGTGTACAAGGATTTCCAGTTTCTCCACACGTGTTGCCTTATGTTTTCTTTGAAAACAGCTATGCTGACAGGTGTGAGGTTATATCACACTGTGGTTTCAATTTACATCTCCCTGGTGATTAGTACTTATAGTTACCAATAATGTGCGGTACACTTAAAAATTTGTTAAGAGGGTAGATTTCATGGTAAGTGTTGTTATAACAATAAAATAAAATTTAAAATAAAGTAAAAAATATTTACACAGATAAAAATAAAATATAAATTAATTTCAATGTATAAACTACCTATAACATACTTAACACATTGTAGGAGCCCAGGGATTAGTAGTAACTCTGTTCCCATAATCTCTCTAGGTGCTTCTTTGATGTTTCAGGGAAGCAAAGACTTTTTCATTTGGAGAGTTGAACTCTGAATATCTCTGACTAAAACAAATAGGAAATGCATACATACATATCTATAAAAATAAATAGATAATATTGCAAATACTTAAATATATAGTATATAGATATAATAAAGCTTGATAAAACTTAAGTGTTCTCACAGTCATGATCTTTGATTTATTCCTTCTGACTATCTTGCTGGGATAGTGCACTGGAAATCCCATTTGACCCGTGCCCCTACTTTTATTCCCCAAAGCCCCAGCTATAGCAGAGTCTGGTGACTTTATTTTCTAGGATGGGCTATCTTCCTGGAGGATATAACTGAAATATGATGAGACTTTTTTCAAGAACAATAGGTAACTTCTTATGTCAAATAGAAAATTTAATCTTTAGGTATTTGGTGGCCATTCTATCAGGACCTTCCCCTTAACAGAAGTTATACTATTCTGGAAATTTCTTTACCTTTCACATGTTCCGTGTCCTAGTCTTTTAAGTGGATTGAAGAAGGAGGCTGAAGCTACAAGGACAGTGATGATGAGGGTGGCACCTGAAGATCAAATGTAGTCCTTTTTCTGGAGGATCATTCTCCCAAGGGTAAGTGTTATGTGATCACAGTTCCAGAAAACAAAGCAATTTGATAACTCAGATATTCTAATAGTGAAAAAGTTCATTATTTAGTCTATTGGCCAGTCAGGGGAAGTAGGGAGATTTCCTCGTGTGCAGCCTGGTGACTGCCAATCACTGCAGGAGGAGAGGCTACAAGTTGACAACGAAAAGTTGTCTCTCACCATCCCAGCCTCATGTTCAAGGTGAATTCCTTTTAGCTCAGAATATGGCCCTGGGCTCTCTCCTCACATACATTTCTTGCAAATAGCTGATTCAGGAAGCCTCACCTCACTTAAAGATGAATAACCAGAAAGGAACCAGCACAGTACCTGTACATGAGAAAGGCTGAAACAAGTGAGAAAAACAAATGAAGAAGATTTGAAAAAGATTCAGTAGAAAAATATTCTCACAAAACAGATGACATTTGGGACCCAAAAGACTCATGAATTTAAAAAGAAAAAAAAAAAAAAAACCCCAACAACTTAGTGAAGCAATCATCTTCAAAAAAACAGGAGCTCAAAACAAAACAAAACAAAAACCCAGAGCCCAGATAGACAATAGTTCAGGAAATATTGAGCAAGAGAAAAGGAGGTGAGACAAGAACTGGCAGAAAAAGGTGACTGAGAAATAAAAACTACAATGGTGGCCACAGAAGGGAGGTAGATTCTGCTGGATGCATGCCAGGTATTCACAGGATGGGAGGGAGGAAAGGAACGAAATGGAAATGAACAAAGGTTTGTTAAGGATTAGCAGGAAAGCAAACAGTAGATAAAATAGACCTGAAAAAGAAAACAGAAAGTGTGCAACAGGAATAATGTTTTAATATATAAAATGTTAACCCTTTCATATATAAAAGACTGGACTATTCAGACTGAAAGGGGTTACTCCATTGCAGGAAAAATTAATGCAAAACCATCAACATCAAGTCAAATCCTAGAAACATTTTTGGATTGTAAGGATACATAGGAATCCTTTGAACTTATTCATTGCAAGACCAAGTCACCTATAAAGAGACTTGAAATAACTCAGGCTGGCCTTAGGTTTCACCATAGCAACACTCAGAAGAGCTAAAAGACATTTAAACAACGTCCACAACATATGACCAAAGAATTTTATACCCAACCAAACCACTTTCAAGACAGAAAGCAGAAGACAAATATTTTGGGTATACAAAACTGATAAAATGTTAAGTTTCATGTAAGAGACTTTAGTTCCCTTTTGTTATGCCTTTTAGTGCAAATCAACAAAAAATGTAATTAATAAAGTAAATTTAATTGATACACACAGCTTTCTATACTATGAGAATATACTTTTCCAAGTACTCTTGGAATAGTCAAAAAATTGACTGTATAGACAGGGGCACAAAGAAAACTTCAATGAATTACAAAATTTAGAATGAGCATAGAAAACTTCCCTGATCACAAAGCAATTAATTTAGAAATTAATAATAAAATTAGGGGAGAAAAAAATCCTTCCACTTGGAAATGCTAAAATACTCTTTCGTGTACAATACTACTATCAGGGATGGGTTTAAATAATGAAATAAAAATAATTAAGTTAGCATATATCAGAACCTATAAAATAGAGCAGAACTCTGAGGAAAATTTCTACATTCAATATTCACATTTATATAAGAGAAAGAAAGCATGTAGGTATAAATTTAAACAAAAACTGAAAATTTAACAAAAACATATAAGCTCTGTAGAAGGTGACATCTTTAAAATGCTGTTAAGAAGCAAAAGACTTGGGGGCACCCGGGTGACTCAGTTAAACATCTGACTTTTGATTTTGGCTCAGGTGATGATCTCATGGTTCCTGAGATAAAACCCCATGTCAGGCTCTTTGCTGAGTATGGAGCCTGCTTAGGATTCTCTCTCTCTCCTTCTGTCTCTCTCTCCCGTCCCCTGCTCATGCTTGCTCTCTCTCTCTCTCTCTGTCTCAAAATAAATAAATAAATAAACATTAAGAAAAAAGAAACAAGATTTGAAGAAATTGAAAGGTATACCATATTCTTAAACAAGAAGACTTTAAGCAAAAGCCTCAACTCTCTAAAAAAAATCTATGTGTAGCAAATAAATATATAGGATTTTAAAAACTAGAAAAACTGTTTTTAAAGCTTATAAGAAAAATCAACAGGCATAATTCCATTTCTGGTAATAGTGGGCTCGGTTATTTAGATTAACCCTTCCACTGAAAAAAAATGAAAAAATGAATAAAATATTAAATAAAATTGTTCTTAAAAGTATTGAAAAGTTGGGGCACCTAGGTGGCTCAGTTGGTTAAGCATCTGACTCCTGAGCTTCAGCTCAAGGTCAAGATCTTGAGGTTTGTGAATTAGAGTCTCATGTCAGGCTCTGCACTGACAGTGAGAAGCCTGCTTGGGATTCTGTCTCCCTCTCTCTCTCTGTCCCTCCTGCTCTCTCTCTCTCTCTCAAAATAAATAATTTTTTTTTAAAAAGCATTGGAAAGATGACAAATAACAAGAACCTACTGAATGATCAGCATCTGACATCAGTGACTTTGTTGATCAGGTTAAATTGAGTTGGCTCTGATTTTTAATGGAGCCTCAGGATGAAAAAGACAGAACTCAAAGGCCAGGATGCACCCAAGGTCAGAGGAAGGGTCTCATAACAGACTCTTGCCCCACATTAGCTGGGACTCCCAAAGGTGAACCAGAGATAAACCTGTTCCCCTTGCCTCTACCTCAGGGACCTTAGGGAGAGTTGCCTGTCCACTAAGCAAAGTAGGGAAAAGAAAACAACCACCACCACAACAAAAAACACATGTCTCTGTTAGATGTCACTATTAAACCATTGGCCAGCATTCACACTTATTTACCACCCAAAGGCATATCACTGGAGTGGCCCAAGAATCTTCAAGCTATGAATTTGGTTTAAAGTGATACCAAACCATAGTGCTTCCAAGCACAGGGCAGAAGCAAACGCTAATCATCTCTGGGAGCAGATGCTTTCATCCTAGGCCTCGGGGATTTTGTACAAATGATTTTTCATAGGCAGTAAGCATTGCAGTTGAAGACTAGTAAACACACTAGAAAGCAAGGCACCATTAGTTAATGCCAGCACAAATAAAGAGACAGAAGAGGTGATTCACACAACTTTGGCTCTTTAAACACAGAGCATAAACAGCTATGCCAATTTTATTTAAATAAATGGAAGAGAAGCTTTAAATATCTGCAAGGAATAGGAAACAATAAAACGTGACATGGTGGGTTGGAAAACCAAATAGAACTTCTAGAAATGAAAGATAGAGCAACAGAAAAATACAGTAAAAAAAAAAAAATCAATGAATGGGTGTGGCATTAGATTAGACACAGTAGAAGAATTAGAAAACTGAAGATAGTAAGAATAAACTATTCGGAATTGTAGTGCAAAGAGGCAAAAAAAGAAAATATGAGAGAATAAGAGACACCAAAGATAGAGAAGTTCTCTCTTCTCAAAGAAAGTCTCTCTCAAGAGAGTAAATGGTGTGTCAGCTGGAGAGAAGAGAATGGGGTTATGGATTGGTGAAGGAGTAATATTGAATCTTAAATTTGAATGAAAAGAAATTCACACCGGGGCACCTGGGGGGCTCAGGCGGTTAGGTGTCCAATTTCAGCTCAGGTCATGATCTCCCTGTTAGTGGGTTTGAACCCCATGTCTGGCTCTGTGCTGACAGTTTGGAGCCTACAGCCTGCTTCAGATTCTATGTCTTCCTCACTCTCTGCCTTTCCCCTGCTCACACTCTCTCACTCTCTCTCTCAAAAATAGGTTAACATTGAAAGAAAGAAAGAAAGAAAGAAAGAAAGAAAGAAAGAAAGAAAGAAA
>NW_024412397.1:49671267-49758065 GCF_014898765.1 Herpailurus yagouaroundi | reverse complement strand
AAAGAAAGAAAGAAAGAAAGAAAGAAAGAAAGAAAGAAAGAAAGAAATTCATATCAATACACATCACAAAGAAACTATGGAATGTTCTAGACAAAGAGAAGATCTTAAAAGCAGCCAGAGTTGAAGTGGAGTGGGATGTGACAATTATCGAGTAAGACTAGCTCTACCAGATGTCATAGTACATTGTAATGTGCTATCAATGAATACCTCATGGCATTGGTACATGAGCAAATAGATAGATCTATGTAACAATAAAAGACCCAGAAACAAATCTATGATATATGGGGATTCAGTATATGATAAAAGTTAGCAACTCAATAGGGAAAAGATGTCTTATTTAATAACATACTGAGACATATAAGCCTCTGGGAAAAAAAATACATGCTTGGATTCTGACTTCCCACATTATTACAGTTAAATTGTAGATGGATCCAAAATTTAGAAGGGAAAAAAAAAACAACAAAAAAAGTTACTGGAAGAAAAAATAGAATATACTTTAAAAAAAAAAACTCTTGAGTAGTAGAAGCTTTCTGTGTATCACAAAAAGAAAACTGAGAAAATATAATTTTGGTAATTTTGGCAATTTTTACTGTACAACAATTTTTAGAAGTGTGTCTTGTGTAATAATAATCACAAATGAATAAAAAATAATGAGCTGGTAAACGCATGTGCATGCAGCTCATATCACTGATTAAAGACAGTGTGAATAATTTACACAAATCACTGTACAAATAATAAAATATAAAATGGATGAAAGCTCTAAAATATTTCACCAAAAAACAAACTAAAACTGGCTTCTAATGCTATGAAAAGATGCTCAACTTCATTCATAAACAGAGAAATGCAAATTTAAACTAAAAAGTAATGCAACTCTTGGGGCACCTGGGTGGCTCAGTCGGTTAAGCGCCTGATTCTTGTTTTTGGCTCAGGTCATGCATGATCTCATGGTTTGTGGGATCGAGCCCCAAGTTTGCTCTCAGCACAGAACCTGCTTGGGATTCTTTCTCTCCCTCTCTCTCTCTGCCCCTCCCCTACTCCCACATGCATGCTCTCTCTCTCTCTCCCAAAATAAATAAATAAACATTAAAAAAAAAAGTAACGCTATTCTTCCATTATCAGATTGGCAGAGATGAAAACATTCGGTAGTACGCTGTGTTGGCAAGAATGTATGGAAAGCATTTGGTTCTATGCATTGAGATTTTACTTCATGTGGCCTTTGACCCAGGCCCTTTACCTCTGAGCATTTCTCTTACAGATATGTTCATAAATATATGAGATGGAGTGTTCAGGAATATTTATTACAACACTGTAAAAAACGAAAGCTTGGTAACAACTTAAATCCTTGTCTTATCTATGGGGAACTTATTAGCCTCCTGCCAGCTGTTTGCTTTTCTGTCTCTCTCCACTTCATGTGCACATTACCTGGTCCACTTATCTATCTCTCAGACCCCGTACACATGGGAGACCCTGTGGAGGACTCCTTCTCGTTCAGAAACACAGCTCTTCCTTCCTCCTGTGGGTTGTCTCTCCTGGCACCACCACCCACTTCCAGGGGGTTCGCTTGGAATTTGTAATGCCCTTATGTCTTTTCATTCGAGCCAGCCTGTGAATTTTACCTCAATTTAAAAAATGGGTTTTAACATAATGCCCTCCAGGCCCATCCATGTTGTCTCCAGTGGCAGGATTTCCTTCTTTCTCAAGGCTGAATAATACTCCATTGTGTGTATATATACCACACCTTCTTTATGCTAAGTGAGATCAAGTCAGACGGAGAAAGGCAAAAACAGTAAAACCTTGGTTTGTGAGCATAATTCATTCTGGAAACATGCTTGCGATCCAAAGCACTTGTATATCAAAGCGAATTTCAAGAACCATTGGCTCACTTGTGATCATGTGACATTCAGCATCAAGTACTACTCATATTGTAAGACTTTGCTCATTTATCAAGTTAAAATTTATTAGAAATGTTTGCCTGTCTTGAGGAACACTCGCAGAACAAGTTACTTGCAATCCAAGGTTTTATTGTACTGTAGGATCTCACGTATATGTAGAATCTCATGAAAAAGCCCAACTCGTGGAACCAGAGGGTACAGAGGTGGTTGCCAGGGGAAGGAGTGGGGGAAATGGGAGGTGTTGGTCAAAGAGTATAAAGTTCCAGTTGTAAGATGAATAAGTTCTGGGGATCTTCTGGTGATCATAGTTAATAATACAGTATTATATATTTAAAAGTTGCTGAGGGGGTGGGAGGGAGGGGAGGGTGGGTGTTGGGTATTGAGGAGGGCACCTTTTGGGATGAGCACTGGGTGTTGTATGGAAACCAATTTGACAATAAATTTCATATATTAAAAAAAATAAATAAATAAACAGAACAACCAGGTCTCACAATGCCAAAAAAAAAAATAAATAAATAAAAAATAAAAAATAAAAGTTGCTGAGAGAGTGGATCATAAATGTTCTCACCACAAACAGGAAATGATAATTATGTGAGGTGATGGAAGTGTGAGCTAACACTCTGATGGTAATCATACTACAATACAATGCATCAAATCTGCACATTGTACACTTAAACTTACACAGTGTTTTAAGTCAATATATCTCAATAAATACAAAAACTAAAAACCTGGTTTTCATTCAATCCCCAAAGCCCACTGCAAAGGTCCTCTGCGGGAAACCTTCCTTACTCCCTTCAAGCAGAGTCAGCCCACCTCCCTCCCTCTCCTCCTGTGTATTCTCAAGGGGGCGAAATGCATTGGGGGTAGGCAAACCATCCTACTCTTTTGATGTCCAGAGCATTGATCTATATACAGTATATAAACACATATATAATATAGCTGGGGTATTAAATTTTCACAGGGGCAGGGAGATTAAGAAAAAAATATTTTAAAAGGCTGCTTAAGGGGGCACCTAGGTGGCTCAGTCCACTGAGCATCCCACTCTTGATTTCGGCTCAGGTTGTGAGGTCACGTTTTGTGAGATCAAGCCCCGTGTTGGGCTTACACTGACAGCACAGAGCCTGCTTGGGATTCTCTCTCTCTCTCTCTCTCTCTCTCTCTCTCTCCCTCTCCCCCCCCCCCCGGCCCTTTCCCCGCTCACGTGCACATGCTCTCTCTCTTTCTCTAAATAAACAAATGAATGAATAAACAAACAAGGCTCCTTAAGGAGCAATAATTTGAAGAAGGTTGAGAAACCCTGCTCTTGATGTTTCCTCCAGGCTGAGAAAGAGACGTGCCAAACCCAACTTGTCCGAAGCCAGATGAACTCTCCTCCCTCACCTTGCTCCCCAGTCTCTACCCTCCTCCCAGGTTCCTGTCACAGTTACAAGGGGCAAAGTCATTGTCAGTTACCCAGCACCCCTGCTGGGATCCTCAGTCACATTTGGTGAACACCTGTCCCTCACCCTCCATATCGAATCACACCGAGCCTGCCTCCTGTACCATCTGTCTGCTCTCACTGTTCCAGCCACCCAGCCTTGTTGTCCCTTGCCTGGACCCTGCAATAGCCCCCTAAATGGTTTTCATCCACTCCCCACTCCAATCTGTCTTCCACTCTGTCACTAAAGAGAATGTTCTAAAGCACAAACTGATTAGGGCCGTCTGGGTGGCTCAGTCAGTTAAGAGTCCGACTTCTGCTCAGGTCATGATCTTGCAGTCTGTGAGTTTGAGTCCTGTGTCAGGCCCCATGCTGACAGCTCAGAGACTGGAGCCTGCTTTGGATTCTGTGTCTCCCTCTCTCTCTGCCCCTCCCCTGCTCACGTTCTGTGTCTGTCTCTCAAAATAATAAACACACGTTAAAAAAAATTAAAGCACAAACTGATTAGTTTTCATTTATTCATAGTTATATTCCTGTTAGCTTAACATATAAGTCCATAGCAGAAAATACAAGATGTCTGCCACTTCCCGCATTCCCCTACAGACGTGTTCTGTTCTAGCACATTTGACTGTGTGCTTTTTCCAGAACTCATTCAATATTTTCATCCTTCCCCATCTCTTTTGTACCAAATCTTCTGCTCAGAATTCCTTCTCCTCTCTTTTCACCCTAACTCCTATTCCCACCTCAGGGCTCAGCTCAAATGCTACCGCTTCTGTTGAGTCTCCCCTCAGAAGATTCCAGCAGAATTGTTTGTTGCTTTCTTTGCAAACCTACAGCGGGATGTCCATATTCATATAACAATGAATGCACCACATTGGTTTTCAGCTGGCCCCCTTATTACACTGTGGATTTTTGAGAGCAAGGAGACTTACCAAATCAACACATTTATTGAGAAAAATACTCCTATTTGCAAGGCGCTGTGCTGGGTGTCAGAGGAGCAGTCAGTGAATGAATGAGACTTGCCGGCACGAAAATCTGGTAGGGAGGACAGATACTCAGCAAAGTAATTTAAAAAGTAATCATTTAAATATAGTTCCAATAGGGGCGCCTGGGTGGCTCAGTCGGTTGGGCGGCTGACTTTGGCTCGGGTCATGATCTCGCGGTCCGTGAGTTCAAGCCCCGCATCAGGCTCTGTGCTGACAGCTCAGAACCTGGAGCCTGTTTCGGATTCTGTGTCTCCCTCTCTCTGACCCTCCCCCATTCATGCTCTGTCTCTATCTCAAAAATAAATAAACGTTAAAAAAAATTAAAAAAAATATATAGTTCCAATAAGTGTGACACCAGAAAAACATGAGGGCAAGGATCTGAGAGATCCACCTGTACCTGAGGAGCCTGAGACAGCTTTAAAGGTGAAAAGACCTCTAAACCAAGAAGCAAGAGGGCCAGTGAGTGTGGGGGAGAAGAGATGTCCAGGCAGAGAGGATATCACAGGAGGATGTCCTGTGCTAAGAAAGCCTGAGATCATGGAAGACTTGAAATAAAACCAACAACCCAGCTTGCAAACACACCAGCCATCTGAGGCATGGTGAGCAAGGGGAGCCGGGTGGGAGGTGACACTGTGAATACCCAACAAGTGACTGTTGGGGGGATTTATGCAGGAAGGAGTTACTCTCAGAACATGAAGGGGGATCTTCACACTGCTCCCTTATGCACTTCTCAGGGCCACAAGAATGGACTGCTGACCTGGATCTGCGCGACAGTGCTTTTGTCCTTGTTGTCATATGGCTGCAAATATAGACCCAGAAGTATTTTTCTCTATGATGCCAAAAAAAAAAAAAAAAAGGACCACAAATTCTGATAGATGATTTATATTCAACACCTTCTAGAAATACTCCAATTTCATTATGCAGTACTTTGGGAGCTCAGCCTCTTGTACAAATGACTAACAATCTTGCAAGGTGTGATTTTTCAGGACATGACCTCGATACCTGGTGCTCGGGTGAAATGGCTCCGGGTTGAGGAAGAACATTTCCCTGTGCTTGAGACTCGGGGGTCAAGCGTCAGTCACACGAATATGAACATGGAGCAAAGACAGTATGCTCACTTCCATGACTGGGTGACAACTGGGCAGTTTCATCCTGCATCTTGTGTGCTGGTAGTTGTCATTTGTCTGGGGCCCTGGAGATCCCACGTGCTCCCCCCCCCAGCAGTTTAAGGGATGTTGCAGGTACAGATGGGGTCGAATGAATTGCTTTGTTAAAATAAACCAGTCTTGCGGTCAAGGAGTCATGTGGACGTGGGGCCATCGACAGAAATGACTCACCAAGGGAGGTATGTAGATGGCTGTGGAAAGAGAGGAGACAACTAAAAATAACAGTTCCTTTGAAGGGTGGAGCTAGGGCCTGGTGTTGTCTCATATTTGCCTGCTGTTTCTGAAAATTCCCCCAGTCAAGTGGAGAATGGAATGGTGACTGCAGATACCTGGCCTTTGCAGAAAGAGACAAGCCTACAGATGGCTCTGGCTAGGTCCAGCCTTCAGGAGAGACAGGGATTTCAGGGTCACAAAGGCCTCCCTGAAGCCGATGCCTGACATTCCATACTAGAACCCCACACCTGCACTGGAGACTTTGGTCCCTGATAAATCAGAAGAGCAACACATAGGCTATTATTAACACTACACTCAAAGGTTGTTGGGGTGACAGGGATGTTCAGACTTGGTTTTCTTCTACTTTCTTTCTTTTCTCTTCCTCCCAATTTTCCATACACTCCGTGGGGACCGAGACCCTGTGTGTCCTGCTTTCAGTTCCATTCTCAGTGTCTAGCACAGAGTAGGAGCTAAATAAATATTTGCTTAAGGAAAAATGGAAGGAATGCATCTAGCTCAGCCCTGTTAGCTTGCAGACAAGGAAACGGGGCAGGGAGCGGAAACTTGCCAGGGTCATGCAACTGGTAGGCAGCAGTGGGAGTGAAGCCAAGTGGCACTCCTCACTCAGTGCATCCCTCACTCCAAGCCATGAAGAGGGCTCAACATGGCTACACTGGTTGAGGGCAAGGGAGACTTGCCACTTGAGTGGCAAAGTCCACAGACTGAGGAATACTGTGTAAGAGGGTCCTAAGGGTGCCCAAAGATGGTGTGAACCTATATAGGGAGGTGGTGGCATTGAGGGCTGCCCAGCACAGCCCCAAGACTGCAAAGGTGCACCTTTCTTGGGCATGCTATGTTTGCCTAAATTTGTTTTTAATCAGACCTTGGAGAAAGCAGACGTTCTGGAGTGGCAGAGGCTGGTGGCTTGTTGTTTGCATCAGACCATGGACTTGACTATATGTGGACAGTCCTACAGTTGTTACCACTGATGGCGTGCATGCTTTTATGTATTTTGGGGTTTTTTTCTTTTAATAATCAGATAATAGTTTACATCTGTACGTTGGCAAGGAGCCACAAGGAAGAGCATCCAGACAAAGAGGAGAAAAGCCACACTGGCAAGTGGGGGAGCTAGGAAAGAGAATCCAGATACTTTGCCTTCTGTCCCTGTGGATGGAAGGATTTAAAGTTCACTTCGGGGGAAGGGGAGAAAAGGGGAAGAGAGGGCCTTTCAGGAATCACTAGTGGATGCAAAAATGGTTATGTTAAAAGTCCATATGCATTTAGTCCCACGTTGTCTTATTGTCTTAAAAACGCTCTAAGGCGAAGGGCTTCTGAGAGGTCAGCAGCAGTTGTAGGAGTGGCAGGGAGAGGCCCGGGGCTCAGGAATTGAGTGGAGGAGATGCAAGAAGGGCAGCCACTTATGGGGGCCTCCGGGCCCCACACCCCCACCTGCGCGAATCCCCCTACTCTCCCCATCTGCATCCCCACAGCCTTGGAGGAGGGAGCAGAGCCCTATCTGGCTTGCCATCCAAGTCCCAGAAAAGATGGATTCTATTTCATCCCCAGCCAATGGGGTGGCAGGATTTGGCTTTGAGTCCTGAGAGAATGTGCTAAGCTCCCAAGTCTGGGGCCACTCTGGACTTTGGTGAGCCCAGGTTTGCACATGAGAACAACACCAGATATTCGACTACAGCCTTACATTGAGTCGATCCACCCAGTCTGTATATTTGGACACGGAATTAACAATTATTTGAAAATATCTGCTTCTTTGGGGTACTTGGGTGAATCAGTCGTTAAGCATGTGACTTTGGCTCAGGTCATGATCTCACGGTTTGTGAGTTCAAGTTCCACATCAGGTGAGCTCGAGCCTCGTTTTGGGTGAGCACCTACCCCACTTCGGGTGAGCCCTGCTTCTCTGTCTCTCTCCCTTCCTCTGCCCCTCTTGGGATTCTCTCTCTCTGCCCCTTGCTCACTTGTGCCCTCTCTCTCTCTCAAAAAAAAAAAAAAAAAAAAGAAAGAAAGAAAATCTCTGCTTCTTTGATCAAGCTATTGAATGGGGAAAACCACAAGGATTGATTTACCTGCAGGTTTACAGCCAAAGCAGATTTTGGAAACGGGTGTTCAAACAGCTTATAGAATTTCAGCTTAGAGGTCCTGAAGCTCCATCAGCTGAAGTCGGCGGAGACTGGTTAAGGATATCCATGAAGCAGAAGTAGTTTAGATTATTATCGGTTTTTAATTTTGATTTTAAACTTAAAAAAAAGTTTTTGTTTACTTATTTTGAGAGAGAAAGAGTTTGGGAGGGGCAGAGAGAGAGGGAGAGAGAGAAAGAATCCCAAACAGACTCCGCCCTTGCCAACACAGAGGAGGACTCCACGTTACAAACCATGAGATCATGACCTGAGCCAAAATCAAGAGTCGGACTTAACCCACTGAGCCACCCAGGCGCCCTTGATTTTGATTTAAAAAAATTAACAATCAGGGGTGCCTGGGTGGCTCAGTCGGTTGAGCATCTGACTTCGACTCAGGTCATGATCTGACGGTTCATGAGTTGGAGCCCCGCCATCGGGCTCTGTGCTGACAGCTCAGAGCCTGGAGCCTGCTTTGGATTCTGTGTCTCCCTCTCTCTCTGCCCCTCCCCCGCTCATGCTCTGTCTCTCTCAAAAATAAATACCCATTAAAAAAATTTTTTTTAATTAACAATCAAAAATTAATTAATTAATTAAAAATCTTCCAATCGTTGACAGCATTACTTGACGAGTCTGAGATGCATATTTATTTCTAGTCCAAGTTGTAAAGCAGAGACATCCAAGTCAACAGAACTCCCACACAAACCTTAAGGACACAGGATTTTTTTGTCTGTTTTTAAAACATTTTCAGCATAAGAACATATTCTAAACATATAACAAGTAAGGGTGTACTTGTTAGTACTAGTAACGGCGATGACGACATTGAGACAGAATAAAGAAGGAAGGAAGCAGAAAAAAAAATGAAGGCAATACTGACAGCTACTCAGATGGCAACCTACATAAATTAGTCAGTTTCCTTATCAGAGATTTACATGTTAAAACTGCTTGATATAACCCAGCAGGAAATTGAACAAGTGATTCTATGTCCAGACTTGGAAACAAAAATAACCGCTCAGGGCCTACACACATTAGTTTGTTCAAACTTGCGCTGATAAAAGTCTTTTTGGCTGGAGCTGTAGTGTGCAGTTATGAGACTGGAGGGTTTGGTTGGTGGATGATTGACACTAAAACAATTGCAAGCGCTTAATACAGGAAAGCATGTTTCATGGAAGTCTCAGCTGATCCGTGGTAGCCACTGAGATGAGGCAGAATGTAAGATACTGCACGTGATTTAGCATCCTCCCTGGTAAAGAAGAAAGAAAACCTCCTCTGTCAGCGCTGCAAAGCAAGGTTAGCCTATGAATTAGGCTTACAGTCATCTCACGTTCACATATTCTCGTTCATACTCACACACAGATACTTCGCTTTCTCCTCTTACATTTGTACCCATTCCAACACTTCTTAGTGTTTCCCCAAGAATGAGAACGGTTTTGGAATTTCTGACTTGTAATGTTAGGGACAAGCAGACATCTGCCGGTTGAACCCTTTGGGCCGGGACCCCCCTGCTCCCCCTGGCAGGCCCTAGACGCTTTTCCAAACAGTCTCTCTCTGCTCTCTGCGAGTTCCCTTGCATACCACATGCATGTTCTATTTATATGTTTCTTTGTCCTGAACAAGATTTGGCCCCATTGTGTGGGAGCAACACCAGCAAAGAAAAACAAAATCCATCCACTGAGAGAAAATGGATATTGTGGGAGCTTGGAGAAATTTACATACTTTGCTCATTCCATTTTCTGGTGATGTCAGAGCCAAAGAATATGTCTTTAAAAAAAAAATCACACACACACACACACACACACACACACACACATTAAAAAATGCTGGAGCTCACCAGCTCTGTCCATCAAGTGGACTGTCATGAAAAGGAGAAATGTAAATACTCCCTTGCCTGTCTCCCCCTCTTCCATTTCCCTCATCAGCCCCCTAAAGAATCTAACAAATTAGTCCAGACTCCATTTGGATGGAATTAAGGGCCTGTCTGCAAAAGGATGAGGGGTATTAATGGAGATGGGCTGGGGTTGGGAATAGCAGTGGGAGGTGGGAATGCGGTGCCTGAGTCTGGGGTGACTGCTCTGGCGTTTCATGGAGGCAGAGAGAGGGCCGACTGACACTTTACAGATTGGGTGTAATGTTCAGGGAATTTGGCATTTCTGCCACAGGGCTCCGGCTGCTCTGCTCACCACTTTCTTTCTCCCTGCTGGTAAAAGTGCAGGAGAAAAGGGTTAAATAAATGTTTGTGATATGATAAGGTGCTTGTTTATTCAAGGAATGACAGATTATTGGCTCCAAAGGCAGCCCTGAAAAATAGTACAAAGGAACTGGCTCTCCCCTCTCGGATGATGTGATTTCCTCCTAGATTCTGCTCTTTCCTAGGAACACTTTGCTTTGGGAATGAAGAAGGATGATTTTCCTGCCGTTGGAGACAGAAGGCTGGAGCCCCGGAAGCTGGCTGGGTACTGGGATGGCTTGTCTTGGGGAGCGCTTGTCTCACCGAGCTTGGCACCAGCATCCCCGGGCCCTGCTCACCGTCCCAAGGAGACTGTGCAGCAGGCGGCCTGCCGCCATTTCTTGGGCTATGGGAAAAGCATCTGCCAGCTCTGGAGGAAAACTTCTTCCCCAGGAGATCCCGTGTGCAAGGTCTTCCTCCAGACACAGACCGCCACGTCCATCCCAAGACCATCCTGACACTCCATGAGCATACACATGATCAAATGCACATTTGTGTAGTTATATGCAAACACGGGCTAGACCCCAGGAGCTTTCTCTTGTTGGCCTCTGGTGATTTCATAGCTGGTCCTGGAGGAGAATTCAGCTCCAGAGCCCCTAATTTCTGCGCACTTATCCTGGGGGAGGAAACACCACTGACTGCCAACCCTGAACGTCACAGAAAGGCCTGGCCTGGGGAACCTGGAGGCAGACACCACCAAGTGTGCTCCAGCGGCTAGGCCCACACTCTGCTGAGTTGCTCAGTCCATGTCCTGCTCCCAGATGTCACTCCAAGCTGGCTCCTGCCTGCAGAGAAAGAGTTCCTAGCTGCCCGTGTTTTCTACGGAATTCTCCCTGCCCGCCACCCCCCCACCCCTACCCCCGCCTCCCCCTTCCCCCTGGCAGGCTACAGAGAGGTTGTTTGCATATCTGCCGAGTGGAAGGGTTCGAACAAGATGTTTGGCATAGTTCTCATTTGAAAAGAACTCAGTGCCAAAGTCAAACACCAAGGAAAAAAAACCGTTGTGATTGAACTGCTGTTTTTCCAGGATCCTGGGAACTACTGTGTGATTTTCACAATAGCCTGCCGCCGTCTTATCAGCCAAGGTGCTTGTCTGAGAGACACAAGGCACCAGCCTAGGGAACCCAGTGCCCTTCAGACACGATGACTAAGGCTGACTGCAGGGACATTATCAAATATCCACGTTTGGGCTATTTTTATGATTGCATTCAGTACTAATGGGGCTTGTTGAGGGTACACAGCCATGTGCTCATTCTTGAACTTATACAAGATAAGATCCCTGTCCCAGGGAGCTTATTGCCTGACTTTTGCAAAAACCAGATGGCAGAAAATGGTTTCCCTCTGCCCATCAGCAATGATGGAAGAGTGGAGATGAGAAGGGGTACAGTCAATTCATAACTCTCCCAGGGTGGGACCTCTGCTTTGGCATTTATCCCATGTGACATTTTAATTGTGGACTATCTTTTCCTCCATCATCTGCTACTCCATAAACTACATCTCCTGGGGGCTCTGAGAACTCAAGCTAATTTGAATATCAGCCTAAGTGAAGCATTATTAGATACATAAAGATGCCTTCTACCATACACAGACACATATATTATGCATAGACACGCTCACAATAGATCATGGATCCCCAAACTAGGCATTAATTGGTTTTGGTCTGCCAGTGTGGACAGCAGAATGTGTAGATGTGACCTAATGTTGTTGATCATGTCTGAATTATAGGCTGTGATACTGGAGTAGGAAGGGACAGCAGGACACCCCATCACATCCCCACACTCCAGGACAGCTTCTGTCCGAGTCTGTCTCCAGCTGTGAAGTCAGCAAAGCAGCAGGAACAGGCCACCTTGTCACACACACCAGCATCATTGTCCCCAGAAGAACCTCCTTGCATGTGAGCAGGTCAGTGGACTTGTGTTTCAGGATAATCCCCTACCTATTAAGGCATTTGCAATCGTGTGGGTTTTCTTGAGGAACAAAAATCTACTTTTTATGTTAATGAGGGAACAATCTTAGCAAAGGAGCACGCCCCAGGTGAATCCCAGAAATGAGGCAAGTGTTTGTTACTCCACACATGCTTATCCTTGGAAGCCAATCCTGACACTGGCATTTGAGTCGAAGGAGTTGATTGGGGAGGTGACCTGGGGGAGAGTCAGCAGAGGAGCAGGGAGGGAAGACCAGACATGGTGTGGGCAGTTACTGCTGTGGGTAGCTGGGGCTCAGCCCCGCTGGGGACATCTGAGGGATGGTATAAGATGCATCCAGAGCTCTAGCTTTCTAGGGGCAAGGCAGCTGGAATATCAGTCCATCAATTCCTCTCCGCCATTGGCTGAGGGTTATTCCAAGGACTTGCAGCTCCCAGGAGCTTCCAGCCTAGCTCTGTGTACACACTCAGCACACTCCTTTAGCCAGAAACGGCTCTCAGGCAGAGTTGCAGTTGCTTGCAGGCTTGCTAGTGTGCAAGAAAATGGTGGGAGCCAAGGACACATAAACAGAGATCAGAGTCTCTCATAGATCCCCTCCCTTGCTCCCTCCCTCCTTCCCTCTCTCCTTTTTTCCTTCCTTCCTTCCTTCCTTCCTTCCTTCCTTCCTTCCTTCCTTCCTCCTTCCTTCCTTATTTTCTCCTTTATTCCTTCCATTCTTTTTTTTTTTTAAGTTTATTTATTTATTTCGAGAGAGAGAGAGTGAACAAGGGAGGGGCAGAGAGAGGGGGAGAGAGAGAACCCCAAGCAGGCTCCGTGCTATCAGCACAGAGCCCATTGTGGGGCTCAAACTCACAAACTGTGAGATCATGACCTGAACTGAAACCAAGAGTCGGGTGCTTAATGGACTGAGCCACCCAGGAGCTCCCCTTCCATTCTTCTAATAAGGAACTCCTTTGAGGTACATTGTAAGTATGTATAAATTTGCTTGAGGAGGAAATACATATTGAGAAGTCTAAGATAAACAAACAAACAAACAAACAAATAAGAAGAGAGAAGAAAAACAAAGGGTCCAGTTCAGCCTTCATTTCCTCTGGGAAATCCCCAAGCCTCTCCTCCCATGCCCTGTCCCTCAGCCTGAGTTAGGTGCCCATTCTGTGGTTCCAGTACCACACTGAGAGCACCCCACCTTCCCCTATTACCCTGACTTGTAATTGTGATTCATTTATGACCCTTCCAAACCAAGGCATTCTTTTGTTTGTTTGTTTGTTTGTTTGACTTTCTGCATTCCCTGTACTAACTTGCTTGGAGATGAATAAAGCCACTCTTATCTCTACCCAAAGTTTTAGAGTTTAGCATTCAAGAAGAGAACTTCCAACCAAGTTACCTTGGAGCTTTTGTGATTGAGTTTGAGAGTGCCTGTCCTGAAAAACAAAAAAACAAAAAAACAAAAAAACAAAAAAAGGACTCCGCATGGAAGTGAAGTGGAGAGCTCAGGTACTCAGGCTGAAAACTGTTCCTGAAGGTTCGTGTCTAGCAAAAGGTAGTAGCTCATTAAACATTCATGTCCAACCTTGCAAAGAGAAAAGCAGGGGAAGCTTTATCATTTATCATTCTTCAGAGAGGAAGAAAAAGTACATAACAGGGCACAATCCAGTCACCACCTCCAACCAAGGTGGAGAAACCTCTCCCAGTCTCCATGATTTGAGCCAAGAGATGCATTTCTCCAGAAATAGATCTCTTCTCTGTTGCAGATGATTTGAAGACACTGTGGTGACCTTCACCCCTAATTCTCCCCCAGGAGACTCTACCCTGCTGGAACCCAGAGCACATCCCTTCCTCACATGGTGCCCATCTCTGGGTTTCCTGCTGGCTGACCAAAGATCTGAGTCATTCCAGACAGGACTTCCCTGGGCCTGTGTTCTCTGTACTCGGCAGATCCCCATTAGAGCTCCTAGAATTGTCCTTGTCATCTACAAAGGAGAGCAGTCATTCTACTCCAAGGATATTCAACATCCACACCATTGACATTTTAGACGAGAACATTCTTTGTGGTGGGAGTTGTCCTATGCAATGTAGGAAGTTTAGCAACATCCCTGGCCTCTATTCACTAGATGACAGTATCACCCCTTCCAATCACAACAATCGATATAGATATTGCCACATGTCCCGTGGGGATAAGATCATCCCTGGTTGAGACCCATTGGTCTAACACAAGCCTGTGAGGAACTGGGAAACCACGACCTCTGGCCTGCAGCCTATTTTTGTAATGCTTATGATTAAAAATGGTTCTGACATTTGTAAAGATTTATTAATAAAGAAAAATCAAACAAAGAAAATAGATGATAGAGAATATGTGTGGCCCTGATATGGCAGAACATGCACTGGGGTGGAAGGACACAAAAGAAGCCCACCAACTTTGGGCACAGGGTAAAGCAATCCTCTGGACACTAAGTATCTTCAGTCAAATGAAGGACCTGGACCAGCTTCAGGAGTTTGGGGGTTGACATACAGTATCTAAGGACATGGGAGGACAGCTGTAGGACCAGAAAGAGACCCCCTCATATGACCACCACATTCTCATCACAAAAGATTTTGATCTTTAGTCAGACATTGTCTTTTCACAAGATATGGCACGGGCTGTCTTGGAAAGAACCCGGGGGAATGGTTGATTGTCTCATACCCTACTGGGTGAGAAAGCTTCTAGAGAACGTCACTGCCATTCTACAATGTTCATGCCAGGATAAGCAGAGATAAGTGACAAATGGTTCACTTGGGGGAAGGTAGACAGGTCAGCAGAATTTAAATTCAAGCAACAGGGGTTGCAAACATGTTATGCCTAAAAACCAACCTGAGGGGTCCAAGAAGGCTTTCCAGGGAAGGTGGCATTGTCTAGGAAGTGGAATCAGGAAGGCATTAGCTAAGTGAGGGGTGCTTTTAGAGGAAAAGGAAGAAAGGCAGGGGACGTTGCTCTTCAAAAAGAGCACAGCAAGAATAAAGGCTTGGAGCCTAAAGAACAAGGTGTATTTGAAGACCTATGGGGAGTCTGGTATTGCCAAAGGGGAAAGTGAGAAGTGAGGAGCTGGAGAAGTAGACACGGGTCATAAAGGGCCTCATAACACATGCTGAGGAACCTGTCTTTTATTCTGTAGGCAATGGAAGGTCATGGAATGGATTTTTTTTTCCACAAGTAACATGATAAGTTTTGGATAAATCATTCTCCCTCATTATGTTAGAACAGTCCCACAACTGTCTTCTGAGGAAAACTCTTTTCTCACTCTTTTAAATGACAAAGGTAACACATGTGCATTGCAGAAACTCTGGGAAGTACACCAAAGCAAAATCAATAATAAAAAAAAAATTACAAATAAACTCCTCATGCAGAGGGAACCATTAAGAACTTTTTGGAACACATTTTTCTAATCTTTTTTGTACTTATATTTTTAAGTAGCTGAGATTATACATACATGGTACTTTGTTGTCATTGTTTTTCTATTTGTTTCATATCTATCTCCCTGTTTCTGAAAATGAAGCCAATGAGAGGCTTCATTACTGGTCTCCCTCCTTCTACTTTTCTTACCCCACAATCTCCCCCCCCCCAGCCCATTCTATTCTCAACACAGAAATCAAAGTACTTCTGTCAAAATGTACAGAAAACTATAAATAACAATAAGAAAAAAGTTACATATACATGCACTGTCCAGAGTCTCACTGTGCACATATTAATGTATTTTTTCCGTGTCTTTTTCTGTGAATATTTTTAAACAGCTTACGCCACATGAAGCACAGTAATTGCCTTTCATTTCCTTGTAGCATAAGCCCAACTGTTAATAGGAAGTCAATTATACAAACTAATATTTATTAAGAAAAACATTTGCCATTCATACAGTCCTCCAGCTAATGTAGATCTCCCCTTCTTCCTTCAGCCCCAGATCAAGAGAGGCTACCACAGAGCAGCAACTTGGTTGGATTGCTTAAATCCACTGCAAATTTTTTGTTTTAAATTACTTTCTGGTGTTATGCCCTCAGCTTGTAAAAGAGATAGCATTTTTAATATGAAATTTGCTGTCATGTTTGCAGTAAGGACATGATTGGGGTCTTGTCCACTACGTCAGGTGATGTCTCCTGTAAGAGGCCTCAAGAGAAACATTCTTTTCATAGCTATTGCTAAAAAATGTTTTGCTCCTCAACAGAGAGCATGAGTTTTAAGAAAACTCATTGACAGTGCAATCCAGGTAACTCAATGTATTCTTTTCTTTTTATTGGTCACTAGAGACTAAAGCTTATGTCTAGTATAATAACTAGTATATATTATATGGTATTCTGTAGGGTATAGACCAATATTGCCTTTTTTATATATATAAAGTCTTTATTACAGGCAATACTGGTCCACACACAACATAGTACCAACAGTATAAGTTTAATCTTTCAAAATCATCAGTTAGACAACAAAAGACCAAAAAATAAAATTTGAGTCAATATTTAAATATTATGAGAATATTAAAAATATTCTCAATGCACATTATCCTCAGTTCCCTTATTAATCATAAAACATACAAGTACAGAAAAGTACCTCATTTAACATATATTAGTGCTTCATACCAGCCACCATGTAGAAATTTATAGCATAAATTTGTGTCCTAAACTTTTATCTATCCTTGTCTCATTCTATCCTTATTTCCTCTTTCCCTTGACTCTCTGTATAATTATAATTATGTATAATATTCATGCATGTACAGGCACATATATCCATATAAAATGCATATGTATACATATATTTCTACAATGCACTATCTCTTTTTTTTTTTTTTTCAACGTTTATTTTTTATTTTTGGGACAGAGAGAGACAGAGCATGAACGGGGGAGGGGCAGAGAGAGAGGGAGACAGAGAATCGGAAACAGGCTCCAGGCTCTGAGCCATCAGCCCAGAGCCTGACGCGGGGCTCGAACTCACGGACCGCGAGATCGTGACCTGGCTGAAGTCGGACGCTTAACCGACTGCGCCACCCAGGCGCCCCAGACAATGCACTATCTCTTATGGTATAGTAAATTTATAACATTTTTGGAATGAGAAAAGGTCTCAATAAGCAACTGTTGTACAGATAAGTAGGCAGGGCCAGTCTGGAGACAGGGAGACCAGGTAGAGAAGTACGGCAAAGTGACGGGCAATGCCAGTTTGACCTAAGGCCACAAGTGTTCAGATGCACGGAAGGAAATAGAATGAGAGATATTTGTAAGGCAGAAACATCTCAACCTGATGACTGGTTAGTTGGGATGGAAGGAGAAGTGACCTTGAGGCTTCTGGCTTAGACTGTAGAGTTACCAGTTGGGGCAGGGAGTGTTCTATGAGGAAGTGTGAAGCACTCATTCTTGAACACGTTGATCTGAAGGAAACTGTCCAGGACAGCTGGATGGAGATGTGAAGCCTTCTTTACCACTTCACAAATTTACGTTGATGTTCATTTGCTCCCACTACTTTTCTCTGCCTGGAAAACAGCCACTTTTGCTTCTACTACTGACCTAATTTGAGCCATCTTTGTGGGTCCAGTTGAGTTCCTAAACTTCCAAGAAGTGTGTTTGTTCACTTCTTTCTTCTGACCTCCCATAGCTCTTATTATTAGGATTCCACTCAGAGCAAAGGTGTGAAGTTGCCCCATGTTGCTCTTGTTCTAGGTCACAGGTGAAAATCACCTACTTATTCATTGAATGAATATTTAGTGGGAACCATCCACACATCCTGGCTCGGTGATGAGCACACAGGTGACTCAAGCATGGGGCATGATCCTGGCTGTCCCCTGGAGGAGGAGACAACACACACTATATAAACAAGTCCCTGTATGCCTCCTGAGGGCACACAAGCTCCATTCTCTTTCTTATACTTTCTCATGGTGGCAAGCTTGCTCAGGTTACACACAGAGCCAAGCTTCAACAAATAGCATATCAACTGGTAGATTATTGATTCAAGCCGGCAGAAGAGAAAATCCATAGCAAACCTTGGTGGATCAAATCTGATCTTTTTTGAGCCACCAAGATTCCCTTATACAATTTGAGTCATGACAGTTAATAATGCAGCCCCCATCCCTAAAGTGTGGCTTTTATCTGCTTGGCCACGTTAGGCTGGCTCCTGTTGCTCAGGCCCAGGAGAGGCAAAATCTCATCTGACACTCTGACGTGGCCAGCAGGTTTTTGCTCTTGCAGAGTGGACCTCATTTTTACTAGTAGCCAACAGGAATTAGAGCCATGGCAGTAAGGACTGTCTCTACTCAGATACATAAAGCAGGTGAGGTGACTTAGTAGCATTTCACAAGGTACTGAACTGGGAGTTGGGAAGAGTTGTCTTCAGGCACTGAATCTACCCTTAACTAACTACTTTCACTTGGGCCGGTGGCAACCTGCCCTAATTCATAAAAGAAGGTAGCAGGAAAGGTGATATTTCAGAACGCTTTCAGCTCTTTTTCTTCTGTTTTGTTTTGTGAGATTAAAAGAAAAAAATGTCTGTGGTTAAGAGTTTTCCAGAATGACGGTTACTCAGAGTGACGTCTCTGAGTGCTCCAAGCACATCAATGGGAAGATCTAGATATAGAAACTACCAGGTTTAGAAGTTAGGCAATATTCGGGTGTTGTCTTGGAGAAACTCTTCCACTGCATGAGAATGATTTATCCAGAAAGGACAATGTGCCTGGGTTGAGGTGGTGTCCTAAAGTCTCAACACCTCCAGCTTATTGCCTGGAGCATGAAGGCGTGGCTGAGAGTCTTCAACTGGGCAAGATGGAGAAAGCTCTAGGCCTGAAATGAAAGACGTCACTCCTGGTCCCACCACTTGCTGCTGATGGAGCTTGGGACAGAGTCTGAGATCTCTTTGACCTCAGTCTCTTTGCTTAAAAAAATAAGGGTTTCTCTTCAATTTCCTGTCTACCTCTAGCATCCTATAACCTCTTGTAAACTGCATGCACGTGTGGGTATGTGTGTGGTTTGCAGCAAATGCTTTGTTTAAAATTGCAAGTTCTTTTAGTGTTCATAATGACAGTGTCTGACGATTTCTAACATTCTGGAAACAAACAGCTTCTTGGCTTTCTTCAGCACACCACACAGTTGTGAAAAGCACACAGGCTTTGAAGTTGAGGGACCTGGGCTCACAATCCACCACTGCCACCTCTTAACGGTGTGGCTCTGAGCAAGTTACGTTATAATTATCACTGGGGTACACTTTTGCCGTGAGGAGGGCCTGTACAGAGCGCCTGGTACATAGTCCATCTTTACTCACTGGGTAATTCTCCCACTGTAATGTCTGCAGGATTTATAAAAACATTTGAGTCTACTAATCAAATGGCTAATGGATGAACAGTGCTGTCATAGTTTGATGTATTCCACAAGATAATGAGGTAAGAGTGTCTTAATGTAGGAGATAAAAACAAATGCACAAACTCGACAGGCTCCGTTTCTTCATTTATGAAATCAGGGGCTGTACCAGATTATTATTAAGACCTCTTTATGAGTTTACAATTTTGGCTTATAAACTGGATCTGGATGGAATTTCAAAGCAATTCAAAGAGATAAGTTTCAAAATGGGGTTTTAAGACTAGCATCATCATTGCAATACATTAAAGTATGACTACTTTAGAGGACAGTGTTCATTTGGATGTGTAATTCGAGTCAGATTATTTTAATACTATTTATTGGATGCTTACTTTGTTACATTCCAGTGGCTTGGTTACTTTTGTAGCCACACCTCAGACATGTGGGAAGAACAGGAAAAGATGGAGGAAGAGATGGAGACAGAATGAGGTAGCAGGTCAGGACAAGAGCAAGGACCAGGCAAGGCTGGTGGTGTTTTCGGGCCGAACAATGCCTCTTGCATACGGTAAGTCGTACTTTATGCCGTTGTTCCTGAAAGTAGCTTAGATGCACTTGTAACTTGACTCATATTCTATTGAAAACACTTCCATGACAAAACTTGTTGTCAAAAAGATGTTATTCCCTAATTCTAAATCTATATTGGATCTGCTTAAAGGAAAGTTCAATTCTAGTTCTTTTCCTGGAGAGGAAAAGTGATGTCAAGCTACCCTGATGAGAGCCCGGTGTGGGAACAGCTTGTCTGGCCTCCTGGGCTCTCTGGGGGAAAGTAGATGGAGAGGAGGAACAGATACATATTCCAGAACTGGACTTTGAATGGGACTTTGGCCAAACTTGGCCCAATTTCTCAACTGAGAGAAAGCACTGACCAAAGCTGAATGCTGACTCAGAGCCAACTTGCTCCGGACACATTGTCCTCTGCCAGGCAAGCTCAGTGCCCTCTCCCCAAAGCACTTATCCAGCCAGGGGGAGGCAATGCCGGGAGCAGAAGCTCCGCTGTTCCCCCCTTCCTTACTGCCTGGTGCCAGCTTTTGTGCAGCTCTCATGACTAGGGGAGGGGTGGGGGGGGGAGAGCGAAGGAAAAGAAGGGCAAGTGGAGAGAGAGGAGATAAGGCCACCCATGAAGATGCAGGGTGAGAGAAAGCCAGGAAAAGCCAGGAGGGAGTCACCGCAGGAAAAGAAAGCAATCTGAACAAACTTGGGGACTAAGGGAAAAGTGAGGAATGGTTTCAGGGAAGCCTCATGAACATGATGGAAAACAAGGAGGAAGGGAAGGGTCCCAGGATGGAAAGACAGTTGGGGAAGAGATAGCAAGGAATTGGATCAAGTCAGAGCTCCTTCAGGTGCTGACCCAAACCTCGAGTTCAAACCTTCTTGATTTAGAAAAATGTCCTGTGATTAACTCTTCAATATGAAGCCCAGTGTGTAGGAATTTCCTTTAACTGTTGCTTCTTTACATACTTCTGGAATGACAACGAATTTAAGCACGATAGCTCATTTTCCAGGAAGATTCATGGCAGGATTTCTAATTCTGCAGAGACTGCATTTGCAGAAGTTGTAACAGGAATGGCATGCTGAAATGTTGGTGGGGGTGGAAGAGGGGGAGGGGTTAATATTCAAAGTGAGGTTGGCATTCATTTTGAAGTCACTGCCTTAGTTTCAATAGAAATATAAGGAATCAAAGAACCACATTACTGGGCGATCAAGGTTCTAATGTCCAACATGCCCTGTCCTGGGGAGAACACAAACACATGGGACTCATGGCTAATTCAAATGTCCACTCAGTACCCCATTTGTCCAAGCAGTTATGTCAGAGAATAAGATTGTACAAAGTGAATCTTAATTCTTTCTCAGTAGCTGTCTTCTAGAGGTAGACTCTTCAGGCTGAAGAAACAAAGAGCAGAATCAAATGGTTGATGTAACCTACACCTTATGTAAACAACCTCTGGGAGATAAACAAAAGTAAGAGGCAACACCTGTAATTGCTAAGTCACAGGATCGGCCAATCCAATTCCACCGTGGACATAAACAGCCTCTATCAGCCCTACAGATAACACCCCCAGAGCAGCTGATTCTTCTTCCCAGAGGGGTGTGCACACTTGGACCTATGAACCTAATCATTTAGTAATTATTCATTTAATATCTGTCTTCCTTTCCAGACTTAAGCCTGTTGAAGGGTTTCACAGCTCAACAAACTGGAGATGCCCAACAAATCTTGGTTATCTGACTACAGATACCACACCAGTGAACCACACAGAAAATGTGTTTCTTACTCTGTTGTGGTTAATTTACTTTTTAAAAAATTTTTAATGTTTATTTTTACTTTAGGACAGACAGAGCATGAGTTGGGGAGGGGCAGAGAGAGAGAGAGACATACACAGAATCCGAAGCAGGCTCCAGGCTCTGAGCTGTCAGCACAGAGCCTGACACGGGGCTCGAACCCATGAACTGTGAGATCATGGCCTGAGCCAAAGTTGGACACGCAAGCAACTGAGCCACCCAGGTGCCCCTTGGCTAATTTAAAAGAAGTGACAGAGAAAGTGGAAAAGCCCTTGATATCAAGGCAGTAGCTCTGCTCGTGCCCCAGCTCTGTTATTAACTTGCTGTACAGCTTTGGTCAAGTCACTTCCCCATCTTTATCCCTGACTTCTTTGCTGTGAAACATGCCCAGATTAGATTCAATTACCTCTGAGGCAATCCAGCTCTAATAGTCTGTGATTCAGCTTCCCTATAAAGTGGACAGGGGAGGTTTATTTCTGACCACAACAGAACATGAGGAACTCATAAAAATGCCAAACACCACCTAAAGGAAAAGTGGGAACAAGATTTTGTATGAAATATGCTAGGGTTGCATGATGCAAATGTTTCTTTTGTGAGAGAAGGAAGGCCATAGGATATGATTACTTAATCTACCACCAAGCTTCCTGGGCAGCTCTGGCCAAGCTAAAGATACCTATCACTCTTGTTCAAGGTCCATTTCCTACTGAGATGTCACATTGTTGAATTATTGTTGAGTTGAAGTCCAAAAGGGGAAATATTTTGCAATCTAGGGTTGGACCCTGGAGCTATACAATCATGATTACTGATACAGAGTTTCCCAGAAATACTCTGTGCACCAGGGCCACACTGAGGAGCCCTCAGGTTTCAGTGTGCCATTTTGTGAGCTTACTCCGCTAGCGGTGCTGTGTTCCATGAACATTTTCCAAATGAGGTAGTGAAAAGATTTCGTTTTGCCTTTTGTTGGACCATTTATTTTCTTTAATTATATATGAAATAAAGTTTTAAACAAGACTCTTCTTAACAGCTCATTTTAAAAAGCACTTTAGGAATAAGGTCATATTTGTCTTCACATATTTGTCCCCCTGTGATGAGCCAGGGGATAATAAGCCTGGAGCTTCCTGAATCTTAACACAGATGCTGTTTTGATGGTTGTTGACTCTTAAAACTCCCACCACCCCAACAGAGTTCTTCTTTGCAGTGGTGTTGGTACACTTGCAATTATGGACCTAATCATTTATAATAACGGCGATAAAAGGAACTATAACATGATGTGTTCAAAGATGCCTGGATAGGCATTCAGAAACCCCACTTTCCCACCAATTAGTGTATGACCCTGAGGAAGTCCCTGTCTCTCTGAGCCTCAGTTTGTTTCCCTGTGAATGATTCAGCCTGGTGCCCAGAAGCTCCAGGTTCTATGGAGAGCCTCTGAAGTTAAGGTGAGAGGCAGGGGAAGAGGAGAAGAACCAAGAAGCAGATGGGCTCTGGTTTTCTGTAGCAGAAGGTCATTCTTGTCTTTTATGTGTTCAGAGGCTGCAAAAAATTTCACTGAAAAAAGGATTCTGCTGCTTATAAAGAGTTTGAAAAGCACAGGAAACCCACACTGGTTAATGTCCCATGGATCATGATGAAAAAGAATCCTGGTTTCATTTTTTTTTTTTTTTCATGTTACCAACCCCCAGGCCAACCCCAGGTGGAGCCGGGAATTGGGGAAGCACTGCATTTGACTGAGTCTTCAGTTGAAAACTTAGTTAGAATTAGAACTTTAACTTTTAGAAGGGAAGCTTAGAGCTCATCTGTCTACCCTTTCACTTTGTACAGGAGAAATCCAAGGCCTAAAAGGTGAATGACTTGTCCAAGTTCATGCAACCAGGTTGATGGCAAAGTCATCATCAGAAGCCAGGTCTCTAAATCCCAGCCCTTGGCCCTTCCCAGTGCACTGTGCTCTTGGAAAATGAAAGAACCACAAATGGGATGTATAGATATCTTCTGTTGGTGATCCAAAATAAAAATAGTCTTCATCTGCCTCTGTGGTATAGGTTGATCTTTAGATCTATCAAGACCCCCCCAAAAACAAACAAACAAACAAACAAAAAAAACCAGTGCATACACACACACACACACACACACACACACACACACACACACAGAGGCACTTTGCCAAGAGGGATAGGGGTAATGAAAAATCCTTGGCAACTGGATACTTCAAAGCTTCAGAGGGTTTATCTAAAGAAGACTTTGAATAGAGTACAATGTTTTATGGGTTCTCCTAATCCCCAGTAAATGTGCCTTGCTGAATAAGCAGAAACATTTTTAATGACTACTGGAGAGTTATAGACCCAGATCTGTGACTATGTGTTAGAGCTCTGTTTCCTAGGACCTTTAGTCTCCTACATCACAAACCTAGAACATCCTTTAATCTCATTTTAGCCTCACAGTATCCCTGGGAGGAGTGTCATATGTGAGTCCAGAACCTGTTCTCCAGCTGGGAAGTGAGTGTTGGGTGAGCATCAGAGACAGGCACACTTTGTTGAGTTCAGGCCAGGAGGGGGATCCCACATCCAGGGAAGCTCAGGGGGATCAGGTCATGATGTGGGAGACTAAAAGTGTAGAAGAAACAGAGGCCCAAGGCCCTGTGGCTCAAGATTCTGGGAAGGAGACTAAGGGCAGAGAGAGTCCTGGATGCTGAGGGGCTATGAGGGTGGCAAAGCCAGTAAGTTCTTCCTCCCTTGCTCTGTTGCTATTCCTGCCTGTCCTACTTCTGGGGCCTCAGGCCATTCCATTTGAGGCAGCAACTTCAGTGGGGTTGGAATTATAAGAATTTATCCACTATGTTAGAGCATACACTCTATGGGTGTAATGAGCAAATGGGGGCATTTGCAGGGCAGGTAAGACTTGAGTCTAGGCTACAAAGTCAAGCACTGTGGCTTTCTGAGGTCCCTTTCAAGGCTCACACTGGGTCTTTTAAACTTACTCTCCCTTTTGAAGCAGTTCTACTTTTGAAAAATTCATGTCATGTTCTCAGTTTCATCTCCCTCTTGACAATTAGAACTCCTTTTTAGGAGATGGGGGGTTTAATTGTCACTTGACCACTGTATAGATTGATGTGACACACCAAAGCAAGCCCAGCATGGTTCAAAAAAACCTACCAAAGAGCAGAGGATAATAAAAGGTACCAAACACAGAGCGTGAAGTGAAATAAAGCAGAATTGCTGTTGTCTCTACCTTCTGCAGCAAAGGAAACAAAACAGGAATTGAGAAGAGTCAAGGTTAGGATGGGCCTGGCCTCTTCCAAGGCTATATCTGTAAAAAAAAAAAAAAATGCTAGATGATGGAGTGAAAATTCAGGAAGAAGATAGACACACTTTAAAAATATATAGTAAGTTCCAAAAATGATTCATGCAGGACATCTGACATTTTTAGTGGAAATTTGAAAGAAAAATCAGAAAAATGACAGCATCCTTCTACCTGAAGTGAAAATAACTCATGTACTTTCTTCTGACCTCAGGTCTGGTAAGTCTTTACCCTGCAAAATGGGGTAGAAGAAAAATAGCTGTGAGTCATATCCCATGCTGAAAGCTGAAAGATTTTCAAGACAAGAGAAGGTTATTGGAAGGCCCATAGCTCAGAAATAAAAGGCAAACAAAAACTTTGGTAGTGAAAAAAGAGGCAGAGACTGCCTGGGGAAAGACAGACAAGAGGGTAGTGAAAGAAAGTGAAGGCGGGTCCACATAGAACACTTTTTATCAGCCAAGGAGCATTCACATGAGGGTACCCATAAAGGCAGTAAGGCTCCACACTTGCATATAAAGCAAGAAGAATGATGAGATATACAGAGCCTGCATCCAGCTTTCCATGCCTCACCATAACCCTCCCCAAAGCCTAACATTGACAACATCCTCGAGTTCTGGGTATGTGCAATCTTGGGCCAACCACTCACATTCCAATAACTAAGATTTTCAGTGTGGATCTTAGGGAGGCCTAGGGAAGCGTATCTTTTGTTAGGAGAGGAATCCAGAGAGATTTGGCAGATGTGCTATAATAAGGTTCACTCACTAAGTATATGCTTTAAGGTCACTTACTGTAGAATCATAGGGTTCTGTGGGTTTGGAAGGTGGAAACATTAGGTATCTATTGTTGTATAACAAATTAAAAATTGTGACCCAACTGTATTCTGTCTACAAGCAACTCACTTCAAATATAATGATATAGTCTGGTTGAAAGTAAAGGAATGGAATAAGGTAGGTCATAGAAACACTAACCAAAGAAAAACAGAAGTGGCTATATTATTACTGGATACAGTAGACTTCAGCACAAAGAAAACTACAAGAGATAGAGAGGGGCATTATGTAATGATAAAAGGGTCAATCTACCAAGAAGACATAATAATCCTGAATGTGTATGCACCAAAAAACGGAGCTGCAAAATATGTGAGCAAAAACCAATAAAACAGAAAGGAGAAACAGACAAAGCTACAATGATAGTTTGGGACTTCAACACCTGTTTCTCTCTCAACAACTGAGAGAACAACTAGTCAGAAATTAGCAAAGATATATAAGAACTCAATAAGACATTAACCAACAGGATCTGACTGACATTTATAGAATACCACCCAACAGCAGAATATACTTTTCAAGTCCTTAGGTAACAGATATGTCTTTGACTGTTTTCATAGCACAAGCATATCTCACATACAGTTTATGTATCTTTATGTTTGACATAGGATATATTCTTCTATTTGCATATAAGTGAATAAATAGAGATAGGAAGTTGCATATACATAAATTAATTTATTCAATTTGCATCCTTTCTTGTGTATCAGGGACTGTGTTAGATGCTTGATTACATGAAGAACTCAGACAATCCCTGACCAGAATTACTTGGGGAGTCAGAGTTCTAGGTGGGATAAAAGTAGAGTGAATATTTGGAGTAATGTAGGGAAACAAAGGGATAGATTCCACCTGGTGTGGGTGCCAGGGAGAATAGAAAAGGCCTCAGGGAGGAAGTTTCACTTGTGTCAATTCTTGAAAGATGACTAAGTGTGATCTAGCAATCCTGAGACAACCAAAGTGACCACATCCCTCACACACACTCTTGTGCATACAGAGGGAGTGTGTATATATATATATATATATATATATATATATATATATATATATGTATATTTTAATATCCCAAGTAGCCATGCCAGCCTTGTAGCTGGGGAGCCCAAGAAAGAAAATCCACTGCACCTTCGGATCATTCCTATCTATCTCAGGAGGTCTAAGGGAGGTGGGAAGAACCTTCTCCAAATGCCTTCCTCATATCATTCCTCCGTTCTCTCTTCCAGCTGGTGAGCCCCAACAGCCATGGATCTTCCAAAGCTAGTGAAGCCAGGATAGACTTTCTGACAAACAGACATTTAAGTTCTTTACTAACCTTTTCCTGTAGGTTCTAGCTCTTATCCTCTGACTTGTTCCTCACAAGCTTCTGTCAATCTTATCAGTCAGGTTAGCTGGACACAGTTGTATATCATGTGTCCTTGTTTTGCTTGTAGAAAATAAGAGTCTGTTACATAACTCCTCCATCTCCACAGAAACACAGATGAGCCCCTTTTGTTTTTTGTGATGCTTTCAGAATCTTTGGAAAAACATTCCATAAATAAACAGATTCCAGGGCATTGGGGTACTTGATGGGAGGAAATCATCTATACAAAGAGTGAATTTTGTACAAATAGCAACTATGAAGGGGAAGATGACATCCATGGATACTCATTCATACTCCCAGTATAATATAGAGATCTGTTTATCCACTGAGTCAAACAAATAAACATACATATATTTCAAGGCTCCTTTTCCCTGACTGTGGCTGAGGAGGAAGAAGGCTTTCATTTCTATAGACTTCCAGTCACTCCTGAGGAGCACACTCACATCATGTTTACATATCACAGCCTTCCTGCTACTTCACCAAACGCCTCCTAGCCTTTGCTCAGTGAGCCAGCCGGGCTCCCAGAAAAGCCTTCATTCTTTCCCAACTGTGCCTCCTAGGACAGATGTTCTCTATCAAGAACACCAAGTCCTGTCCTGAGGTCGTAACCAGCAAAAACTCATGAGTGGCCCTTGCCTTTGGGAGATGATGTCATGCATTGTGGAGATGTGTGCTACAGTCTTCCCCCCAAGGCAGAAGATAGCATGGACAGCATGGGGGCTAGGGTGGGGGATTGGGTGAGCCATCCCCCTCTCATGTGATGTGTGGCTGCAGTGCATAAGCTAGCCTGGGAGAACATCTCTTGTCCCAGTCATCTCCAGGAGAGGATTGTACAGCTCCTTGGACAGTTCCCAACGCCCTCTGCCTGCAATACATTCTTCTTAAGGTAATGCTGTAGCATAAGCAAGTGTTCTCTCCCATACTCGGCAGGCTTTCAGCATGGCCCCACCATCTGTACAGAGAGCAAGGTTTCACATGGCTGTGGCATCCTCCAGTGAGAACTCAGCAGTCTGGGGGAAAGCAGTATGAGCAGCAGAAAGGATGCCCCAAAGCTGAGCACTCTACATGATAGGGCAGGCTTTGAGGGCCTTGCTTACTGTACGTACACTAACACACTTATATGCCCTAACAACACTTTGATGGACGCTAACATGCTCTGATTTCTGAGCCCACAGCCAAGAGTAGTCAATCCTCAGGGGATCCTAGAGCCGGCAGGGACAGGCCTAGTGACATTGCCTAGCACACAGAGTGTACTCAATACATATTTGTTGAACAAAAGAATGAGCAAAGACATCAGAAAAGGCCCAGCTAACAGGAAGAGAGGGCTCTCCAAAACCACTCAATCTGCTAAAATTGATGCTCTTGTGCCTGAGGTCTATTAGGAGAAGGAAAAGAACTCCAAATTGCAAACTGCCTGGTTAGTGCTAGAAACTTAATTTATTATCTCAACTACTTACACAGTTATCCTGTGTAGTATAAGAACACATTTTACAGACAAGGAAATGGAAGCACGGAGAAGTGGAGTGGTTTGCCCCAGGTCCTTCATCTAGGAAGAAGCAAGGCCTTGGTCCCAGCTTGGATCTGCCTCATAGGCCTGTGCCCTTGACCATATTTTACTACCTCATTTTAGACATCACTTCAAACTGAGCTCTTCCTCTTCTCCTTCCTGGACCAATTCAACCCTCCACCTATCCCTCTGTGTTGTTTTAACAGATATCCAACTGGTGTCTCTGTTTCCAGTCTCTGCCCACCATCATTCCATGCATCATTTTTCAGGCTGTACCTGAGTAATCTTTATCAAAACCAATGCAGATCATGTCATTCACTGTTAGAAACCTCAGATACCCCTCGCTGGCCTGGCACCCATGGTCCTTCCTGGCTGGCTCCAGGGTGCCCTTCCAGTGTCACCTCTGCCACTTCCCACAGCACTGCCCATTGCCTGACCATTCTTATGCTTTGCTTATGGGACTTGGGAAGCTTCCCCTTCTTCTCTCAACCCAAAAAACAGCACCCTGTCACCCATCACCACCTGCTACCAACATCACCTTTCTCCCTCTACCATCAAAATCCTTACCTTATCCATGACTCCTTCTTGGACTTGCATGGAACAGCCCCTGCCCTGAATTCCCACAACACAGCATATTTACTGAACATATTAAACTTAGTATTTAAGCATATTTTTTCCTTATAAGCATATATTTTCTAACAGTTAGGTATTTTGCTTGATATAGTCCCAATTCCTGGCATAGAGCCAAATACATAATTAATAATGACCAACAACAACAAAAAAGAATTAAATTACAATCTGAGAACTTCAAAAAAAATAATAATAACCAACAAATGATAGAAAACAGTCCATACTCATAGCATTGGAGTAATCAGGTTAAATGCTGGTAAATTCATAGGAGTAATCAGGTTAAATGCTGGTAAGAATGCAGAGCATGCAATTTATTTTAGAATGACTTACATTCACGAACACTTGCATTTGTAAAAAGTGTTGGGCCTAAAAAAGGTAAAGTTCAATTTTATGGAAATATACTTCTATGGCACACCTCATTCCCCCTCAATTCCAGATGAACAAAGTCACTATTTTAAGTAGTAATGTGCACTTTAAATAAACTCCAGGCACTGGTCTATTAGTTCACAGGTGATCTCTAAAGGACCAGAAAGATAGAATTTATATATACAAATTCTATAAATTCTATACACCATGTACCTTTTTGATGATCATCTCAGCAGGCAATCTGGATTTATTGGGATAGCCCTCCAATGGAGGCAGGCAGGCTAAGGAACATGTGTGATGTGGGCTGAGTGGTTCTTCAATGTATCACCTGCACAGCATGCTTTATGGCTCAGTTTCCTCAGCTGTAGAAAGGACACAACATTGCTTATCAAACAGGATGATTTTAAAGCAACACAATTAAATCCTTTGGATTAGCGTCTCATTAAATTTGAATATGGATGGGATCTAGGGTGAAGTTTACTTTTGTACTATTCATAAAAGAAAAGGTTTAGAAAATCAAGAGCCATATAAACCACACTGCTGGGTGGAGGGATGTGAAAATATCTAAGCAAATAAACTGTCTTTAAGCCACTTCAAACATTAGGAAAGCATTTATTTGCATATAGATGAATGATACGGCTGCCTCTGCCCGGAACCATTTTTCACTTTCCCCTTTTGCCTAACCAACTTTTACTTACCCTTCAAGTCATGCTTTAACTGTCACTCCCCATGGAAGCCTCCACTGACCCCTAGACTAAGTGACTCACTCCTATTATACTCTTAGATTACCCTACGTCCTCCATTATTTTAATTGCTTGTTTATTAACTGTCTTCCAGGCCAGGCAGCCAATTCCACAGGAACAGTAGTGGCAATGTCCTTAGCACTTCACACAATCCCTAGCACACTCCCCGAAAATGAGTCAATGATAGGCTGATTACAAATCAGAGGTTTCACTAAGACACTTAGCTGAAGGAGTCACTGAAACAGTCACACCTTTAACCATCCTCTCTTCCTCTCTTTCTCTTTCATCAACAATTTATCAAATGCCTACCTTGCCTCAGATTCCATGTTAGGTGAGGATGTAGACCCAATTTTCTGTGCAAAGCAACTCACTGCATCCCGTTCGTGTGTATGCAGAAGCCACATAATGCTTTGCAGCACTTATCAATGGAGGTATTGTTCTCAACTAGGTTGTAAGCTCCTAGAACTCAGAGTTGGGGTCTTATCCATCTTACATCACCAGAGTACAATGAGTGGCTCAGAGTAAGTACCTCATAATTATATATGGAGTAGTGAGAACATTTTTCATTCCCTCAAAAAAGAAACCCATATCATTTGTAGTCATTTCTCACTTCTTACTATCCCTTCCCCTGGAAGCTACTAATACACATTACATCTTTCATATAAATAGAATCACAATGTATTGTCTCTGTCACATGCTCCTTTCACATAATAGATATTTTTAAGCCATGTTATAGCATGCATCAATATTTCATTCCCTGTTATTGCCAAATAATATTCCATTGTATGGATATACCGCATTTTGTTTATCTATTTGTCAATTGATCAACATTTCAGATGTTACAACTTTTTGGCTATTATAATCAATTCTTTCCTGAATATTCATGTGCAAGTTTCTCTGTAAAGATGTTTTTAACTCTCTGGATATATATCTAGGAGTGGAATTGCTGGGTTATATGGTAACTAATATTCCCAAAGTGGCTACACTATTTAATATTGCCACTAGCAAAGACCAAGGGCTCCAATTTTTCCACATCCTCATGAACATTTGTTATCATTTTTGCCATTTATTTTAGGCATCCTAGTGGGTGTGAAGTGGTATCCAATTGTAGTTTGGGCTTGCACTTCCCTAATGCTAATGATGTTGAACATCTTCATGTGCTCATAGCCATTTGTATATATTCTTTGGAGAAACGTCTATTCAAATCCTTTGCCCATCTTTAATTTTTTTTAATGTCTATTCATTTTGAGAGACAGAGAGACAGAGCATGAGTGGGGGAGGGGCAGAGAGAGAGGGGAACACAGAATCGGAAGCAGGCTCCAGGCTCTGAGCTGTCAGCACAGAGCCTGACGCGGGGCTCGAACTCACAGACTGCAAGATCATGACCTCAGCTAAAGTTGGACACCCAACCGACTGAGCCACCCAGGTGCCCCTCCTTTGCCCATCTTTAAATTTGGGTTGTCTTTCTGGAGGCGTTGTTGCTTATTTCTTCTGGATAAATTTTCTTATCAGACACATGATGTGCAGTATTTCCTCTCAGTCTATGGATAGTTTTTCGCCTTCTTTATGCTATCTTTTGAAGCACATTTTTCTTTTATTTTGATGAAGTCCAATTTATCTGGTTTTTTTTCTTTTTTCATGTGTATGTTTAGTATCACAACCCATGGTCATAAAAATTTGCTCCTATGTATTCTTCTAAGAGTTTCATAGTTTCAGCTCCCACATGTAATTATGTTCCATTTTGAATTAATTTTTGTACCTGATGTGAGGCAGAAATTTAACTTCATTCTTTTGCAAGTAGATATCTATTTATTTCAGTACCATTTGTTGAAAAGACTATTCTTTCTCTATGGGATGTTTTTACCATGTTTTTAAGAGAAATTAGAGATTCTTTAATAACTTGTAAAAACAGAACCAAGGAAATAAAATTATTTACTACTAATATAGTGTTGCTATATTTAGAAAATAAAAATTCAGGACATCTAGTTAAATTTGAATTTCAGGTAAATAATGAATAACTTTTTAGTATCAGTATGTCCCAAATATTGCATGGAACACACTTATATTAAAAATTATTTGTTGGGCCACCTGGGTGGCTCAGTCAGTTGAGTGTCGAACTCTTGATTTTGGCTCAGGTTGTTATCCTACAGTCGTGGGATAGAACCCCATATCAGCACAGAGTCTACTGAAGATTGTCTCTCTCTCTCTCTCCATCTGCCCCTCCCCTGTTCGCTCTCTCTTTCCCTCTGTGTGTTTCTAACAAACAACAACAAAATTATTTGTTTTTTATTTTAAATTCAAATTTAATTGGATGTCTTATAGTTTTTCTGCCAACTCTATGTAATTGTGTCTCCCTTTTATGAATCAGGCTGCTAAGACCTGAAGGAACCAGTTACACATTGTTCAGAGATTGCTGGAAATGTCACTGTCACTGGAATGTCCTCCCAGCATCATGTCCATATATCCAATACTATGTGACCTTGAATGTGTCTCTCTCAATAACCTAGTTTCTCCTATTGCAAAATTGAATTCTTACTAGAGATAAGAAGAGCCAGTAATTGTATGTAAGATCTCTTTACACAGCATCATATGCTTGCTAATTTAAAAAAATGAATAATAAAAAAAACCCTATCCTGTGATTTTTGAGGTTTCTTTACACTTCCCTGACAGTTTTAGAGTCAGCCTTCCCCTTTCTTCTCCATTCCATTTGTCTTTTTTTTTAAGTTTAATATTTATTTTGAGAGAGAGAGAGAGAGAGAGCATGAGCACATGCATGTGGGAGGGGCAGAGAGAAAGGGAGAGAGAGAATCCAAAGTAGGCTTCACAATGTCAGTGCAGAGCCTGATATGGGGCTTAATCTCCTCAACCATGAGATCACAATCTGAGCCAAGATCAAGAGTGGAACGCTTAACCGACTGAGTCACCCAGGTGCCCCACCATTTTGTCTTTTTTAAGGATAGGAATTGAAAAGGACTGGAGGACTGAGATGTGTAGTCTTGATACATTCTATAACTAACATATATTCTCTTTAGGAGGAAAATCTCTCCTTGACCTTCGAAAGTGGCAAGCAATTTTTAAACAAGTCCAACATTCTCCCTTCTCCCAAGAGAGGACAGAATGTCCATTAGCTTCCAAGTAAACCTGCAGCCATGCCCCTCAGGTCGGGTGTGGCTAGTTATCTAAACAGCCTGTGAACGAGGTAGCAGAGGCCACATTGAAGCAAGCTGTGAGAATGGCTCTTGGTATACCAGATTCTACGTCAGAATTACACTGCAGACCTTGACCTTCACAGGTTGAAACCAGAAAGCTTCCTCTGCCTACTTTGTAAAATCCATGATTTAATAGATAGCGCCACTGTACATCCATAAATGGTCTACTATTTTCTCCATTAAGCACACATGTTCGAAGATTTATAAATTGCTGCATGACTCTATAACAGATCTGTTTGATCCTTTTGGAGGACAAAACTTAAGTGCTACAGAAATGAGACATTTATGATTTTCTGATAGCATCTTTAAATAACAACAGATCTAAATATCCTTTTAGTTTTTTTTTTTTTTTTTACCATTTCTCAAGATTTCAGAGCAGATCCTTTTATACAGAAAAGATTGGAACATGTATTATCTTTTAGCACTTGCTAAAACGCCCTCTTCACAGCTGTTCCTGCTGGAAAAATTCTAAGAAAAGGTAATGATTCTTTACAGGTTTTTAACTGATCGATTCATGTGGCATCTAAGTATAATTGTAAGATATTTATGGGGTCTCAGTTCCCCTTGGAAAAGTCCTGATAATGATTATAATAAAACCTTAGTAAATTTTAATGAAAGGGGCCAAAGAAAAAAATAATCCCAAGAATTTAAAATTCACAAGGTTGGATTGTTGGAAATTTTATACATGGACATCTATCTAGTTACCTAAAAATAAACATGTTATTTCTTTTGATTATCTTAGAAGTGTTATAAGAATGGTCCTTAAGAGTATGAGATTTTTTTAAAAGAAAAAGTTCTTATTTTCTTCTAATTACAAACTATAATTTAAAGTACAAACTATAATTTAAAATAATTTCAATACAGTTGGTATTTCAACCAAGGTATTCTGCTTTAAATACAACCACACACAACATTTAGATGAAACATTATTAGTAACCAATATCGGTTTAATGAGAGTATATGGCTTAAATTAACATTAGCAAGGTTAACAACTTTGGCATTGATGGCTTTGGTGTGGCTGATATTAACGTCAATAATAAATAAAGAGAATGTTGATTTTGAAAGAAGCCTAAGACCTTGGAAAGCAATAAAAACTTCGGCATGCAAGGAGGGCTCCTTTCTGAAGGACACATTTACAAGAGGCATGGCAGTTGGTTGATAATCTGAACCATTGCCAGGACGATCACATACTCAGGGGTGTGTGGGTAAGGATCCATTTCTTCTAGAAGCCAGGGCTCAGACACCCCAGACTGTGGTTATCTCTGTCCTTGATGTTACAGCCTCTGGGGTCAGGAGTCCAGCTTGGAAACAGCTCCTCAATTACCCATTTATAGGAGGCTTTCAGTATAGCACCTTTGACATATCCAGATTTCATGTTATCTTCCCTTTGATCTATAACAGTGTTTGAGCTTTGTCAAAACACAGGAGTCAGTGGGGAATCTTTTCAGGTTACCATAAAAGCCAAGCTAATTAAGTCATTCAACCTTTCATAAAAATCACACATAATGGTAATTTGGTCTTAATTTAGTTGAATAGAATCAAGAGGAAGTCCAGCATAACTAGGAAACTACATCCAACATCTAAGTCAAGTGCTTACCATCTCTGTCTCTCTCTTTAGTTCTACTCTGAAAATATGCCTTAGAGGTTGGGAAGCTTTCAGATCAAAGTATACAAAAGGACCATTCAGTATCTCTCACTGTAGATTCTGTTCCACATGAGCTTCAACTTGTACAGGAGAATTCAGTGGAGCAGTGGGCTCCTCTTGCAGGCTTTGCCTAGAGAATTCAAATTCATCCTGGTTTTGCCTCATCTCTTAGCCACTCTGGGATCCACTTTCTTTACCTGTAAAATTAAGAAATTAGATGAAATATTAGAACTCTAGATAATTTCCCACCTCCAAATTCTATGATCTCCAAATGATTTTTGGTAAAATCACTTCCCACTTTTACTGAAGCTCTCCTCCTGTCATTTATGGCCAAGTGGAGGATGGATGTGTTTGAATGTTGGAGAGTGGAAGGTGAGGGAGGGGCCAGGAAGGTGAGAAAAAAGCTCAAGGTCAATCAAAGCCTAGGCTGTGGTTTCCTGTCTGTCCTGGAAAAGGGGATTTCCCAAGCTTCAGAGCCAGAGCCTTCCTTATCACTTGTTACTCTATTATGGATAACAATCAGCATAATTAACAATGGGTGTGCACCACACAATCGAAAAGACCCAATGCTATTTGGCAACAGAAAGTTTCATAAAGGAACTGTTGGCTCCCTTTTGTCTGAGCTTAGGTACAGATGAAAAATAGAAAAGTCAATTAAAATTATCCTACAAACTCTCCATTACTTAAAAACAAGCAAAAAAGGGGGTGAAATTGATTCCAGACCATATAATGCATTTGCAGATATTAACTAACAGTTATTAGTGTTTGCGGGATGTTTACCGAACTCTGAAATAAACTGGTTGTTTACAGAACTTCCTCATTCCTGAAAGTTCTCTACCTAAGCAGTTTGTCCCCTATGTGCAAAGGATGTGTTTTTTGAGCACACAAAAGAAAAGGCCATCCAGTGTCTCCCATGAGTTACTGTGTGGGAGGGAAACTCAGTCTTAGCCAAATCACTGTCCTACAGTGAAGCGCCTTACATGACCTGTGGGAGAATGAGTCAAGAAGCATCAAATCCATGAGAACAGCTTGTATTTATTTATAGCAGAAATCAGAGGATTGAGAACACATGGCTGGATCAGGAGCCAGCATACCATGTATTAATGCTGAGTGCCTACTAAGTGCCAGGATTACTCTAGGCCCTAGGGACTCAATGAAGAAACAAAGCCAACAGGGTCCCAGCCCTTAATGGAGCTTAGAGTTTAGCAAATGGGCAGATGTTAAAGGAATAGAGCCAAGCCGTGATTTCCCATCGGTGCAGATATCAGGATTTCCCAAGCTTCAGAGATAGTTGGTCTTAAACATACAACAAGTGCAGTGAGGGAGAAGTACAAGGTGCAAAAGACAAGTTGGTCAGTTTTTGGTGGCATGAGACCTCACACAACATCCATCCTCAGGACCTCAGAGGGACTCACAGAACCCTCAGGGTTAATGATGGGAATGAATGATGCCATTTTCTGGGTGTCAGTGTTTACTAGTGACCAGGTACTTCCATACATTATTTCATTTAAAACAGGGGTCAGACACTGGACTCTCTCTCTGCTTTTGAAAGGTTGATTATCCATAATTAGAGCGTGGGGAGGGGCTTATACTCAGGATTTAGATACAGAACATGCTCTCATTTGCAAGAAAAAAAAATGAGATTCAGGATCTCATTTGCTAATGCCTTATTAAATTTTTATAACATGCTATTTTTCACATGCAAAATGTGGTCACTGATGGAGCCTTAATACCATATAATTGTGGTGTTTCACTAGTAATGAGAATAAGCATGGGTTCTTACAGGGTCTCAGATAGGTAGATGGCTGGAGGCCAAGGGGCAGCATGGTATCATGGAGCACAGAATCATAGCCTGGGTGTCCCAACTCCCCACCCCAGTATCTCTACCTCTAATCAGGGGCCAGAGGCTTTGGGGAGGTGGGGGAAGAATATGCAAATGATGTGCCTTAATAACAAGCTCAGGAATGTGGCCTTATTCTCCCTGTCCTTCCCCAATACAGCTTCTTAGATCAGACATCCTATCTTGGAGGCTTGAGTGTGGGGACTGTGTAATTTTACTAATGTCAAGACAGTTTTTTAAGCCACTATGTAAAAAGTTAAATTCATGTATTCAAATCCCCACTACATACGGATTTCCCTGGACAACTAACAAAGCAGTTCAGTACACTAGGAGAAGATTTAGTTTTAGGAGGTCTGAAAATAAAACGTGCCACTAGCATCTTTACCCAGTAACACGAATGACTAATAATAGATTAAAAGGAGAAATTCATTTGTGGGATATTTATTAGTATACATGCAAAGCCATTTGCCAGTTCAATTTCCCCATTTCCCATTTTTCTTCCTTCCACAAAATTTAATAACAGGAAAAAATATAAAATTAGATGACTGGGTGTTGTATGGAAAACAATTTGACAATAAATTTCATATTTAAAAAAAATAAGAAAAAATATAAAAATATTTCTGCCACAGGGGTGCCTGGGTGGTTCAGTCAGTTAAGCTTCCAACTCTTGACTTTAGCTCAAGTCGTGATCTCACAGTCGTGAGATGGAGACCCACGTCAGGCAGGATTCTCTCTCACCTTCTGCCCCTCCCCTGCTTGCTTCTCTCTCTCTCTCTCCCTCTCCAAAATTTGCTTGGAACAAAAGAGAATTGGGAAACCATGTGAACACTCCAACTGTCTGAATGGACAAGGTAGAAAGTGGGAGGCAGATAGAATATAGGGTAAAAGACAGTGTATGACACATGTCATTGATAAATAGTTGCCCTTTAAACTAAAAATTTTCAATAATGCCTAAAATAAGTCACTGTCCATGAACTTAATATGGTCAAAATATTTTCTGTGTCTTTCAAATTATCAACCAGTATTTTTTACTTCTTTTGAGTAGGTTTTTTTTTTTTTTAATAGTTTAAGAACTGTCATTGAATCCTCTCCCACATAGCATTTAACTCTTTGACATGTGGTCACTTAAAGGCATTTTGGATTTTACTAAATATTGGCAGTGCAGCAGTGGGTAGTAGAAACAATTAAGGTTGGGGAACATTGATCATCTTTGTTCCCTTAACCTATGCGCAGGTCCCATTGAAACCTCCCCCTCTTCGGGAGGAGCCTGATCTGTTACAGTCCCACTCTCCTGCTCATCCAGCCACCCCTTTGGTCATTCAGGTTTCCCTCTCCTTTTTTTTTAAGGCAATGAAGGAGAAACACCAATGGTTCATGTGTGCTGAATTAGAGGTAGGGTTTTGATAGAGGTGGGGGGAAAAGGAGTGTGCATTTCATGAAGGAGACAATGTGAAAAATTGTGCTCATGGGTCAGGAGGATGGAGCAGCTTACAGTAGTCCAAGTGCAATGACATGAAGAAAAGGAAAGGAAAGTAGGTTAGGGCAAATTGGTGAGATCTCCACCACAATTAAATGATATGGGCCTCAGGCATGTCTATAGGCTAATTCATCTGTCAAACTGTAAATGTGGAATCTACTTCATGTTTTTTTCCCAACTCACATGTCCAATGCCACACTACAGACTTGAATATTGACAAGAAGAGGTTTGTGGAGTTTGAGATACAAATTCAAGAGTTATTTACATAGAGGCGACACTTAAAGCAGTGGTTGGTGAACTTACCAAAGGCTAATGTGCAGAGAGAAGACTAGAGGACCAAGAGTAAAATATATACAGAGGAAAAGAGAAAGAAGTGGATCACTAAGAAGATTAAAGCATTGTATGGAGAGGAAGAAGGACAATCAGGATGGGACCCTCCCAACAGGGTCATTACCACGAGAAATTAAGAAAAGATGGAAACCGCACAAGGAAATGGGATTTGGCACTTAAGGTCTGATTGCTGATCTTTAAGAAAACACAGTTCTTAATAAGCATGACTAAGAACAAGCAGCCCATAGATCTGGACCACACTGAGAATGACAAGGTAAGATGAACTCTAAAACCCCTGGTTCTTGATGTAGCATTCCAGGTAACATGCCCGATGTCTTGAAGTAGGTAAGTTTGCCAAGATCAAGAAATCCAGATGAACAGAACTGAATCTCCTCAAGAGGAACTGAACAGCTCGCTCAACATTTGGACTCCCTTCATACCATTAGAGTTAGCTGGACCAAGGCAGGGTGGTGGTTAGGCCCTGCCCATCTCATGATTCATTTCTTGCCTTTAATGGAGAAGAGGGCTGACAGTGGTGATGCCTGATTTAGGAAGAGCCTGAGTGTGTGTTACCTAGTGCTCCCTGGTGCAGCCCTTTCTTCAGAAGCAGGGAAAACAGAAAAATAATTAGGAACAAATTGAGGTGCCAAAGAGGAATAGGAAGAGGAAGGTTGGAAGCAGGCTCTTTGCAATGACCCTGAATCCTTGGGTGACCATCTCCCCACAGAGATGAAGTGATGGAGCCATCATGGGAAGCCAGATCCCTGGAAGGGGTGGGTGCTTTCCTCCCCAAGTCATTCATACCCAATAACAAGCACATACCAGATAACACTCACCTTGAAGGCTGCGGGCTGTTGGAAGCAGACACAGTGTGCCTTTGGGAATCCCCTGAACCAAGGCACGAGAAACATTCTTTTCCTTAACACCTGCAACACTCTCCAGGATGACTGTTTCTCTTAAAGCCATAGGCGTCTGTTTTCGCATTTGTTCCTTAGAGACAGAAACAGGATTACGATATATAATGTTTTTTTCTCATTTCCTGCTATGTGCTGTTTTAAGTTTCTGTGACAGCTCTTCTATGCTTTCCTCCAAATGGTGAATCTATGTCTGGTCACCACCCTGCCCCCAGACCCCCACTCCATGTTGATGGCTGGGGCACAGACTTATATAGGAATGTTTAAGACATGGAATGTTCTATAACCAGTGATTTTTCATCTGCTATTTTTGAAAAAAAGTCTTTATACAGATTTCAAGCCCACTTTGCTTGTGCAATAGAATGACCAAATAGAATCTCTTTTTTTTTATTTTTTTATTTTTATTTTTTTTTTAATTTTTTTTTTCAACGTTTATCTATTTCTGGGACAGAGAGAGACAGAGCATGAACGGGGGAGGGGCAGAGAGAGAGGGAGACACAGAATCGGAAACAGGCTCCAGGCTCTGAGCCATCAGCCCAGAGCCCGACGCGGGGCTCGAACTCACGGACCGTGAGATCGTGACCTGGCTGAAGTCGGACGCTTAACCGACTGCGCCACCCAGGTGCCCCTAGAATCTCTTTGAAGATTTGGAATTACATTCAGTCTCAGAGTCATTTAGATCATCATTTGGGTCATCACTGACCTCAGTGCCATGGGCCATGGGACAAGCACTGAGGATCAGAGCCAGAAGATGTGGGTTTGAGGATCAGCTCTACTTGAGGAGCTGTGAGGTTCAAGGCAAGTTGTTTAAAAAAAAAAAGGAAAAAAAAAAAAAAAGCCAGGGGCGCCTGGGTGGCGCAGTCGGTTAAGCGTCCGACTTCAGCCAGGTCACGATCTCACGGTCCGGGAGTTCGAGCCCCGCGTCGGGCTCTGGAGCCTGTTTCCGATTCTGTGTCTCCCTCTCTCTCTGCCCCTCCCCCGTTCATGCTCTGTCTCTCTCTGTCCCAAAAAATAAATAAATGTTGAAAAAAATTAAAAAAAAAAAATCCAAAAAACAAAACACTAAGCCTCAGTTCTCAGTTTCCTTCTCTGTAAAGTGGGAATAAAAAGCAAATCCACTTACTCCACAGGATTACGTGAAGATTACAAAAATCTTCCATGAAACCATTTTCATTAACTTAAAACCTGCAACTACAAGGATGTTATAATTAGAGATGTAGTTCCAGGAGCATAGGAGTTCAGGCTAAATCTTCACAGGTGAGTTTGAAAAATTGGCTTATAAAAGAAACCCCAAAATTGAATTTGACTTCTTGTTATTTATTTTTTTGTCCTACAAGTGGGATGCTAGAAAAAAAAATAAAGTTGGTTTTCAGTTAGCTGCTGGTACCCACATACAACAGATAAGGAAACCAAGATTTAGAAAGGTGTTGTATGTCTGTTTTTAAGTGACTTGTCCCAAATCTCACAGCTAGCAAGTATAAGCCCAAGAGTCACACCTGAAATTCAGGCCTGCAGAAATAGGCTGCTTGAGTTCTATTTTCATAATGGCTTAAACTAAAGAACATACTCAGTGAGATAACACAGGGAGCATCTGAGGTAATGCCCAATGGCAGGACCTAGACCCTGAGATTAGGGCCACCCCATGACTCTGGGGTGGAGCCCTCAGAAGAGGAGCTCATTCTGACAGGAGAAACCTTAACTGGGGTGTTGGTAGGAAGGATGCTTGTGGATGCCACACTGGGTGGGCACACACCAGTTGCCTTCTAACTGAACCCCTTTGGCAGCTTGGGCTAAATCCCTGAGCAGAGAAAGATGGCTATAGCTCAATTCATGGCTCAACAAAGTAATAACATGGAGTTCTGTGAAAAATGGACAAGGATAAGGCACCTGGGTAGCTCAGTTGGTTAAGCATCCAACTCTCAATTTCCACTCAGGTCATGATTTTGCAGTTCATGAGTTTGAGCCTTGAGTTGAGCTTTGTGCTGACAATGCGGATCCTGCTTGGGATTTTCTCTCTCTCTGTCCCTCTCTGCCCCACCCCAGTTTGTGTGCATATGCACATGCTCTCTCTCTCTCAAAATAAATAAACATTTAACAAATGAACAGGGCAAGTCTAAAAAAATTCTATCACTGGTGGGAGATGGGCTCTTCTCCCACTCAATCAGCCCTGTGGCTGACAGAGACAAACCACCAAGGCCATGGCGGTGATAGCTACATGCATGATGTCACACGACATGGCTGGGCCTCCACTGACGACGTGACCCATTACAACTCTGGATGCTCCACACAAATGAGTTACGCAGTGTTATTACCACATAGGGATTTTCTTCTCTCTTTACCAGATCCCTTTGCTTCCACCAGCGCCTGTGTTCGAGTCAACAGTTTAAAGTTTGGGTATAAGTTGTTCTCATTATTCAGCCCCTCTAAATGTGACCTCTGTTTTCCTTCTAGCTATGCCTCACCTGCCCTGAGAAGACGAGGAATACATAATGCCGTGGGTATGAACAGAGGCTTTACGAGCAGACAGAAGTGGGCCTGGCCCCTGGCCCTGACTTTTACCACCCCTGAGACTTCAGAAAGTCATTCAACAGCAGGTTCTTGTGTTAGATGAGAATAACAGGAATGCAGATGTCATCCAGTTGTTGGAGGGATTCTGTGCAATCAGCCCGACCACACTTTGTAGGCACCCACTACATGGTAGCTATTGTTATTAATAAACAGTAAGATGTTTCCATTAAAAACAGGACGGAAGATGACTCTTCAACCAAATCTCAAGGGATCATAATTTTCTGTATAAATAATAACCTAATTGTGTAAGAATTGTCACACAGAGTCAGTTTCCCATTCTCTTTCTCTCTCAACCTCTCTCCCTCCCAAAGCACCCAAGATTTCTTCCTCACCCACCCCACCTTCTATCTTTCTGTTAGCTCTCCCCAAACTTTTCTTCAAAGTTGAATTTCACATCATTGTTTACTACCTCACCCCCTTCGAACATCTCGCCAGAATCCCTACCTTGGCAGTATAGTTGGTTTTGTTGTTGTTGTTATTTTTGGGGGGAATTTACATTTTCCTGTTAGGAAATCATGAACTTTACTGGCCACATATGAACAAATCAGTTTCCCATTCATGTTCCGCTCTCCTGGGATGTTGGGAGAATTCGTTAGATGAAGCCTGCAAGGCATGGCCTGCTCTTGGAGAAATATGATATATTAATATCACATTTAACAGAATGTTATTTTCACAAAAGGCAAATTACTGGCCATCCACCTGTTTTCAATCTGCAGAATGCTGCCATAGGAGACAATGCCTGTGAACTTAGTCACCCACAGCAGCTTAACTCTCCTTTAGGCACACACGTTTCCACTGAACAGTAGTCATGTTTCTGATAAGCAGTATTTCCAAATTAGTCGGATTCTTTACTCAAATGTGAATCTAACAGGTTGCTAAGAAACCTACTCAAATTTCCCTGTCCAACTATGTTCTTACTCTGCCTGTCTTTTCCCACCATTCTGTGGGAGAGTCCCAAATCCATTCCAGAAAAATCGAATTTTGTTGTAATGAGAAACCAGGTCAGTTAGTGTCAGTGGCAACTATTAATATCTATGAAGGCTAAAAAATAAATTCAATATTTGGTCATAGAATTGGCCACGGTTATTATTATGTAGTATGATGATGATGATGATGATGATGATGATGATGATTCGTTTCTTCTTTTTTGTGTGCTATTGTACCTGCAACTCCAGGCCGGGAGGAAATGACTTCTGGAAACTGGCAGTTCTCAAAAAAAAGGAGAGCAGGTTGACACAAGCAGCCAAAAACCATCTTCTTGATAAAATGCTGCCCTTTCCCTCTAAGTAGGAACAACTGCAAAGGCATAATTAGCTTAGTCAAATTATTGGAAGGAAAGCATCACTTACTCTCAAAAGGCAGATTCTGAGAAGCTGCTGCCAGCCCCAAACTCAGCAGCTTGGAGGTCCCAGATCCCACATGAGGGGCTGGACAAAGTCTTCCTCTCCTGGAAAATGAGTTTCTGTTTAGGCCCCTGGATGTGACGGGTCACTCCCTCTCTTCCTTTTCTCTTGCTCTTCGATTCTCTTTCCTGACGTGGTGAGTGGTACCCATCTCTTTTTGCTTTATGTCAGTTTTGTTCTTCTCATGGAGAAAATGAGAAGGATAGGAGGCAGGCCATGAATGATGTCCTCACTTTGTGCCTTCTTCTAGGTGACAGTTCACATGAGGCCAGGAAGTGGGCCATTCTCAGAATTGTTCCCCAAGAGCTTTCTTTGTTCTGTTTCCCTTATAAGCCTTCCTGACTTATTTTTTGCTGTTGAGAAATTTGAACTCTTCATGGAATGAATATGAGGAAAACATTTTCTGTTTGCTTTCTTTTATTTTGTTTGTTTGTTTTTATTCTGGGCCTGCTATAAAATCTCTCAGAGAATCATTATGTTTTCATAAGGAAATCTCAAGCTTTTGTCTAGTGATCCTTCTCTTTGTTTCTCTACAAGAAGGAGGGGCTGGGAAGGTTTCCTGGTACCATCAGGGGACATCACTGACCTAGCAACAGGTCACTATGGTGAGTGCATGATGACAGCAGAAAGGCTGTGAGTGGAACAGGGATGTCGAGGGTAACTATTCAGGCAAGCTCTCAAGAAAGAATTCCAATGGGACCCTTTATCTCCAAAACAGATTAAGGTGCTGATTTTGCTGACTTCAAAGCATGACAATTCTGGCCAAGCTTTTCTCAATAAAGCCATCAGAGTAGGCAGAAGGAATCCTATTCTCTTGATGCAATTGGAGACATGATTCTCAATACCATGGGGTGGGAGAATATACTTTTTCAAATTACATGTGGCCCTACCCACAGAATCACTGCCCTTGAGGAGAAAATGCTGCTCATTCATGGGGTGAGCTATATGCTTGATGGTGAGGAGGTTAAACAAAACAAAGCAAAACAAAACTGTTGGGAACCATAAGAATCTGCCGTGTGTGTGTGTGTGTGTGTGTGTGTGTGTGTGTGTGTGTGCGTGTGTGTGTGTGGTGTGTTTGGCCCATGAGAAAAAATTATTCCCAGCTCGCAGACTTTCCTGAAGTATGAACAATGTTAAGATGTCCAACTTTTGATTTGCACTTGAGATTTTAAATTTAATGTGACATATTAATGAAAGCAATGTGCGGTATTTACTCAAATCACAGTTTTCTTCAGGGTAGTGCAAGATTCAGTCATGGATAAATCAGGAGCGTACTCCAGACTCTGAAAGACAATAGACTAGAAATCAAAATGATGGGGGGGGGGGCGGGGAGGACAGAAAGACACTACTCAAAAAAGAATTATTAAAGTTTGAGAGGCGAATGATACTACTTGAGGGAAGTATTAAAAGCCATGCAAAGTCATAAACTCTATGAAGGCAAACAGTTGCATACACTCTGCTCACCCTCATGGTGTGCAGTATATGTAGCAGCACTGGGGACCCTCATGGAGCTGGGGCCTGTGCTCTTCGTCACTGAGCGTGCTTCTTTCCTGAATGTCAAGTCATTTGATGGCTTGACCCTGTAGACACATTTGGATGTAGCTAAGTTGTATGAGTGGTAATTAAAGTGTATTGAGAAACATACAGACTGAGCCTAACTAACATTTTAGTGAGGTTCAATAACACTGGTTTGATTTAAAATTTTTTTAATGTTTATTTATTTTTGAGAGAGAGAGAGAGACAGAGACAGAGACAGAGTGTGAGCAGGGGAGGGGCAGAGAGAGGAGACACAGAATGTGAAGCAGGCTCCAGGCTCTGAGCTGTCATCACAGAGACCAATCTGGGGTTCGAACTTATGAACTGCAAGATCAAGACCTGAGCCAAAGTCTAACGCTCAACTGACTGAGCCACCCAAGTGCCCCAGCACTGGTTTGATTTTAGAAGGACACACATTTTTCTATTTAAAAAATTTCTCTGAGGGCTCTAAAGGGTCAAATGCATTTTTTTATAAAGGTGAAAATGTATTCCTAAGCAAAATAAAAAAAGTTGAGACACAAATGTGAAATTTTCCTTGAAATCCAGGTACATGGAATTACAAAGATTCCATAGAAACTTTCTGGGAGCTACTATTTACTGAGTGCTCGCTATGTGCCAGACCAACTGAATGAATGAATAAACGAACGAATCAACAGCCCTATAGAATACTTATTAATATTTCCTTTTACCAATGAGGAAACTGAGGCTTGGAAGGCTGTAAGAAGTCTTCTTACACCCCCCCATCTGTTAATATTCGAACAGAATTCAAACCCAAACTTTCTGATTTTATGAAATGTAAGAGAGATTCAAAACAGGGTGCTGGGAACAATCACATATCCTAAAAACCCCTCCAACTTAGGCTGGCTGATGAAGACAGCTTTTATTTTTCTCCTTGAAGTTCCTAACTTCCCCCAGTGAGTGCCAATGTCCTCATTCATTTTCTCACATTACTCATGTCTTTTACCCACAAAATTCTGGTTGAAATTAGTGGAATCTTCGTGCTTAAGAGCTTCTAATGACACAGAGAACTGGGAATACTAACCCAATGTTCTGATCTTTTTTAAAAGTCCAGACAGAAAAGAATATTGGCCCCAGCGGTCAAAACCCAGACAACTCCAGTTTTGATGGGACAGCTCCCAAAAAGTTCAGATGCTTCCCTGAACTTATCCAAACCTTGGGCGGTCTCCTGCTTTTCCGGAGGGAACATGCTTGGTGGATGATGCACCAAGTTTGAAACACATGGAGAATGCCCTCCATAGGGACTCTTGGGTCTTATGTGAGGTTAAATCCCAATTGCACTTCAGGCTGCCATGGTATTTTTTCCCTGTAGAAATATAAGCAGGCTTTGTTGTGTTGCAAATGAAATTTCAACCACACAGCAAGCACTGGAAGTTATATTAGGTGAAGTTATCAAACTTCTGTTTACGGTCTTCATTATTAGGCACCTACCACATGTCAGACACTTTCCCAGATGCTTCACCTATGTTACTTCCTTAATCTTTTCAGCAAACCCGCAACATAGTTGTTATTTCCATTTAACAAATAAGGAAGAAAAAAAATGAATAAGGAAACTGAGGTCCGGGTTGATTAAGTAACATTCCCAGAGTCATGTGACTCGTAGGTGGCCGTTGACATTGGAACCAATTCTGCCCATGCCCAAAATTTGTGCACTCAACCACTCCATGATGTCCCCTGATCCACCCAGATCACCTGATACACCCAGAAAGACATGAACGAAGATTACATTGTGGATGGACTGTACTCTAGCTTTATTCCCATTTGACTGCAGCATTGTCTGGTCCATTCCAGAAGCAGAGATGGAAACAGTGGAGCTGGGTGACACCTCTGGTTCTTATATAGCAAACATGGGTAATGTGGCCAGGTTGCTAGGCAGAGGTCACCAGCTTCAGGCTAAGTGACAGGAGTTAATGAGTTCCAAGGCAAAGCAAACCATGAGGTTTGCAAATCTATGAGGTTCTCAGAGTCTGGAACCTCTGAGAAGCCATCAAAAAATTCTGACCAGACAGACTAAGAAATTCATGGGTTGACTTTAGAAATCAGAAATAAATCAGGAAGAAAAAAACAATCAATGTGCAAGCCAATTCCATAAACACTAGAACCTCATAGAATCATTAAAAGTCCCCATAACTTAGGCCTGACTGAAACTGTGGTCCCTTCACTGTAGTAATTTAAATCAACTATTTATTTTGGCTTCTCTGCTCAATGACTTGTTCTAATCGAAATGCTTTGATGAGATGTACAAAAAGAATAAAAATATGATTGAGAAGCCAAAGAGTAATATCTTGGTTTAAAACAATTGTGAAACATAAATTTTAATCTTTGGCCATATTATAGGGGCCATTTTGACTGACTAGGGCAAAGACTTCTAAGGTCTTATTTAGAAAAGAATTTTGGGTTTTAGAGTGGGTGTAAATGCATTCTAACACTATCCCTACAGAACATATTTCCACCAAAAAGACCTCTTATTCTGCTTATAAATCAATGTACATTTGATATCTAAAACTATGTATTTTGGAGGCTTCTATAATAACCTATGGCTAAGAAGCTAAGGTCAACTTCATGCTGAGTTTGAGCAATATTTGTGGGACTTGGGTTCCTGCTTTTCCTACAAGAAAACCAGTATATTTCCTTCCTTCTTTACATGAAATGCCTCCATTAATCTACATAAAATTCATCTCTTGGTAGTGTGCTTATCTGAATTAGATATTATCTTTCTGAAGCCAATAGCAATAATAAATGACAAGAGTTAATATTTGTTGCAATATTACCATATATCAGGTATCCTCCAGCAGAACTAGGTTTGAAGCCTGGCCAAGCTATTTGACAACCTGGGGACCATGGACAAGTTACTTATCTCTCAAATCATCAGTTTTCTTACCTACAAATTATGATAATAATACATTGGTTTAAAAAAGACAATTACCGTATGATTTCACTTACATGTGGAATCTAAAAAAACAAATGAACAAACAATCAAAAAGACTTTTAAATACAGAAAGCAAACTTGGTGATTGTCAAAGGGGAGGTGGGTGGGGGATGGAGAAATAGGTGAAGGGGATTAAGAGGTACAAAATTCCAGGAATAAAATAAATAAGTCAAGGAGATGAAAAGCACAGCATAGAGAATATAGTCAATAATACTGTAATAATGTTGTATGGTGGCAGATGGTGACTATGCATACCATGGTGAGCAGTGAGTAATGTATAGAAGCATCATCACCATGCTGTACACCTGAAACAAATAGAACATTGTATGTTAATTAAACTTCAATTAAAAAAGAGAGAGAGAGATGCAAGTGGAAATTGAAAACTAAAGGAGACTTAAAAGACTAAAAACCAAAACCCCAATGACCCAACATTTGTTTGTGCAGAAAAGTCAATGGGATAACATATGTTGTATTAATTTGCTAGGGCTGTCCTAATAAATACCACAGAGTTGGTGGTTTAAACAAAGGAAATTATTTTCTCACAATTCTGAAAGTTAGAAGTCATAGATGGAGGTATCAGCAGGGTTGATTTGTTCTGAGGCCTCTCTCCTTAGCTTATAGATGGCTGTCTTCCCTCTGAGTCTTCACATGGTTTTTTCTCTGTGTGTGTCTGTGTCCTAATCTCTTCTTTTACATAAGACCAGTCAGGTTGAACTAGACCTATCCTAATGACCTTGTTGTAACTTAATTATCTTTCTACAGACCCTGTCTCCCAATCCAGTAACATTCTGGGGTACTAGAGGTTAGGATTTCAACATACGAATTTTAGGGGGAAACAATCCTAAAACATAGGTGAAATGCCTAGAACATCGCACACTTTCAATAAATGCTGGTTCCCTTCTCTTCCCCACTTCCAAGGTGGGTGTAAAGAAGACACAGAGCATGTAACACATGCTCTTTGAGTGGATTGTTCAGATTCTTTAACAGATACTAAAATAATCCCACTTAAAATGGAATGTTCATTGCTGTTCATTGGAAGGCCTTCAGTTTAAAATCAGAGGCAAACTAGATTTCACTTTATATCTTAAAAAGTGCACATCAAGGTACAAAGACGAGTTTTTACTTCCTGAGTTCTCAGCTCCCATTGATTTAACTTCTAATCAAGGGCAAGGAAAACACTAGAATATGGTGACAACGATGATGATGTGACAGGGTGATAACAGCAGCTCACATTTACTGGGGGCCATAACATATGAAGCCTTTTAAATGCATTCTCCCATTTGATCTAACACAACTTCTACAAATGATTAGCTGTGTGTGGTCTTCCAAATAAACTGACGTGTGTGTGTGTGTGTGTGTGTGTGTGTGTGTGTGTGTGTGTTTAAGGAGAACACATTACAAATTTCTACACTAAGAAAGGGTAAAATCAATGTTGATTTCATGAGAGGACCCACCAACCTAGATGATCATTGCCACTCTAACTGTGGTTTTGCTGATATTTAAGGACACATACATTATGTCTGAATTGACTAGAAAATGCTGACATCCACTTTTGGAACTGGAGCATATTCTGGAGTACAGAGATTCCTTAATAGGTGTTAACTGACCAGGAGAGCTGAAGACAACCAGCGTTCAAGTCCTTCTCTACCTAGCACACTGCTCTGCATGGTATGAAGACAAAAAAATATTTGTGGAATGAAAGACAGGCCACCCCACCAGACTTCTGAGTTGCTCTCTCTTTTCAGGATCAGCATGGCTAACAGTTCTGATGGACTCACTGATCAAACAGTTGTCTGTGCCCCTCTTCACTCAAGAGACCCCCAAGAACACACTGCTGCAGAATGAGGGGGGCCAACACTTGGCTCCTTTGTAATTTACTCTCAAGTGTTTTAGGGGTTTTGAGCAAGAGTCTTAGTTACGTGAACATATCTGTAAAACTATTGTTGGGAAAACAGAAAGAACAAATGTTGAAATTCCCAAGTTTTTATTTAGTGGCACTTCTACATCCACCTCCCAAGAGAAACAGATGTGGCAGCTGTCACTGACAGTGATGGAACCACACATTTAAAAATGTTGTAAATCACAGAAATATAAAGGCCACTGTAATGCCTATCAGATTCTACTTTGCCTCTGTCGGAAGAGGCAGGCTGCCTCTTCCTCGTTTAGAGGAACCAATGCAACTGCCCATTAAAAAGGGTCAAGTAGGCATATTTTTTGGTAACTCTTCCAGACTTGAACGAAGGCATAGAGGAGACAGATGCATGCAGGATGTATTCAGAGAGTTGCTTTCTGTCAGCTTACTCTCTGGACGTGATCAGGCCTGCAGGCAGGGTTTTTGAGTTTCTGGCCTGCTGTCAACCCCATTGAGCAGCAGCCTTGGCTGGGTCATACACAACATTTTTTCTGTCTGAAGGATGACCTGGTTAGCAAAGGACAAATAGTAGGGCTCCCAAAAAATAATTAAGCCTTTGGACCCCTTTCTGCAAACACAAATCTGTGTGAGGTTTTCTGGAGAAAATGCTGTAGACTGCATTCCAAAGGCCAAAAGGCAAAACACCATGCTGGTCAGTAACCCATGTTCTCTCCATAAATAGCACCATGCCTTTCTGAAGCAATGAGACAGAATGTTAGACAGCCCTATTTGTGGTACCAGCCGAATGGAAGCTTTAACAACAGACACGAATATGACCAAGACAATGAAAGGGATGGACATAAGACAAATTCAGCCAATGCACAGTCTGAACAAGTCACTTAACTTAACTGCTTAACTACTACTTGGGGCCTCAGTCTCCTCAGCTCTAAAGTTAGGCTAATAACTCTGCTCTATAAGGTAATCCATTTAACCAGAACAGATTCCCTGAGAACCTACCACATGTGCGGTTAATGGTTGGTGGTGATGATCAAATAAAATGTGAGGACCCAGATGAGCAGCTGCTTCATAAAAGGCTTTCCACAAATGTTTGTTGACTATGGAGAGGGGTTGGGAAAGGAGGAAGCTATGGACTTCCTTTGAAAATGTGGGTATTTATTCAGATTCCTGAATTATTCATTAAAAATATTAAAAATCGCTTTCTTCTATTGGAATAATGATTAAGCACTAGAAACAGACAACAAAGACCCTGGGAACAGAAAATTATGACAGGAAGAATGAGCTCTGTTCCAGCTCAGGGAGACCTTGACTGAGCTTTGACATATGTGAATAGACTCCCAGGAGACTCCATGGCTTCAGATCTAGGTCTAAGTAGGTAAAGAGTGGAGGGGAAAGGTGCTGGGGTGGGGGTGGGGGAGTGATGAAAGGGGAAAAGTAATATATTGCAACAAAAAGTATAGGATAATTCCTAGGAACAAACTAACAGACATGTTTATCCTGTCAGAAGCCTTAGTGATTTCAGTGGTTGTCTGGAGGAGGGGAAAATTGAGCTAGTGTTAATCACGCTCCCAAGTTCAAATCTAGCTTCTAACAAAATAGACAATAACTGGTAACACCATTCCTGATCCTCACAACACCCAGGGTCAAGGCCTGGCCGGAATTACCCAACAGGATTTCAGACTAGGCCTGGAAACTTGTGCATTTAAGCTTATTCTGTAATGCACACTCCATGTAGAAATAGATTTTTCTCAATCTAATTTTAAGAAAATCTGAACTTAATAAGAGTAACTGGGTGCTTTAGGTAATCCCATACTTTTTTCGTAGGAGAAGTATTTTGTGGCAAAAGCCAGACAATGGCATTAATCACACCTATCTCAGGCCCAAGTTTGGATAGTAGCTTTTTTTTTTTTTACTTTAATAGAAAAATAGAAATCTTTTTTAACTACCATATACCCTTTAGTTGCCTTTTCCTTGTGTTTTGTGATTTCTTTTGTCATTATTGTGCTCCTCTAAGGGTTAACAGAGGTTAACAAAGATGACCTTGGGGAGCTGGAGGAGTTAGTGCTTCTAAAAATCTCCTGGGTGGGGACTACAGATGGCAGGTCAAAATTGACATCATTCTTCAGCTGCCTGGTATGCACCTTATGAAACCAGGCACACCCATGCTAAAATAACGAATTGGCCCATACTCAGGGAAAATCACAAATGTGTTTCTTCTTCCAATGATATATGTAGTAGAAGCAAAGGGTGGAGGTTGAGTATGGAGAGAGTAGAAGAGGAGGTGAAGGCAAACCAGAGCATCCAGTGCAACCAATCTGTGATGAGACCCTCCAAATGCTGGAATGTCTTCCATGCAAAGATGCTCAGGATGAGTCCAATTTTAGCCCAGGAGAAATGAATCATCTATAGGGCAAAAGGTTTAAAGAGAAAAAAAGTATTATTCCAAGTATGCAGTGTTGTCCGCATCCAAAACTTCTAGGTCAAATACAGTGAAGAACTGATGTGGGAAAAAGAAAGCAGCCTGAGCTCTCTGTGCTCTGGGTTGGCTGGCGGCTGTCCTCGTCCTCACACCACTGATGTCCCGGCCCTGTTGGTGGGCTATGGGAGGAAAACTCAGGCCTTGTACCTCTTGATGCTTGGGAAATGCAGGCTGGGGAGTTTCTGACTTGTATGCACTTTAATTAAAGGGAATATGACCTCTTCTACAATGGAGATGATGATAATAAAACATCCCCAAAAAGAATGGGGGCATACACAGGCTTATATATTTCCCCAAGCTTTGTGGAAGGCAAGAGGGTTAGAAACAGTAAAATCTTGTTTGCTCTTGCAGCTCTGAGTAACTTAAGGGAGAAAGAGCTCAGAAAATAATTGATTAGATGCCAATTCACATAGCTCACTTAGTCTGCTTTTTATTATCAGTATTTCTTTAAAAGGCTAATAGATCCTGTTCTTGACAAGCATGAAGCCAGAAGGTGGGCTCTTATCCAGTGTTTTCATTTTTCAGCCCTCAAGAGGCAATGATTAGATCTTACTATTGAATGCACAAACCACACTCACTGTGTGAACTCTCTGAGAGCGCTCTCCACCTAGGGATAAAAAAAAAGTAGAGAAGTTTTATTGGAAGGATTGTAAAAGGAAGAGGGAAGAGCATTCTGGGTCTCTTCGGGCCAAATGATTAGGGATGAGTTGACTTTCTTATGATCACTCTAAATCTACTCTCCCAGGGAGGAGGGAAACCTGAGAAGACTAGACTTCAGTGATTTAATTCCAGGTCTAAGAATAGCCAAACCTGGGTTGGACAGGAGCAAGCAAAAGTCTACCACTGAAAGAGCATTTGCGAAGTAAGCAAAGTCCTATGAATCCTAGGTAATTGCTGTCAGTGGAGTTTCTCTCTTCCACATCTCATAAACTATAACTGAATTTAGGAGAATATGCCAATCAATGGATGCTCTCCACAGATTACATGATCTAAAACTGAGCTACAATGAGCCAAACACGATTAAAATGTGCTTCCAGTCATAACTTCATGGCAATACTTCTCAGAGGCATTGTCCAGTCCAGTAAGCCCTGGACACATTTTATTCATTACAACGCAGTCATTATCAAGTTGCCACACACTGTATCTGTGTCTGTCATGTATATACCCTCAACATATACTAAAATTGCAGTGCTCTCTCCTTCAGAATGGGGTTGATTAGTGAGTCTCTGGTATGCCCTTGGGGGTTACCTATCCACTTCAATCATAGGTCCAGTGAATGAAAAGAGAAAAGATCTTTTCTCCAAGGAGGAATACATGCCAAGGGAACGGATGGCCTAAAGCCTAACTCCTGGGATTAGCTCCTAGATAATCCAAGTTCCTTCTGATGGCAAATTCTTCCTGTGAGGTGCTGGAAGGGTGGCTGAGCTGGAGCTCCTTTACAGTATCCGGTTGGTTCAATGGAAATACTTTTCAGTATTTACAGAATAGTATTGAGAACATAGCCTTCAGTAAAACCCATGTGTAGAAATGACAACGTAGATGAGTCCAGATATGAAAAAGGCAACACACAAATCAGTCTTATTATTTTAAGGGCACTTTCCATGTTGCCTATCAGTGCAATTGTGCACTGAGGGCGAGCCCATTTGTGTTCCCTGGAAGCCATGGGAGACAGGTGGGTAACACTCAACCCCAGGGAAGGTGACAGGTGAGGTGATAGAATGCAAACCCATCTTTTCCATTCTGTGAGGGGTAAGATGCCATGAATAGCACTTTCCCCAGAGTATGTCACAATATACTATTTTTTTAAGGGAGGTTAAATCTGTTTGAGCCTTGGAAAATTTGTTACTATAACCATAGCAAAGCCGATGTGAAACCCAAATATCATTGTACTTTATTATTCTGCTTTGTCTACTATGTTTTTCCCATGGATCTTACTACGGAAATGCTTGGCCAGGTTCTCACCCTTTGCCACTCGATGGGATGCATGTATTTGAAGACTGATAGGCAGTTGGGAAAGGCAGCTGTCACACTCTTGTGCGGAGTTTAAAGAATTGACGCCACCGTGTCAACTACTAACACTTTGTATTAAAAATGTTTCCAAATATTCTAATTTAAGCCCTTTTATTAGATAGGGTTTGTTCATTGCCTGGGGTCTGTTGTCTTCTCATACTCTTGGCTGACTTACCTTCACCCCCTGGGCACTTGGGAACACACTCCCAGCTGGGTGGAGAGGCCTCTAAGAGCTGCCAGATTTAGAATGAGCATGTCCTTCACAGAAAAGTAATTAAAATGTTCCAGTGTAGTTCCTCTGAGAGAGCTAGAAACTCTCAACTTCTCTCCTGCTAGTTTATCAAAAAACTCCTGGGTAGACATTGAACACCATTAACAGTGCCAAACATAGAATGTTTTTTTTATATAGAAATAATGTATGTATTTATTCTTAAGGCCAAATGAAAGTCCACTATTCTCTTTTTAGACATTTTTATTTGATGGGGTGTATGCATGTGTGTGCTTGTGTGTGTGTGTGTGTGTGTGTGTGTGTGTGTGTGTGTGTGCATGAGAGAGACAGAGACAGAGACAGAGAGCCACCCCATAGGAGAGCCAGATGGTGTCCTGGTCTAACTGAAGTCCATGTTGTATGCTATTTTTCAAAGAGGTGCAGTAAGAATCTTTGAGAATTCACCAGTCTCTTCCAATTTTTATCATTTCACAGTTACTTTCAGAAGTGGCTTATTAAGAGCATCTCATTTAAGCCCAGGAGTAAGTTAATATATCAAGAGAAACATTCAAAACCTTGATGCCTTTTGTTTGTAATTTCCTTGTGTGTTTTATGTCCCCCAGAGCAGATAAACAAGGGATGTTCACTAATTAGAGTCAGAAACCTCTCAGCCCAAAATGTCTGGAAAATCCTATGTTCTGTTAGTTCTAATATACATGCATCAGCCATAAGGGATGTCTAATAGTGCAAGACAATAAAATCCCTTCATGTTTTCTGTTTTAGGGAAATCCTGCATGGTTGCATTAGGGTCATAAAAAATTACTAATGTGTTTTCTCATGGCGCTGGGCCATAACATAAGGCCCTGTGCAATGGTATTGTAAGCAGCCTGTAATCACAAACAAATGTATTCCACCAGCAGATGAGATGTTATATGAGAAAGTGTGAGAGGTTAGAGTTTGAGCCTTGGTGTCAGCTATGAAGCAGGTCCCTCCATAGTTGAAGACCCCAGAGGCCATGCAAATGAAAATGACAGTGCCTGGGAGATGGGGGTGGGAAGGGGGATGCCAAGAGAGATGAGGTCATCACAGAGAACATCCAGTTTCCCTCTGAATGGAAAATAAGAAAAGGCTTCAACTCTGGTGCTATCAGGACTGAGAAAGGAGGTGGAGTTGGTGGGCCAGGTTGAGGGAGATTTGGGAATCTCCATGAGGAGGAGACAAGTGACAGGATGGAGGATGGGTCAAACACAGAGCCAGAAGTCCTGGAGCCAGCCTTGTACCAGCAAGTGGAATGGGTTGGCTGCTTCTGTCACCACTTATCTGACGTGTGCAATGTCAGCTTAGTGCGCGAGGAGGTAGACCGGTAACATAATGGCAAGGGTTGTCCCCACTACAGGTCTGGTTTGGAAGGACACTCAGGGCTCCTTTCATAGACCAAGCATCATTGGCATCATTCCGTCCAGATGAAAGGAAACTCTCATGAAGAAGTTGATGCGTTTTATCTTAGCTTCCAAAAAAGAAGTTTTGAGCTGTGAACAGTGACATTTCTCCAGGTTAGTTTCTGTGACAAGGAGGAATGTTTTCCAGAATTCTCAGATGTGGGAGGAAAAAAGCCATAGGAGCAGTACAATCAGATTACTCAGAAACAGTGCGTTTACCCAAAAACAATGGTGTGCAGTGGAAACGTACCAGTTAAAAATCCTGGCTCCACCACTCCCTGACTGATTTTGAGCAAATTATTTATGCTCTCCAAACCTTGCTTCCCTCTTCTGAAAACAGGGAGAGAAATATCTGCCTTAATGATTGTTGTAAAAATAAATCTCCCACTTTAACCACTACTTTTATGCCAGCAACTTTCAGGTCTTTTCTCTCCAGCCCAAATTTCTTTTCCAAGTTTCACGTCCATACACTCTAACCCATGTCCCACAGGCTTTTCAAAACCAAATGTTCCAGACGGAAACCATCATCTTTCCTCTCTCTAACCTCACAGATCTGTTTTCTACTCAGTTAAAGATGCCATCAGGTGTCTCCAGAAAACTTATCTCTCGAATTTCTTTCTCCCTGTCACCACTCTCCAATCAAATAAACTGCCAAGTTTCAGCTCTTGATTCCAGCTCTCTTGAAGCTTAGTAGCTATATCTCCATCTCTAGTTTGGGTGCCTAGATCATTGTAAGAGTCCTCTGTCCCTAAGATTGGCCCATTTTCCACAATCCATCCAGAGACATCTTTGGGAAGAGCAAGTCATTTTGGTTTACTCCCCTCCTTACACAACGTCTCGCTGCCCTCAGGATATTTCTCACCCTGGCTGGCAAGATCCAGTCCTTTCTTACCACCCTGGCATCATGTTTGGTCTCCATAATTCTGGCATTGTAAGTTCTCTCTATCCTGAACACTGTTGACTTTCATTCACCTCTGGGCCTTCACAGAGGTTGTTCTCTCTGCCTGGAATCTGCTTTTCTCCCCGTGTCTCCCCTCCCCCTTACCTGACTAATTGCCACTCATCCTCAGGTTAATGTAGATGTTACCTCCCATAAGAGCCTTTCCTGTGCCCTCAAGGCTGGATATGTACTCTGTCATGTGCTGCCACCATACCTTATAATCTCCTTATCCCAGGCACATAGACCTCACAATACTGGACTACCCTACAATTGCCAGTCTCCTCTACTAGACAGTAAACTCTTTAAGGACCTTGTATCTTCTTTAAAGGAAGGAAGAGAGGAATGGAATAATGTGACATGTTAAGCACCCAACACAGAATCAGTCACATGAGCACCTAGCACAGGATCAGTCATATGCCAACAAATGCTAGTCTCCTCTATATTGATAAAATACACATCTTTACTTTTCCGAACTGGGGCCCATAATTACTTTTTCACACTGAGCAAAGTGGTGAAGTCTCTTCACATCCAGGAATGCTAAATTTCTATAGTCTGCCAAGTGTGCCCCAAACTCAGCAGGCTGTATCAGTTTCAGAAGCTTCCAGATTGAAGGTTTTGTCTGACAAGGTCTTTATTCTCCTTCACTTTTTTTTTTAAATTACTAGACTGTATTTTTTAGAGCATTCACTGAGTGAAAAATACAGAATCCTCATATACCTCCTTACTTCTCACCCACACACAGTTTCCCCTATTATTAACATCTTGCATTGGTGTGGTACATTTATTACTATTGATGAACCAATGTTGATACATTTTTATTAACTAACGTCCGTAGTTTACAATAGGATTCACTCTTTGTATTGTACAAGTTTGGGGGTTTTGATGAATGTATGACATGTATCCACCATTATGATATCATACAGAATAGTTTCATCCTAAAAGACTCCAGTGTTACAGTAAGACTCCTTACCCCTTCCCACATTCCCAAACCCCTGGCAACCACTGGTATTTTTATTGTCTATAGTTTTGTTTTTTCCAGAATGTCCTACAATTGGAATCATACAATATGTAGGCATTTCAGATTGTCTTCTTTTACTTAATAATTAGCTTTTAAGGTTCCTTCCTGTCTTTTCATGGTTTGATAGATTATTCCTTTTTATCACTGAATAATATTCCATTCTCTGGATGTACTACAATTTGTCCATTCACCTGTTGAAGGACATATTGGATGCTTTTAATTTGGAGCAATTATGAATAAACATTTATGTGAACATTTCTGTGTAGTAATGAGTTTTCAATGTATTTGTGTAAATATCAAGGAGCACAATTGGTGGATCATATGGTAGACTGTGTTTGGCTTTGTAAGAAACTGCCAAAACGTCTTCCAACGTGGTTGTGTTATTTTGCATCCCCACCAGCAGTAAGAGCTCCTGCTGCTCCACATCCTTGTCAGTATTTGGTGCTGTCAGTGTTTGGGATTTTTGCCATTTGAATAGGTGTGTAGCAGGATCTCATTGTTGTTTTAATTTGCAATTCTATAAAGATATAATATTGAGCATCTTTTCACGTGCTTATTTTCCATCTGTATATCATCTTTGGTGAGGTATTTGTTCAGGTTTTGGCCTACTTTCTGTTGTTGTTGTTGTTGTTGTTGTTGTCCAAGGTTTATTGAAGATAATACAGCCCAATAGAAAGATTCAAACAGATCCACGTGGTGTTTTGAAATTGATCCAAACTGTAGACTGAGTGTCTACAACCTGTAGATTGGACAGACTGCCAAAGTCCAAGAGGTTCAGCATTTCCTTAGTATCAGAATCTACTTCAATGATCTCCTGATCCAGGGCTGAGACCTCAGAAACATAATTCTTTCTTCTCCTCCTGCAGTGTGGTGAGATTCCTCTCACCAGGCCTCTCTGAATCTGCTTCATTAGATGTGTGACATAGCTTGCAATCTTGTTGTGAGCTTCTTGCTGGGAATAATGGTGATCTCCTCACACATGTGCTCATTGGCGTGGAAGTACTTCCAGGAGTGTGTAGTACTTCTCAGTGATGACTTGGGGGGCCTTCTTCATGGTTTTGGTGTGAATGCAGCCTGTGTTGGCGGAGAGAGTAAAAGAGTAATTTTGGCCTACTTTTTCATTGGGTTTCATTGTTCTCTTATCATTGAGTTTTAAGAGTTCTTTGCATATTTTGGCTACAAGTCTCTTATCAGATGTGTGTTTTACAAATATATTCTTCCAGTCTGTGGCTTGTTTTTCACTCACATAACCTCCTTCACTTTTTAAAAAAGTTTATTTATTTATTTTGAGAGAGAGGGAAAGAGAGAGTGAATGGGGGAGGGGCAGAGACAGAGAGGGAGAGAGAATCCCAAGCAGGCTTGTGCTGTCAGCACAGAGTCTGACGTGGGACTCAATCTCATGAACCATGAGATGATAATCTCAGCCAAAATCAAATTGGACTCTTAACTGATTGAGCCACCCAGGCACCCCATCCTTCATTTTTGAATGACAGTTTTGAGGGATATAGAACTCTGGGTTGGTTGGTTTTTTCTTTGAACATTTTAAATATTTCACTCTTGAGAGTAGAGGGAAGATGGCGGCGTAGGAGGACGCTGGGCTCACCGCGCGTCCTGCTGATCACTTAGATTCCACCTACACCTGCCTAAATAACCCAGAAAACCACCAGAGGATTAGCAGAACGGAGTTGCCGGAGCCAAGCGCAGACGAGAGGCCCATGGAAGAGGGTAGGAAGGGCGGCGAGGCGGTGCGCGCTCCACGGACTGGCGGGAGGGAGCCGGGGCGGAGGGGCGGCTCGCCGGCCAAGCAGAGCCCCCGAGTCTGGCTTGCAAAAAGCGGAGGGGCCTGACGGACTGTGTTCCGACAGCAAGCGCGACTTAGCGGCTGGGAGGTCATAAGTTAACAGCTCTGCTCAGAAAGCGGGAAGGCTGGAGGTCAAAGGGAAGGAAAGCTGCTGAGCCCCCGGACGACAGAGCTCAGTTTGGTGGGGAACAAAGGCGCTCGCCAGCGCCATCTTCCCCGCCCATCCCCCAGCCAAAATCCCAAAGAGAACCAGTTCCTGCAAGGGAACTTGCTCGCTCCGCGCAAACACCCAACTCTGCGCTTCTGCGGAGCCAAACCTCCGGCAGCGGATCTGACTCCCTGCTGCTGCCACAGGGCCCCTCCTGAAGTGGATCACCTAAGGAGAAGCAAGCTAAGCCTGCCCCTCCTGCCCCTGTGCACCTTGCCTACCCACCCCAGCTAAGACGCCAGATCCCCAGCATCACAAGCCTGGCAGTGTGCAAGTAGCCCAGACAGGCCACCCCACCCCACAGTGAATCCCGCCCCTAGGAGAGGGGAAGAGAAGGCACGCACCAGTCTGACTGTGGCCCCAGCAGTGGGCTGGGGGCAGACATCAGGTCTGACTGCGGCTCCGCCCACCAACTCCAGTTATACACCGCAGCACAGGGGAAGTGCCCTGCAGGTCCTCACCACGCCAGGGACTATCCAAAATGACCAAGCGGAAGAATTCCCCTCAGAAGAATCTCCAGGAAATAACAACAGCTAATGAGCTGATCAAAAAGGATTTAAATAATATAACAGAAAGTGAATTTAGAATAATAGTCATAAAATTAATCGCTGGGCTTGAAAACAGTATAGCTGACAGCAGAGAATCTCTTGCTACAGAGATCAAGGGACTAAGGAACAGTCACGAGGAGCTGAAAAACGCTTTAAATGAAATGCATAACAAAATGGAAACCACCACAGCTCGGATTGAAGAGGCAGAGGAGAGAATAGGTGAACTAGAAGATAAAGTTATGGAAAAAGAGGAAGCTGAGAAAAAGAGAGATAAAAAAATCCAGCAGTATGAGGGGAAAATTAGAGAACTAAGTGATACACTAAAAAGAAATAATATACGCATCATTGGTATCCCAGAGGAGGAAGAGAGAGGGAAAGGTGCTGAAGGGGTACTTGAAGAAATAATAGCTGAGAACTTCCCTGAAGTGGGGAAAGAAAAAGGCATTGAAATCCAAGAGGCACAGAGAACTCCCTTCAGACGTAACTTGAATCGATCTTCTGCACGACATATCATAGTGAAACTGGCAAAATACAAGGATAAAGAGAAAATTCTGAAAGCAGCAAGGGGTAAACGTGCCCTCACATATAAAGGGAGACCTATAAGACTCGTGACTGATCTCTCTTTTGAAACTTGGCAGGCCAGAAAGAGTTGGCACGAGATTTTCAGTTTGCTAGACAGAAAAAATATGCAGCCGAGAATCCTTTATCCAGCAAGCCTGTCATTTAGAATAGAAGGAGAGATAAAGGTCTTCCCAAACAAACAAAAACTGAAGGAATTTGTCACCACTAAACCAGCCCTACAAGAGATCCTAAGGGGGACCCTGTGAGACAAAGTACCAGAGACATCACTACAAGCATAAAACATACAGACATCACAATGACTCTAAACCCATATCTTTCTATAATAACACTGAATGTAAATGGATTAAATGCGCCAACCAAAAGACATAGGGTATCAGAATGGATAAAAAAACAAGACCCATCTATTTGCTGTCTACAAGAGACTCATTTTAGACCTGAGGACACCTTTAGATTGAGAGTGAGGGGATGGAGAACTATTTATCATGCTACTGGAAGCCAAAAGAAAGCTGGAGTAGCCACACTTATATCAGACAAACTAGACTTTCAATTAAAGGCTGTAACAAGAGATGAAGAAGGACATTATATAATAGTGACAGGGTCTATCCATCAGGAAGAGCTAACAATTATAAATGTCTATGCGCCGAATACCGGAGCGCCCAAATATATAAAACAATTACTCATAAACACAAGCAACCTTATTGATAAGAATGTGGTAATTGCAGGGGACTTTAACACCCCACTTACAGAAATGGATAGATCATCTAGACACAAGGTCAATAAAGAAACAAGGGCCCTGAATGAGACATTGGATCAGATGGACTTGACAGATCTATTTAGAACTCTGCATCCCAAAGCAACAGAATATACTTTCTTCTCGAGTGCACATGGAACATTCTCCAAGATAGATCATATACTGGGTCACAAAACAGCCCTTCATAAGTTTACAAGAATTGAAATCATACCATGCATCCTTTCAGACCACAATGCTATGAAGCTTGAAATCAACCACAGAAAAAAGACTGGAAAACCTCCAAAAGCATGGAGGTTAAAGAACACCCTACTAACGAATGAGTGGGTCAACCAGGCAATTAGAGAAGAAATTAAAAAATATATGGAAACAAACGAAAATGAAAATACAACAATCCAAACGCTTTGGGACGCAGCGAAGGCAGTCCTGAGAGGAAAATACATTGCAATCCAGGCTTATCTCAAGAAACAAGAAAAATCCCAAATACAAAATCTAACAGCACACCTAAAGGAAATAGAAGCAGAACAGCAAAGGCAGCCTAAACCCAGCAGAAGAAGAGAAATAATAAAGATCAGAGCAGAAATAAACAATATAGAATCTAAAAAAACTGTAGAGCAGATCAATGAAACCAAGAGTTGGTTTTTTGAAAAAATAAACAAAATTGACAAACCTCTAGCCAGGCTTCTCAAAAAGAAACGGGAGATGACCCAAATAGATAAAATCATGAATGAAAATGGAATTATTACAACCAATCCCTCAGAGATACAAACAATTATCAGGGAATACTATGAAAAATTATATGGCAACAAATTGGACAACCTGGAAGAAATGGACAAATTCCTGAACACCCACACTCTTCCAAAACTCAATCAGGAGGAAATAGAAAGCTTGAACAGACCCATCACCAGCGAAGAAATTGAATCGGTTATCAAAAATCTCCCAACAAATAAGAGTCCAGGACCAGATGGCTTCCCAGGGGAGTTCTACCAGACGTTTAAAGCAGAGATAATACCTATCCTTCTCAAGCTATTCCAAGAAATAGAAAGGGAAGGAAAACTTCCAGACTCATTCTATGAAGCCAGTATTACCTTGATTCCTAAACCAGACAGAGACCCAGTAAAAAAAGAGAACTACAGGCCAATATCCCTGATGAATATGGATGCCAAAATTCTCAATAAGATACTAGCAAATCGAATTCAACGGCATATAAAAAGAATTGTTCACCATGATCAAGTGGGATTCATTCCTGGGATGCAGGGCTGGTTCAACATTCGCAAATCAATCAACGTGATACACCACATTAACAAAAAAAAAGAGAAAAACCATATGATCCTGTCAATCGATGCAGAAAAGGCCTTTGACAAAATCCAGCACCCTTTCTTAATAAAAACCCTTGAGAAAGTCGGGATAGAAGGAACATACTTAAAGATCATAAAAGCCATTTATGAAAAGCCCACAGCTAACATCATCCTCAACGGGGAAAAACTGAGAGCTTTTTCCCTGAGATCAGGAACACGACAGGGATGCCCACTCTCACCGCTGTTGTTTAACATAGTGCTGGAAGTTCTAGCATCAGCAATCAGACAACAAAAGGAAATCAAAGGCATCCAAATTGGCAAAGATGAAGTCAAGCTTTCGCTTTTTGCAGATGACATGATATTATACATGGAAAATCCGATAGACTCCACCAAAAGTCTGCTAGAACTGATACATGAATTCAGCCAAGTTGCAGGATACAAAATCAATGTACAGAAATCAGTTGCATTCTTATACACTAACAATGAAGTAACAGAAAGACAAATAAGGAAACTGATCCCATTCACAATTGCACCAAGAAGCATAAAATACCTAGGAATAAATCTAACCAAAGATGTACAAGATCTGTATGCTGAAAACTATAGAAAGCTTATGAAGGAAATTGAAGAAGATTTAAAGAAATGGAAAGACATTCCCTGCTCATGGATTGGAAGAATAAATATTGTCAAAATGTCAATACTACCCAAAGCTATCTACACATTCAATGCAATCCCAATCAAAATTGCACCAGCATTCTTCTCGAAACTAGAACAAGCAATCCTAAAATTCATATGGAACCACAAAAGGCCCCGAATAGCCAAAGTAATTTTGAAGAAGAAGACCAAAGCAGGAGGCATCACAATCCCAGACTTTAGCCTCTACTACAAAGCTGTCATCATCAAGACAGCATGGTATTGGCACAAAAACAGACACATAGACCAATGGAATAGAATAGAAACCCCAGAACTAGACCCACAAACGTATGGCCAACTCATCTTTGACAAAGCAGGAAAGAACATCCAATGGAAAAAAGACAGTCTCTTTAACAAATGGTGCTGGGAGAACTGGACAGCAACATGCAGAAGGTTGAAACTAGACCACTTTCTCACACCATTCACAAAAATAAACTCAAAATGGATCAAGGACCTGAATGTGAGACAGGAAACCATCAAAACCCTAGAGGAGAAAGCAGGAAAAGACCTCTCTGACCTCAGCCGTAGCAATCTCTTACTCGACACATCCCCAAAGGCAAGGGAATTAAAAGCAAAAGTGAATTACTGGGACCTTATGAAGATAAAAAGCTTCTGCACAGCAAAGGAAACAACCAACAAAACTAAAAGGCAACCAACGGAATGGGAAAAGATATTTGCAAATGACATATCGGACAAAGGGCTAGTCTCCAAAATCTATAAAGAGCTCACCAAACTCCACACCCGAAAAGCAAATAACCCAGTGAAGAAATGGGCAGAAAACATGAATAGACACTTCTCTAAAGAAGACATCCGGATGGCCAACAGGCACATGAAAAGATGTTCAGCGTCGCTCCTTATCAGGGAAATACAAATCAAAACCACACTCAGGTATCACCTCACGCCAGTCAGAGTGGCCAAAATGAACAAATCAGGAGACTCTAGATGCTGGAGAGGATGTGGAGAAACGGGAACCCTCTTGCACTGTTGGTGGGAATGCAAATTGGTGCAGCCGCTCTGGAAAGCAGTGTGGAGGTTCCTCAGAAAATTAAAAATAGACCTACCCTATGACCCAGCAATAGCACTGCTAGGAATTTATCCAAGGGATACAGGAGTACTGATGCATAGGGGCACTTGTACCCCAATGTTCATAGCAGCACTCTCAACAATAGCCAAATTATGGAAAGAGCCTAAATGTCCATCAACTGATGAATGGATAAAGAAATTGTGGTTTATATACACTATGGAATACTACGTGGCAATGAGAAAAAATGAAATATGGCCTTTTGTAGCAACGTGGATGGAACTGGAGAGTGTGATGCTAAGTGAAATAAGCCATACAGAGAAAGACAGATACCATATGGTTTCACTCTTATGTGGATCCTGAGAAACTTAACAGGAACCCATGGGGGAGGGGAAGGAAAAAAAAAAAAAAAAGAGGTTAGAGTGGGAGAGAGCCAAAGCATAAGAGACTGTTGAGAACTGAGAGCAAACTGAGGGTTGATGGGGGGGTGGGAGGGAGGAGAGGGTGGGTGATGGGTATTGAGGAGGGCACCTTTTGGGATGAGCACTGGGTGTTGTATGGAAACCAATTTGACAATAAATTTCATATATAAAAAAAAAAAAAAAATATTTCACTCTTCTCTCTTGTTGCTTGCATGGCTTTTGATGAGATGCCCAATGTAACTCACACCTTTCCTCCCCTATATGTAAGATGTTTTGTTTCTCTAGCTTCTTTAAGGATTTTCTCTTGGTCATTGATTCTCTGAAATTTGAGTATGATATGCCAAGGTATATTCCTTTTGATATTTATCCAACCTGGTATTCTCTGAGCTTCCTGAATCTGTAGTTTGGTGTCTGTTCTTGGCCATTATCATTTCAAATATTTTCTCTACTCCATTCTCACTTTCTTCTCCTTCTGATATCCCAACTATACATAAGTTTCATCTTTTGTAATTGTCTCATGGTTCTTGGATGTTCTGTTTTATTTCATTTCCACTTGTTTTTCCTCTATGCATCTCAGTTTGAAAAGTTTCTATTGACATATCTGGAAGTTCACTGACTCTTTCCTCATTCATATCCAGTCTACTAATGATTCCATTGGAGATATTCTTCACTTCTGTTACAGTGTTTTTTATATGTAGCCTTTCTTTTTTATTCTTTCTTAAAAGTTTCCATCTTTTTGCTTACATTAACCACTTGTTTTGCATGTTGTCTATTTTCTTCCATTAGAGCCTTTAACATATTCAACATAATGATTTTAAATTCCCTGTCTAATAATTCTAGTAACTGTGTTATATCTATGTATGGTTCTGACACTTGCTCTCTTTCTTCAGGCTGTGTTTTTTTTGTTTGTTTTTTTTGCCGAGTAATTTTTTGTTGAAAGCCTCATGTGATGAATCAGGTAATAGGCCATTAGTGTGAGATTTTGTGTTAACCTAGCTAGGAGTTGGGCTGTGTTTAATGTTTGCTGGAGCTGTAGGTGCCAGAAGCTTCAAAGTTCTCTTACATCCTCATTTTATCTCCCTTGTTAACTTTCGGCTTTCCTAAGTACTTCACCTTAGAGAAAACCTGTCTCTCAGAACTCTTTCAGCTGTAGGCCACTGTTATTATACTGAAGCCCTGTTGGTGGCAGTGGTGGGGGTATATGTGGAGGAGGGGAAGCATTCTATAATCTTATTACTAAACTCAGTCTCTAAGTGGGCCTGTGTCCCTGGGCAATGCCCTTCAGAGCTATCTTAGCTATCTTCCCTTCCTCCTTAGACAGGCTAGAGAGGAGTCTGTGAAAATTAAGTGTAGGGAAAACTGTTTGTTTGGGGCCTTAGTGTACATCCTTTGCTCCTAGAAGCAGTATTGGGATTGTAGGTGTTGAAAAGAGTGAGAAGGACAAATCTTTCAGGAGACCTAACTCTGAAGAAAGGCTGGAGATTCTAGGATTGACTCAAATAGGATTTGGAGCAAGAGCGTGGTGGCTGGGGTGATAATGTGGTGATATTCACTGGCTGATGGTTTCTCTATGGGTTAAAGAATGAACAGGGAAGTTCTGGACTAGAAGACAAAATGCAGGTGACATTATTAAGGAAGGTTTAGATGATTCAAGGATTGAGAGAATGAATGAGTCAACTAGACAGAAACTGCAGGTTATATAAATCATGGTCAGTGAGCTAAACTACATTAAGGTACTGTGAGTGACCATGTGCATCAACTGTAACAAAAACTGGCATGTGTCTGTGACTAGTAGAAACCAGCCCATTAGAGTGCATTAAGCATAGACATTACAGGTCCACACTGGCTGTTTTGCTGACATGCAGGGTAAGAAGGATATAACTGAGAACTTTCCCCAACAACATAGCATACAGATATTTAAATGTTATTTGAAGCATATCATGATCCTAAATTAGCAGATAATACACCCAGTTGACACATTCAATCCAGCTAGAAGCCCCATTCCATTTCTACCCTAGACTAACCAGCCCAGTTTGCTCAAGGTCAAGAGCAGGAAAAAAAATTGACTCCTGGTTTTTCAAATAGTTTGTTTTTTATAATGGAAAATCTCTGCTTCAGTCTCATTGCTTTATACTTATCTCTGACGTACAGGCCAACTCTAAGATTTATTTACATTTTAGTAAGGTAGTTTTCCTCTTTAGAAAGAACAGACTATACTATGGTGGAGAAACCACATGATGGAGGGAGAACAGAGCAGAGTAAATGGGAAGGGACAGCTGTCCTGGGATACAAGGACAGGCTGTATACATTGTCTAAGGACATGCTTATACATTATACAAGGACATGATGTATAAGGGAATCGAAACAAAATAAAACAAAAACAATACAGCTTCTTGTTCTTTGGGGTAGTGTAAGCAGATAGGTGGTCATGGAAATCATTTCCTCAGAGCCTTGTGTTTGAGCTTTACTTGAGATTTGTTTCATCACATGGCCTAGAAGCAAGATATGACCATTCATTCAAAATACTTATTAATATTTTCTAGCCTACTATATGCCAAACATTATTCTAGGTGCTAGACATATAGCCATGAATAAAACACACCAAAAATTCCCTGTATACATGGAGCCTACATTTTGTGGATGAGAGGGAGAACATCAGTAAATAAGTAAAATAAATAGTATATCAAATGATGATATGTGCTATGGGAAAAAATTAAACAGGAAAAGGGAAGAGAGTGCTGGGATGAGAGATACGGTTGCAATTGTAAGTTAGCTGGGGAAGCTTTCTAATAAGGTGATACTTGAGCGAAGACCTGAAGGAGGTATGGGAGTGAGCCACATGGCTCCCTGAAGGGAGAACACTGCAAACAGAGGGAATAGTTAGTATAAAATTCCCAAGTTAGGGGCATTCCTGGAACGGTGGGGAAACAGAAAGCAGGTGTGTGGCTGGAGAGGCATCAGAACAGAAAGAATAGAAGATGAAATCAGAAAACTTTTAGGTGCCAGGTCATGGAAGGCCTTGTAAGTCATTGCAAGGACTGTCTTTTACCCTCAGTGAGATGGGGGCTATTGGACAATTTTGAGCAAAATATGTCATTTCAGTATGACATGAAATGACATATTTTAAAGACTCACTGTGCTGTGTTATGGGTGCATTTTAGAGGTACAAGGGAAGAAGCAGGGAGAAAGCTACTGGTAGCTTCCAGTAAAGAGACATGGTGACTTGGCCAGGCAAGTAGTGGAGGTGGTGAGAGGGTTCACATTCTGGATACATTTTAAAGACAGAACTGACAGAACTTTCTAACAGATAGGATGTGGAGTGTGAGAGGAAAGAGGAGTCAACAATGACTTTGAGTTTTTAGCCTGAGCAACTGAAAGGAAAGAGTTGCATTTCTGAGGTTGGGAAACAGGATCACAAAAGGTATGGAGGAATGGTCATGAGCTTGGTTTGGCTTCCAAATGTTAGGGTGTTGGGGAGATGAAGAAGAACCAGAAGAGGACAATGGAAAGGAACAGCCAGGGAGGTAGCAAGAAAATGCAGAGAATGTGGTGCCCCAAAAAGATTAAGTACTGTTTCCGATTCTGTGTCTCCCTCTCTCTCTGCCCCTCGCCCGTTCATGCTCTGTCTCTCTCTGTCCCAAAAATAAATAAACGTTGGAAAAAAAAAAAGATCAAGTAAAGAAAGTGTTTCAAGGAGGAGGGGTTGATAAACTGTGTCAACCGTTCAGATAACACAAGTAAAACGAGGACTGAGAACAGACCTGTGGATTTAGCCATGGATGATATGAGCAACCCTGACAATTGCAGTGCCCATGATCATGTACTTTACTTTAAGCAAGAAAAGAAAAATAAGCTGCATATAATTCCAGGTTGAGAAATGAGGAAATGGGGTCATTGTCAAAAGGCTTAAGTCTACTTGGCAAGTTCTCTGAACGGTAAAGGTGTGACTTTGGTCCTATCTCACCTCTATGCCCAATCATTGCTCATTAATTATGGTTCACCTTTGCTGGTGAGTTCGGGGATAGGGTCCATGCCTTCATCATGTAACCTTGAACCATGCCCAAAATTACTTAGATTTCCTCACTGTGAAAACAAATATAATGGTCACCACTAAACTAAAATATCAAAGCCTGGGAATTGCTGGCCTGAGGGAACAATGGTGGCACTGGATTTTCTGAAAAGGAAAGCCACATTCCACGACTACCTTGAAGTCTTTGGAAATGGAACAATTAAAAAATAGAGAAAAAGAAAACTGCCAATCCAAATGCAAAGGGTGGATTAGATGGCTCCTGCATAAGCAGGGACTTTCTGATAAGAATGGACATTCCTCACTAGCATAATCACCTGCTGCCATTTGGAATTCAGGAAATATTTTATAAGCGAGTGAATAAATGAAATGAATCAATGAATAGGATTCACTAGTTACAGTGCAATGGCTTTCCCTGACTCATCTGACCACATGCTAATCATTATTTCTTGTTTCTTTGACCCTACCAAGCTTGATTCTATATTTCTTGAGGACTATATCAAGACTTTTATTTCTCTCTATTCTTTACCACACTTGGTTTGGTATTAGACCTATTACTTAATGTATTAGTCAGGATTCTCCAGAAAAACAAAACCAATAGGATATATGTTATAAGAGGAGATTATTATAGGAACTGGTTCACATGATTATGGAGGCTGAGAAGATCCATGATATGCCCTCTACAAGCTGAAGAACCAGAATCTGGTGGTATAATTCAGACTGATTCTGAAGGCCTAAGAATCAGGAGCACCAATGTCTGAGGGAGAAGAAGATGAATGTGTCAGCTCACGCTGAGAGAATTTGCCCTTCCTCTGCCTTTTTGTTCTAGACCCCAGCTGACTGGATGATGCCCACCCTCATTGGTGAAAGCAGTCTTCTTTATGCAGATATGGATTCAAATGCAAATCTCTCTGGACACATCCTTGCAGACACATCCAGAAATAATGTTCTACCAGCTATCTGGGCTTTCTTCAGTCTGATCAAGGTGAAACATGAAATTAACCATCATAATATATTCTATTTGACAGAGAAAAAAAAATTTTTTTAAGAAATTGAACTAACTCAAATCAAGGAAATAAATTTAATTTAGAATGCTCCTGACAAAGAGACAAAAGAAACAATCCAAATAAACCTTACCAAACTCAGGCTATTATGGTTTGTAAGATTTAATAAACTGGAGCCATATTTGTCAGACCTTCCTTATTTGTTTTGGTGTTAAAGGCCCTTATCAGAAGGTTTCTAGCATTAATCACCAACTATTATTTGCTGTTGCCAATCACTGGTAAAGGACTCTACATGGCTACAACTTCATACTTCCAAGACCCCTGCATAACTGGTGTGATGTTTTCTCCCAGAGAAGCTGGCTGTTTTCTTGGTTGCATATACTTTGGGGTATCCCAATGAGATGGTGTGATTTTAGCTCCCGCCACACACACACACACACACACACACACACACACACACACAAACACATACAACATGACTCCTTATGTACCACAGGGGATCTTAGCTAGCATTCATTCTTGTTTGTTTACCCCAAAATAGCTTTATATCACTGCTTAGGTCAGTAACAGAAAATAGACGTAGGTTGACAGGTTTGATGGCGGTCAATCCTAGCCAAAGAATCCTCAGTAATAATTACTTATTCACATTCAAGATATGAGTTATTAAAACTGTGATCTTCAGTAATGGCGTTGATCATAGGAAGGTTACTTTGGAAAAACAAAATGTTAAACGCTAACCTAAGACATAATTTGTGATCTTCCCTCCTTGCTGCATTAGTAAAGCAAACATTGTGAGCGTTAAAACAATAGAGATGTGTATTCAGAAATAGAATGTTGCTCTCTGTCTTTACCTCGGCTACGCTATTGGTAACATGATACTAGAGGTTGTAGCAGAGCTTCCAAAATAAACTTGATCTTTAGAGTTTTACAATGATAGGTGAACCTCACAAAGTTCAGAGATTCTGCCCAAATGGAGAGTTAATGTTCTTGTGCCAATTTTCTTTACCTCTGAGTTATTGAGCTAAAGTTTTCAGAACAATGGCAATTTCTTGACTGTTTCACACTGATAGGACACTACACAAAAATAACACATTTTCTCAACAGCCATTCATCCATTCAACAACAATTCATTGTAGTTCCCAGTGTTTTGCCCGAGCCTAAATTAAAAACACTGAAAATAAAAAATATGGTACTCAGGTTTGGAAAGTGGGATATGAAAGCCCATTCTTTATAGATTGGTACCTAGACACACCCGGTCCTCTTTTGTTCCTCTGTCTTTGATGGAGGTCATCCTCCAGAAACACTCCAAGGTTGTCAGCTAAGCTCATCAATGACAAAGGCAGATTCTACAGCCAGGGCTTATCAAGAAATGGGGAGGGATTTCCTATTCTTACCGTTTGTTTTATATATATATATATATATATATATATATATATATATATATATATATTTGTTTTATATATATATATATATAATACACACACACATAAAACAAATATATACACACACACACACACAAAACAAAACAGATGTCACTAAAAGATGTTTTCATAACAATGGAATCAAATCCTAAAATAAAATTCAAAAGGTCAAGCCAGTATTCTTCTAGACATGGGAATACACTATTGGGATCTCAGAGCAATGATAATAATGACTTAAATTGTAGGACAGCTAGTCCTTCCCAATACACTCACATGTTTACTGCTTTCAGAGGTGACGTCTCTGTGAGAAGGATGGAACCAGCATAAATGCCCAGCACAGAGCTCTGAGGTTGAGTCTTTACCACCACACAGACAGCAAACTGCAGAGCTAAGGCTTAAGTCATGATTTCCAGCTTTTTTTAAATTTAATTTATTTATTTTGAGAGAGAGAGAGAGAGAGAGAGCAGGGGAGGGGCAGAGAGAGAGAGAGAGAGAGAGAGAGAGAGAGAGAGAGAGAGAATCCCAAGCAGGCTTTGCATTATCAGCGCAGAGCCTGATGCAGGGCTCAAACTCAGAAACTGTGAGATGACGTGAGCTGAAATCAAGAGTCAGATGCTTAACTGACTGAGCCACCCAGGTGCCCCAATTTCCAGTTTCTAAATCTGTATTATTAGTCTGCTTCTGGGGAGAAATCTTGAGTTATGTCAATAGTTTCTTTTTATTTTACCAAATAGTTTGAAAACTGATTTTGAGTTATAGAGCATTATTTGTGCCTAGGTTAAATCCTGAGATTGTTGCATCAGGAGACACTAACGTAATCTCTTTAAATATTAGTCTCCACGACTATAAAAGGGGATTAATAACACCAACTTCTTAGAGTTGTAAGAATTAAATAAGACAATGAATGAAAAGTATAGAGCCTAATAAGTGCTCAATAAACTATGGCTGTAGTTATTGATAATAATAAAAGAATTTGTCCATTGTAGACAATGCATCCAAGTGTAAAGCAGAAAATAACAATTATCTGTAAATCTATTATACCTATATAATCACTGAACCATTATGACATATTTTCTGCTTTGGGGGTGCCTGGGTGGCTGAGACAGTTAAGCATCTGACTTTGGCTCAGATCATGATTTCACGGTTCATGGGTTCAAGCCCCGTGTTGGACTCTGTGCTGATAGCTCAGAGCCTGGAGCCTGCTTCAGATTCTATGTCTCCCTCTCTCTCTGCCCCACCCTGCCTCTCTCTTCTCTTTCTCTCTCAAGAATAAACGTTAAAAAAAATCTTTTTTGTAGATAATGCCATATAATACATTTCTTTATTATGAAAATCTTCAAATATGTATAAAATGTAAAAGATAGGGGCGCCTGGGTGGCGCAGTCGGTTAAGCGTCCGACTTCAGCCAGGTCACGATCTCGCGGTCCGTGGGTTCGAGTCCCGCGTCAGGCTCTGGGCTGATGGCTCAGAGCCTGGAGCCTGTTTCCGATTCTGTGTCTCCCTCTCTCTCTGCCCCTCCCCCGTTCATGCTCTGTCTCTCTCTGTCCCATAAATAAATAAAAACGTTGAAAAAAAAATTTTTAAAGTGAGACTTTGTGGGGCGCCTGGATGGCGCAGTCGGTTAAGCGTCCAACTTCAGCCAGGTCACGATCTCGCGGTCCGTGGGTTCGAGCCCCCCGTCGGGCTCTGGGCTGATGGCTCAGAGCCTGGAGCCTGTTTCCGATTCTGTGTCTCCCTCTCTCTCTGCCCCTCCCCCGTTCATGCTCTGTCTCTCTCTGTCCCAAAAATAAATAAACGTTGAAAAAAAAATTTTAAATGTAAAAGATAAATACAATGAATACCTATATATCTTTGATTTAGAGATAATATTTATAAATACTTTGCCATATTTGCATTAACTATCTAAATATATGTATGTGTATATTTTCATATGTACATATGCATTTTTTGCAGACATGTTTGAAAGTAAATTGCATTCATCATGTCATCTCAACCCTAAATATTTCAATATGAATCTCCTATAAATAAAGACATTCTCACATGTACTCATAATACCATTATCACAATAGAATATTAATGATTATTCCCTAATGACATTTAATATCCAGTTCATAGTCACATTTTCTTAATTGTCTGCAGAATTACTTTTTCCTGTTTTCCCCCCACCCCCACCCCAAACAAACTCATGCATTGTGTTTGGCTATGTCTCTTCTTTTCTAAAACCATTTTCTCACCAATTTTAAATTACTCTAAGCATATTTTAAATTACTCTAGGCATATTTTTAATGATGTGTACCTTCTAATGTAGGCATGGCCATAGCCAATTCTTTGGCTTTAGATGTATAAGCGGTTCCCCTTTTGTTCCTACGATAAATCATGCTAACATGAACATTTGGTTCACTAACTTTTTCACCTTTTCTGATTACTTCCAAATATTTATTGTTCCTAAAACATAAAAAATATTTAAGGGGAGCTGGGTTAGTCAGCTGGTTGAGCACCCAACTCTTGATCTCGGCTTAAGTCATGATCCCACTGTTTCTGAGCTCAAGCCTCTGTGTCAGCACAGATCTTGTTTGGGATTCTCTCTCCCTCTATCTCTACCCCTCCCCTGCCTTCTCTCTTCCTCTTTCTCAAAATAAATAAATAAACATTTAAAAAACTATTTATGAACCTCCTTATATATTAACAGATCACTTTCCAGGAAGTTTTATCTACTGCTGTCCCTAAAGTATTTAGTGTGGTAGAACACCCAGTGTTCTCAAGCTCTAGGTCCTGATCTGAATGTCGCCCCTCGAGGGGACACTTCATGGCTATATACACTGGGTGAGCTTCTCTGTCTTGTTTCCATAATGCATCCTTCCTGGGATTGCTTCATTATGTGGCTCATCCCATACAGGAACAATGAATCTCTACTTGAAAAGGTCATAATTTTTCTCTGAAACTGGAAGCTCAGGGAAACTGATTGATTGCTTTTTATATTGTGCTGATTTTCATGAACTTTTAACATAAAAACTTCTGGCTCTTTAATTTTTGTCAACACGATACACATTAAGATGAAATATTACCATATGTACATTAAATATTGTCAGTACTTTGAAACCAATGAAAATTTTATCCATAAGGGAATTCTATAAAAATTCTTATTTAAAAAAAATAACCCAAACAACCAATATTAGGTGAGTGATTAAGTAAGTGTGGCAAATCTATATGATTGCACAGCCTGCAGACATTAAAAACAGTACTCATAAAAAGTTTATAATAACATAGGGGAAATACTTATTAAATGGTGTGGATAAAATAATTGTTAGAAATTCAGAGTAATAAATATAGGACAAAGAGACTAGTAAGATCTAGTTAATGCTGCAATTGATCAAAATTACTTTTCTTAAGTATTTTCTTTCATTCTATCCAAAGCAAAACAATGAAAGAAGGAACTTTGGAAAAATATTATCTAAGCATCCATGGCTCCTGTTTACCAAAGTATAAAATCAGAAAGGAGTTTTCACTCATGGTAATTTCTAAACTTTCAATCTGATTTTTATAGCATGAAATGATAATAGTTCTTCAATATATAGAGAATGTGGCAAAAATAAAACAAACAAGCAACCAATCAACCATCAAATAAATCTTTTGTAATTTTCCATTTCCTTCTGAAGACTTTTTGGCCATGTCTTATTACAATGGCATTTATGATTATTCCATTTTTTAATTTATAGGCCCCTTGACAAAACTTATTAATACCTCTATTTAATCTGATGAAATGCACATCAGTATCCAAATAACATAACAAATGCCAGGTTATTTCACTGTTTTCATCTTGAGCAGTAATTAAAGAGCACTTACTGAGCATTACTTGAACCCAGCATTATATTTGCTGTTATATAAAGCAGCTTGCACTGTAGACTTGGCTTGAGCTCTAGAACCTTACAGCTAATGACCTGTGATCAACAGACTCATCTTTCGTCGAACCACATGACAAACCTCCTGGACTCAAAGCCAAAGGAATTTACAGCTTTCCAGGGGAACATGATATTTGCTTTGACAGTTTCACATAGCTTTATCCTGAAGCCAGACAAAAAGCTAAAGTTTCATCTTCACTCGCCTTTCCTGGGATCAAGCCCTTTGATGGAAGAAGATCATTGGGAATCCATCCCTAGGCCTGGAGGTGTTAGAGGTAGAAACCAGACATACAAATCCTGCTCTCTTTGGGCCTCTGGGAAAATACCTAGCCATCACTGCCTGATCTACCAGTCTCATGTTGTCTATTCGGCTCCAGTGTTAGCACAAGTCCTGACTCCCAATACTGTGTGTGTCTGGGAGGTGAGAGAGAAGAGGGAAGGAAAGGGCAAGAGGTATGGAGAAGAGCCAGCTAGTGATGCCTGCCCAGAGCACTGGCAAACCTCATTAGGCTCTGGGGTAAGTTTGAAATACTCCACCACTGCTCCTCCTGGCGCTCGAACCCCTACCATTTTAAAGCTAACTTTTAACATTCCCATCTTCTCCCCAGTCCTGCAAGGTAGGATCTGTGCTTTTTTCACAGCTCCAACATCAACACTCTCTTTGAGCAAAACTTGCATAAGCAATAGATGTTCCTACTGCCAATGTATCTTAGCCAATTTCTGCAATCAAAGTGAAACAAAGAAAGGAAACTTCATAAAAATCGGTTTTGTGGAATGTAACCAGACACAATAAATAACTGCCTAATAACCTAAAGGCTTAGCATCCCCAGGATTTCTTGAGGTGTCATGAAAAAGATTTTTGAGAGGGAGATGGCATTTTCTAATTCGGAGCCTACAGCTGAGTTACTCTCTGAAACACACATAGTCAAATAGAGCATTCAAGTTGCCATACGGCAAAATGTTAAGAAGTATCTAATGATGAACCTAAAGTTGGAGTTCCTCCGTCAGGCAACATGTAGTGTGTTGGAAGAACTGAAGGAGGTTTAGACTCGCTGGAATGTAAGTGGGGGAGATGGTGAAGGTTATTGTGAAAGACAAGAAAAAAGAGGTAAGCCAGACAAGTTCACGAAGGGCCTTACAAGTCATTTTAAAGAGTTGACAAAGTGTTTAAGCAAAGTTGTTGCATGATCAATTCAGGCTTTAGAAAAATTACTCCTGAAGCATGGAGAATGGATTAAAGGCAGGCATAAGTAGAGGCAGGAATACCAGCTGCAATATCCAAGTGAAAAATGACAGTGGCCTAGATTGGGGTAGTGGCCATAGAGGTTGAGAGACTCTGTGGACTGGGGGGGGGGGGGTATTTAGGAGGTAGAACTGATAGATCTTGGTGAATAACTAATAAGTCTGGATGAAGAGAACAGTGAAGAAGAGAGAGGAGACTAGAATGACTGCCAGACAGACTGTGGCTGAGGCACCAGACATGAGTGGATGGTGGCACTGAATCAATGAGGGTGCTCAGGAGAGGCATATTCAGGATGATGATAATCAACTCAGGCTTTGGTGGGTTGAGTTTAAAATATGTTTGGAAAATCTCACAGATAGATCTCAGTGAAGAGCTTTACCACGCAGTTGGAAACATAGATCTAAAGATCTGTGTTCTACTTCTTGTGTTGGGAGTCATCCACATATACATAATGACAGCCAGGCCCTGTGCTAAGACCTTCATATTGCTTTTTTGAATTTCGTGTAATCATCACAGCAATCCTACGTAAAGTAGGTACTGTTATCCCCATTAAAAAATATATATATATGCGTATATATATATTTATTTTATTTTATTTTATTTTTTTTTTTTTTTGAGAGAGAGACAGCATGACGGGGGAGAGGCAGAGAGAGAGGGGGACACAGAATCCGAAGCAGGCTCCATGACGCAGAGCCCAACGTGGGGCTCCAACTCAGGAACTGCAAGATCATGACTTGAGCTGAAGTCAGACGCTTAACCGACTGAGCCACCCAGGCGCCCCTATTATCCCCATTTTGTAATAGCAAGAGCAAAACTTGGTCACTTTAAGTAACTCTGTGACTGCTGTCTGATATGTTAGCTGCTAGCTACATTGGCTATTAAGGACTTGAAATGTGCTATGGAGGGACTTAGCTTTTAATTTTATTAATTTAAATTCAATTTTATTTAATTTTAATTCAATTTAAAAACGAATACTGGATTCAGTTATTGGAAAACGTTTAAGTATATTTGGAACAACTTGAACATCTGAACCAACTTTTCCAACTCTAAGTTTTATGAAATCCAAATACAGATCAAGTATTTCCAATGGAAAAACTAGTATCCGAATTGAGATGTGCTGTTAGTGTAAAATAAATACTGGATTTCAAAGACTTAGTGTGACTGGAAGAGTATAAAATATCTCATTAATAATTGTTTATATCGATCGTGTGTTGAAATAATATTTTGGATATATCAGGTTAAATAACATTATTAAACTTAATTTCAGTTTTGTTGTTTTACTTTTTCTTACATGGCTATTGGAAAAATCTAAATCCCCTAAGTGGCTGGCGTGGGGTTTCCCCTAAAGGCTGACAGAGGGGGCTTATGCCCCGGAAGCAAGGTCCCAACGACTTCATATTTTAGGGAGCACGCCAGCAAAAGTGCGCGTGCGCACGTGCGCGTCTGTGCCGTCCCGCCGCGGGTGGACCGAATCTCACCCGGTGCCCACGCCACGACTAGCCGGCTTTCCTGTTTGCCTTTTTGAACTCTGTTTTCTCTGAGCTTCGAAGAGCCAGGGGCTGTGATGTCACTGTATAAACAGAGGGAAGGGTGGGGGCGAGAGTTGCGCTGGAGAGGACCGGGCAGAGGAGGCCGGGTGGGAGGATGGGGGTGGCGACGGGAGGTTTTCAAAGGTGGCTTGGTCTGGAGTGCGTGGGAGCAGCGGGAGACTGCAGTGCCGATAAAGAAACATAATGGGACTGCCAGTCACTAAACTGGGGGCGGGGATGGGGACGTGGCTGCAGGAGACGGGGGGTTTGGAAAAATATGGGACGCCTAGAGCTAATTCCCCTGATTAAAAATGCATTAGTTTGGAGGTGTGAGGGACACGCAGCTGTTTTCAAGGAAAGCCTGGCTCCAAGAGGTCCTCCCTGGCCGGGCCGCCTGGCGGCTCCATCTCGGAGTGGATGTCAGCGAGCCCCCGGCCCCGCCGACGCTTGTCCTCTCCCTGACAGGGCCCTGGCCAATGTCCTGCTGCTGAGGGTCGTGGTAATTTACATCCTCTCTGTGTACATTAACTTATCTGCAGCCGCGCTGGCTGCGCTCCTTCAGTCAGCCTGTCTCCTGTGCAGCCTGGGAGACTTCCCCCACCGACGGCCGGCCGGGGGCTGCAGGGGGACTGGGCCGCCAAGTTCCTGCGCCCTGCGAATCACAACAAACGCCTCCCGAGGCGGAGCCCCGCCGCCTGGTCCCGACCCGGGCCGCGGAGCGCCGCGCGGGGCCCCCGGCGTGGGAGGCTACGTGGGGACAGCCTGGGCAGGGCAGAGGCAGGCGGCCCGTGGCTGCAAGCGAAACACTTAGTGGCTAATTCATGACTCATGACTCATGTGCAGGCTCCTCTTCAGTGACAGCCGGGACAGTTACTGGTTATTTGTAGTCCCCCGGCTTTCATTTCGCTGTAATTAAGCAGTCATTTGAGGGTCATTTCATACCAGTTATAGGTTTCCCTGTTTTAATAATGTTTTAAGTTCCAGGGGGGCAACAGGGAGTGGAAGGGGAGGTTGGGAAGGAGGCGTGCAGGGCAAGAGGGTAATCGTCTCTGAGAACGTGTGCACTTTCCATAACTCTTTCCCTGACAGGCCCCAGAGTGGAGTTTCCTCAGATGCCGACGACGACTGACTCGAACGTTCTGTTTCACAGCGCGCAGGCCAGATCCTCTTCCATGACATGAACGGTCTGCCCCGAGAAGAGGTCTGGCCGCGTTTGAGTCAGATGTTGGATTTTCCTCTTTCCCCTCTGGCACCACACTAATCATTCTCTTTAATCACTGTAGCTTTTTAATGAGGCCAAGTAGGTATTTATGGAGCCGTCTACTCTCTAAAAGCTAATGCTTGATAAGTCATTTATAACTTATCGGTGGGCTTTGCATGGCCAAACCCAGAAGAAAGGAAGTGAGAGTAAAATGGGGTCTGGAGTTTGCTAGGAAAAATGCAGCATATCTTCAGGTCCTAGATGGTACCAAGCCCCTGTGGGAAATGTTCAATCCGTCAGGCGTAAGAGTAAGGAACAACCAGTCTGTCCCAATTTTGTGAAAATTCCAGGGCTGTCATTCTCGCTGTTTTTCATTCCCACAACTTTCTCCTTTGGCTGGTTCATGTATCTTTGGGTATCACTGGAAGCTTCCACTCTAAGGCCAATTCTACAAAAAAAAATTGTAAAATTCTACAATTTTACAAAGTTCTGTAAAGAATGCCGGGGCTATTGCATTTGGAGGGTGCACAGACGCAAAATGAAAGAAAGGACTGGAAAGAAAGAAAGGACAGAAAACAGATGTCCTGCTGTTGCAAAAGTAGGTGCCACATGCTCCAAACTTCAAGAGATGTTAAAATGAAAGTTAAAGCTGGTGTATGTAGTAGTCCCGGGGAGGGAGTGTTGTTGCCTTCATATAAGAAGAAGAGAGAAAACCCTCCCAAGGGAGGGTAGGAGAAGGAGTGGTGAGGAAGAAAGCAAGACAGGACCCCACAGACTACAAAACAAAAAAAAGCAAAAGTCCATAACATATGAGTATTTAATATGTGTTAAGGAGACTTTTAAAAAGATTTCAGCCATAAAAAAGCAATGAAGCGCTGATGTGTGCTAGAACATGAATCTTGAAAACATTATGCGGAGTGCCATTTACAAAAGATCACATATTATATGATTCCACTTACATAAAATGCTCAGAACAGGAAAATCTTTAGAGACAGGCAGTCAATTAGTGGTAGCCTTGAAAGGGGCAGGGAGTGGAGAGAGGGAGATGTAACTGCCAAAGGGTTTTGCCAACAGGTTTCTCTCTGTGGCACTGAAAATCTTCTAGAATTGATTGTGGTGGTGGCTGTACAACTCTGCATATACTAAAAACCATTGAATTATACATGTTAAATTGTTGAATGCTATAGTGTGTGAAGTATATCTCAATAAAGTTGTCACCAAAAGTTTTCAAAAGGTTAAAAACAGACCAAAAAAAGTGCTATTAAAAAATTATCTTGGGGCCCCTTGGGTGGCTCAGTCGTTTAAGCATCTGACTTCAGCTCAGATCATGATCTTGCAGTTCGTGAGTTCGAGCCCCACGTCGGGCTCCATGCTGATAGTGCAGAGCCTGCTTGGGATTCTTTCTCTCCTTCTCTCTCTGCCCCTCTCCCATTTGTGCATGTGTTTGCTGTCTCTCTCAAAATAAGTAAATGAACTTAAAAAATTATCTTGCTAAGTACACTGCTTTTTTCTCCAAGACAGTGTAGGCAGCAGGTAATGTACATCAGGGCAGGGACTTTGGTTCTCTGTTTAGCCCTTAGTGCCTAAATCAATGCTGCTTACGGAATGTACTCAATAAATATCTGCTGAAAGAGAATTTGCAAATAATCCAAACTAGCCTAGCTCAGATGTGTACCACACTCACCCTACCACTTCCTCTCTGCATCATCTAGCTTTCCAGTATACCTATTATTACTGTCAATACAGCTAGAAACTATAACTAATTAGCAAAATTATTTTTATCTGTTTGCCAGGGACTGTACTTATGTTTGTATCTTTGTAAAACCCAGCAATGTAAAACCTCTGAACTCAGGTCTGTCTGGCTTCCAAAGCTTTAGTCTACTATAAACACTGCCTCCTAAAGACGCTAACAACAAAGGCAGGAAGGAGCACTGATGAACATACACAGACACCCAACCAATGTCACCTATAAAGCAAATCAAAGTACACAATTTGGTTTTCATGTTTAAACTGAAAAAAGCATGAGCACATCACTCAATGATGGATTTTTCTTATTTAAAATCATTCTAATTTTATAATAACTATGGACTATATATCCAACAAATGCAGAGTACTTACCGCATCCATAGTCCCTAGTGCAGCACCAGGAAGAGTTACAAAAGCAGTTAACACAGGAGCTTATACTCACATATACTATAAAAGCCATTGTCCCTTTAAAAAAAAAAAACAGTACTATTGAGTCTATTGTTTGTCTAAATAGTACACTAAAGGTTTTAACATACATAATTGGAAAAGTCTTGGTTTCCTGAGACCTCTTCTAAAAATCGAAACATTTTAGTGGAACGTTAAGGACAAGTCCAGAGCTCTGTCAAGAGCTGCTTAAATGACTGCCCTCCACATGTGGCCGGGCTAGAATACAAGTAAGAATACATCCAGACTACATGAAAGCTACTGTGGTTTCTGCGTGGGCTTGGGTCAGCTGTCTAGGTGTCCATTAAGTGGTTAGTTAGTATTTCTCGCGTCGGTAATTCCAGATCCACATCACAATTGAGACAGTCTCACCAACTTATCTCATACATTTTAGTTGATATAGTAAGGTACCACCTGGAAAGACACAAAACCTTCTAATTAAAGTTTCCACTGTCCCCTATTTTACAATAAAAAATTTGACCTAAGGTTTATAGTAAATGGCTCACATTTTACAATTGGGAAAATCAAGTAACCTTGGAAACTATTCACTGAAACTATCCCAAAGACCCATAACAGTATCCATAAAAGATCCCAAATAATTGGCAAGTTCTCCTTCCAACTGCTAATACACCTATCCATCTAAACTGATGAGAGGTATTACTTCTACTTAAAATAAAACTACATATACACTATATACACCTTTTTATATAATATATATATATATATACTAGTATATACGCATTTTCCTTAGTGAAGTACAAGAAGGAGGTATAATCCAGCCCATAAATGTGGGGAAAATTCATAGCTACCCCTCTTTCCTGCATGTGGGAGTTTCCAGAAATGGAAGTCCAACCACTTAGGCTGATGAGCTTCAAGAAATGACTCCAGACTTTGGAATGTGCCTAGGTACCACCGTGTCTACAGAAGGACCATCCATCCCCAAGCATATGTGGTTGTCACCCTCTAGTGGATGATCTATGATAATAATTGGCAGTCTCCTGTGGGGGACAAGAATGAATGTCATCCAAAACTGACTTATCTCAAAGAGGTAGATGACAGATAAGCCAGCGCCAGAACTCTTAAGTCTTGGACATATATTTCCCAGGAAAATGGGTGTTTGTGGGCTGTTTATTCAGTCTGCAGTTCCCTGCTTCTTTTGAGTCTACAGTGTGTGTTTCCTATTTGTATTGTGGCATTTTCAAGAACAATACGTATTTGCTTAAGGCAGACTTCTCCTACAATTGAGATAGTTCTAGGCAATTGATTCACAGAAGTTGTGCCCCTCCAGACTGGCCTCGAAAGCTTTCTCTGTCTGTCAGCCTACTGAGTGCATCCGACTACTTAGCTGGCAATATAGAACTTGCCGACTGCACACCAGTCCTGTGTTGAAAGGTTTGATCTGCCTAGGGAAGTTGTAAATAAATAAATACTGCCTTGATATTTACTGTTGTATAAGGAGCCTAAATGTAACTCTCTAAATAATGAAGTCTGGCCTCAGATACGTTCATAGCATGAGATTCAAAATATAATAATATGATTTTCCTGTTTCCATTTTATCAGGTAACCGAAGAATTGCATTTCTAAATCTGGATGGGAACTGAATTTCTACATCATAGACAGCTTCCAGGAGGGAAGGATTATGGGTACAGGAAATACTCCACATTCTCAAAAGCCTACATTGTTGGCACTTGCATTTGCTCTGTGAGAACTTACTGAAAGAAACCGTTTCTCTGGAAGACAAGTATAGTTTCCTGAAGATCTGGAAACTTCAGGAAACATGTTGAATGTTGAATGTTTCAAGTCAAGGATGATCTTGGTTCTAAATCTGCAGTCAAATGGGAATCAGAGCATTATAGAAATGAAATGCCCCTCCCCTCATCTTACCCATTTGACAGATGAAGAAACTGAGGTTTGCATAGGTTAACAGTGCTAATTACAGAGCTGGTACCCAATGAGAGTTTACTCTACAACCCTTCTTTCCCCCACATCACTGTTGTCTCCCAGGTAGAGCTTTGTTACTGATTATGATGAAATCCATTTCCTAGCTTTGTTTGTAGTATATATTCTGTTTAGTTAGAAAGGTTTTTTTCCCCCATGGTGACAAAATGTATGTAATATAAAATATACCATTTTAACCATTTTTAAGTGCACGATTGAGTGGCATTAAGTACATTCACGTTGTTGTGCAACCATCATGACCATCTATCTCCAGAACTTTTTTACCTTCCAAAACAGAAATTCTGCAGCCATTAAACATAAACTCCCATCCCCTCCTCCCCCAGCCCCTGGCAACCACCATTCCATTGTCTATCTCTATGAATTTGAGTACCTCATAAAAGTGGAATCATATGGTATCTGTCCTTTTATAATTGGCTTATTTCATTTTAGCACAATGTCTTCAAGGTTCACCCATGTTGCTCATATGTCAGGATTTCCTTCTTTTTTAAGACTGAATAATATCCCATTGTAAGTATATATCACATTTTGTTTATCTGTCAATGGACATTTGTCAAAAATATTTTTCAAGTATACAAGAAAAATAAATAAAAATCTCTTTTAGGAAGTAAAAGCGTGTATGCAAGAGACTTAAAGCTATATTTTTTAAAAGACTACTGGGGATTGGTAGAGTAAAAAAATAGCTTAATGATTTTATGGAGCTTGTTTTCAATTAAAGCTACAGAATTTGGTTTACCTAGCATTATAGTCTCTGCCGCCACCTCCCACCCCATCCGAACGTCAGCATAGGGTCACATGTGATGGCTACACAATAAATGTGTGCTCAGTTTCCAAGTCAGACACAGGGAAAATCAAATGAGGTATATATTATGATGGTTCTTCTTAAGATTTCCATTGACTACACTAAAGAAGAATGCAAAGGTTCTGGCAGAAATCTGGTAGAAAGAACATTCTCCTGGAAGAACAATGTATCTGTTGATTTCTTAATTTCTAGCAACAGAAACAAACCCTAATGGAATGAGCCACAAAGGAGTTTATTAAAAGAATATTGTGTAGCTCATGGAATCACAAGACGGATAGAGGGCCAGGCTTGAGGCTTCCAGAAACAAGGCCCCCAAACCATGTCCGAAACTGGCCTGAGGAGGAAAACACCACCAAAGGTTATGCCGACACTGACCAGGGGGTGTCCACCTTGAACTGCCACCAGGACTTCACTGCACCCAGCCACTACCACACATTGCCATTTCTGCTCTGGATACAGATCTCACACTGTCTGCATCTTCCCAAACCTACAAACCTGGACCTCCATCTCAATAGCAAAATGGATTCCACAGAGGCCCTTGCTCAAATGGTAAGGCGTGTCTCAGGTAAGTACAGTGATTGATGGGGCGCCTTTATATACACGCCTCAAAGGTGTCTGGGAAGTAAGTTTTGTTTCTTCTGAGGGAGGTGGGATGCATCAGGATGATGATTCCCCACATGTAGAAAGGGTTCAAAAGGTGTGGGCAGCCTCTACTGAAGGTATGGGGACTAAGATTATAGGGCAGAGGAACAGATAAAACCCATTCCTAATTATTAGAATCAGCAATTATTTTAAAATACCATTAACACCTGATGTGGAGAAAGCAAAATGAATTGACAAGTTTTCAGAGAGTTCATTTCAGCTCCCACTGCCATTATAAACTTATAAAGCATCACTGAGACCTTCTCTCTCTAGAAAGAGTTTTGGCCTTAGGGCGCCTGGGTGGCTCCATCAGTTAAGCATCTCCAACTTTGCTCAGGTCATGATCTCGCAGTTCGTAGGTTCAAGCCCCACATCGGGCTCTGCATGGACAGTGTGGAGCCTGCTGCTTGGGATTCTCTCTCTCCCTCTCTCTCAGCCCCTCTCCTGCTCTTGGGTGCACTCTCTCTCAAAATACATAAATAAACTTTTAACAAAAAGAAAGAAAGAAAGAGCTTCGGCCTTGGTAAGGGAAACCAGAGCTCAAGTGAGCAATAATTCATAGCAGCTATAATGTTTAAGGAAGGAGCCGTACCGTGTACTTAGACATTTGAGTTATTGTTCCTCCATTAATTCCTGTACATTTTCTTCTATATTTTGATTGTGAAAGATAATCTACATTATTATCTTAAATTTACATTCAGGTTGGAAAAGTAGAAAATATTAGATCATATCTTAAAACTTCTATTTGTATTATCCACATTTTTTTCATTGACCCTTACACCCTCAACCAAATATCACCAGGCAAAACAGACATGTGCCTGAAAAAAAACTACTGCCAAAGGGCTGGTGTTGGTGGCTCTGACTTATTGGAAATGGCAAACATGCAAGTGGTCACGTGCATCAGCTTGGAGTCAGATGTCAGAGAAAGAACATCGTTTCATCTGACAATGGCTTTCTCCCTAAATTACCCCAAATGGGCCAATCCCTAAGTATCACAGTTGTCATGAGTTTTTAAAAAAGAAAAGAAAAATAACTTCCATGAAAACCTATACTTGCAAGTAACTCCGTTTCTAATAGTTACAGTCACGCACATCAAGGAAATCTACCTACAGGGAGATATGTTTGTTTACTGGCATTTTCCCCAAAGTATTAGTCCTTGGATTCTTCAACTACATATAGTCTACGTCCATGAAAAAGGATTCATTAAATATACTCAAGTTGACCGAGAAAAAAATTTTAATCTACAGTTGAAACGTCCAAGTATCATGGTGAACTGATTTGGTTCATAAAAATGCTATTTAGCAGAATTTTTCTTACTTTAAGGTGCTAAGGATACTATAAAAATTGTACCTTCAGGAAGATCTGTGGCAATCTAATGAATGTACTATTAAAAAAGAAAGAAAGAAAGAAAGAAAGAAAGAAAGAAAGAAAGAAAGAAA
>NW_024412397.1:49663339-49671257 GCF_014898765.1 Herpailurus yagouaroundi | reverse complement strand
AAAGAAAGAAAGAAAGAAAGAAAGAAAGAAAGAAAGAAAGAAAGAAAGAAAGAAAGAAAGAAAAGCATGGAATCCAAAGTAGAAAATGAAAATCATAGGCTAGAAGAATAATTTTTAGCCTGAAAGAAAGAGTTCAGATCATCTAATCTAGGGTTCACAAATACATGGGGGTAAGGAGAGTTATCTTCTTACTTTCTGTCCAAGGAAGACACAAGGCAGCAGTTTCCAGCCGAGTCCACACATACATAGTCTCATAATCCTTCTTACAGACCTCTGGTAGCCTCTATCATACACATATGTAAAGAAACTATTTGCAATCCCTGGTATTCTGAGCTCCTCAATTGACATACATGTGAAAGCTGAATGGCGGGTGGTGACTAAAGTCTTGGCCAATGTCATGCACCTAGGAAAGACTCAGCATTATAACCCTGATCATCTGTGCATGACTTAGATTGAATACATAGAGCCATAGAATACACCGCACTCAGCTGATTGCAATCAAGGCTCTGAATTCCCAAGTTTAGTAATCGTAATGCTCCTAAAAGAGGTTATATTATCAATTTTATTATTTCCATTATAAGAGAAGTACAATAGGAAAAAATAACATGGCTTGCGATTGAGTGTGTATGAATTCATTTATTGTTCATAAAAAGGGAATTTTATTCTTTTTACCATGATTCAAAGGAAAATATTAAAGCTTTCCCTGTACATGAAATTATGATTAGATTATGGGTGTGATTTAAATGTAATACCCTTAAAAACAGGGGATGGGATGTACAGAATTGGGACAGAAGAGCTCTTTTGCATGAAATTTTCTTTGTTACAACAATGAAAAATTCAGAATATACCATTAGCACATGCAGTTTGAACAACTATTTACCTCCATATAAAAACAATGATGATCATAAATATCTTTTGGATTTAAGCATGCCTTGCTCCATCCACTAACACAGCCTCGTTATCTTGTTTAAGTTTGATGTGTTGTATCCATCACTCCATTCAACTCACAAGTGAAAATAAAACCTAGAAATTAGATGCCTAGCAGTAAAAGTGCCCAGAAAGAAGACAAATAAAAGAATCACTCTTGGTTGTAATAATTCACCTAAGATCAGAGAAGTCTTATATAGTGACACATGCTGTTTCTAGACTTTTTTTCTCAGGTGTAATTTTGTTGATTTTCTTTTAAAAAGTTTTTATCAATATAACACACACACACACATACACACACATACGCATGCACACACACATTACACCCTAAAACCAACTACTTTTCAACTTTTTAAGCTGTTGATTCTAGTATTTATTCCTGTATTTCTAAATAATATGTCTTGATTTATCCATTTAGGGTTTATCCTTTATGGTAGACAAAAATTTTAGCTCCCCTATTTTTTTTTTCTTTCCCTTTGCACTCTCTCATTTTTTTGTTAGATCCATAATCATTATTATAACTATGGAAATATTGTTACTATATTGCTGGATCATCTAGGAAAGCAGTGTTCTATGATTTCTTTCTTGTAAAACTTTGTATTTTTCTTAAAGTTAATAGTTGCCTCATATACTCACATATTTAGTTTTCTTTGATGGTATGGCCAAATCTTCCAACATTTCCCTGCAGCTTTGTAAAATGCCTCTCAATACAATTTTCCACAAAGTCAAACCTAAAAGTTTCTCTGTCAGCTGCATTTTGCTTTTTGTGGAGACATTTTTCCTCCACCTGCTCCAGTTTTCCTGGCTGTTCCCTTGGTCTCTTGCACAATTATTGCGCTAGTGCTTTCCTTGGCACATCTGCGACACTGGATACCCCTCTTTCCCAGATTCCATGTCCTCCTCTTTCTTGGAATACAGTAGCCTTCCCTTGTCCATGACTTTGCTTTCCACTTTCAGTTACTTGCAGTCAACTATGGCCCAGAAGTAGATGATCCTCCTCCTTCTTTTTTTTTTCAACGTTTATTTATTTTTGGGACAGAGAGAGACAGAGCATGAGCGGGGGAGGGGCAGAGAGAGAGGGAGACACAGAATCGGAAACAGGCTCCAGGCTCTGAGCCATCAGCCCAGAGCCCGACGCGGGGCTCGAACTCACGGACCGCGAGATCGTGACCTGACTGAAGTCGGACGCTTAACCGACTGTGCCACCCAGGCGCCCCGATCCTCCTCCTTCTGATGTATTGTTAGAAGGTCAATACTAGCACGACACTAAGTCACAATGCCTATTCATTCATCTCACTCATCTCATATAGGCATTTTATCATCTCACATCCTCACAAGAAGGACGAGTATATATATATATATATATATATATATATATATATATATATATAAAACCCTTAAGATTCCATCAAAAAACTGCTAGAATTGGTAAATGAATTCAGGAAAGTCGCAGGATACAAATCAATATACACAAATCCATTGCATGTCCATACACTAATAATAAAGTAGCAGAAAGAGAAATTAAGAAAACAAAAATAATAAAGTACCCTACATATGCTCCTTTCCAATTGCATGAATGTATCAAAATAAAGGATTTTACTGTCATTTCCAGTTGATTCTGGAAACAAATCTAGAATTAGTATTTTCACATTTTCCTATTTTTATTTTATAGAAAAAAATATATGTATATAGATGTACATGTATGATTTTTATAAAATCTTATATCAAAATATAAAATTACATATATATAAATATATCTATAACCAACATATATATGGATTTAAAACACACTAAAAGTTTATTATGATAGAGTAGCATGGTGTACAAGCAGAATTTAATCTTTTTTAAAAATAAACATTTCTTTAAAAAAAGAAAAAGAAAACAGAGTTTTATGTTGCTAACAATAAACAAACAAACTTCCAGCAGCTCAAGAAAATTGGAAACTCAGAACTCCCAGGGTTCACAGAGGCTCTGAACTTGGCCAAATCAACTGCTTCGAACCCATTTTTTTTTATGGGATTGGGGACAGCTCAGTTCTTTCCATGGCAACCGACTGTGCTGTCATAAACACTACAGGATGGTCTCTAAATGATCCAGCAGTTGCTGGACTACGAGGGAGATAAGATCTCATTAAAAATACAAAAATTGGAGCTAACATACCAGAATATGGAGATATATTGACAAGGGGATCTACATTATATATACACAGTCCTTTCTCATTTGGCCTCATAAAGAAAAAGGCCTTGTTTGGTGAAAACCAATATGGATTAATTTTGGTCTTCCTTAAATAGTTCTTACACAAATTACCTACCAACAGAAAAGGTGGTAAAGAGAGGGAAAAGCCAATACAGACAGTCCCTTTTGAAGTGTGATTTTGCCTTTGTCCAAAAACATCACCCCAAACTTAGGGTAATTTTTTGGTTAAGAGCTATTTTTCCTCTTAAAAGGATAAAACTCAGAGGCTCCTGGGTGGCTCAGTCGGTTGAGCGTCCGACTTCAGCTCAGGTCATGATCTCACAGCTTGTGAGTTCAAGCCCCACGTTGTGCTCTGTGCTGCCAGCTCGGAGCCTGGAGTCTGCTTCAGATTCTGTGTCTCCCTGTCTCTCTGCCCCTAACCCACTCTCATTCTGTCTCTGTCTCTTTCAAAAAGAAACATTTTTTAAAAAAGGATAAAACTTGCTATATTCTTTCCTAATTAGAAAAACAGTCTTATCCATAAAATTTAGAAACACATAAAACATAGAAAATAAAAATCACCTATAATTTCACCACCCTGAAAAAAAATTTTTAAGCAGCTAGAATCATGCTGAATGTAGAGTTTTTTAAATAATTTTTTAATGTTTATTTATTCTTGAGAGAAAGAGAGAGAGAGAAACAGAATATGAGTGGGGGAGGGGAAGAGAGCAAGGGAGACACCGAATTTGAAGCAAACTCCAGGCAATGAGCTGTCAGCACAGAGCCCAACGCGGGGCTCGAACTCACAAAGATCATGACCTGAGTCGAAATTGGACGTTTAACCAACCGAGCCACCCAGGTGCCCATGAATGTGGAGTTATATCTTGCTATTCTTCATATAGCATATCAGGAGCTTTATTGTATGTCATGAAAAATGCTTCACAAACATGTCATTTAGCTAATGTCTAGTATATGAATGCACCATAGTTTGTATAACATTTTCCTGTTTTAGGGAGATGTTTTAATGAACTAAATTTTTCAGTATCACAAATAATGTAATGGTGAACATCACATAAATAAATCTTTACTCACATTTCCTATTATTTTATTGAAATATATTATTAAATATGAAATTATTAGGAAAAGGGTTATGAACATCTTTAAGGTCTTTTCACTAAGAACCCTTTTCAGAAGTTTTCTCTATTCTTACTTGTTTATATTCCCAGATGCACTTTGTTTAAAATTTTCACATTATAGAAAAAGTTATAGGGATAACATCAAAACTATAAATTCAAATGGGAAGAACTGACATTTTTACAATTTTCAGAAACTTGATATGTGTATCCATTTATTGAAATCTTTTATATCTCAATAAACTTTTGAAGATTTTTTCATATTGTTCCCACACATTCTTGTATTTAAATTTTTTTGTTGCTATTATAAATACAATATTCTTGTCATTGTATTGTTTAATCAGAGATTGCTGGGATAGAAAAAATAGTTACTAATTTTAGAAATATTTATCTTCTAACCAATTTATTTAACTATCTTGTTATTTATAACAAGCTTATTTATAGTTGGTGCATTTGTGTGTGTGTGTGTGTGAGAGAGAGAGAGAGAGAGAAAGAGAGACAGAGAGAGAGAGAGAGAAAGAGAGAGAGAGAGATGTGGCATATAATCATTCTAGCTGAAATCATTACATTTTGGCTTTTTCTTTCCAGTAGCGATGCTCCTTTGTTTTGAGTTCTTGTCTCTTCCATTGGGCACAGCTTTCAGAAAAGTTAATTAGTAAAGGTAATAGATGGAATATTTGATGACAATAACCTTGTACATGTTCCACCGCTAAATATGTTGGTTGTTAAAGTTAATACTGGAGGAGGACACATGTATATCTCTAAAGGGGTTACACAAGTAGCAGGAATACTGGAGCAGACCAGGTGAAAGATTATAGAGCTTGATGGAAACTGACAAACCAGAGGGTATTCCTTCCAAAGGGAGCACACAGCAGGTGCCCAGCTGAACCTATTATATGCTATGAAAATGTGGACTTACTGTTAACAGATCTTTCATTTTTTTCATGTTAGAAAAGTTACCATTAACCTAGTCCTATACAACAGGCATTTAAAAAATGTTTGCTGAAGTGAAACAATTCAGTATATTTAAGAGAAAAAGGCACTGAAAATTAAGGACTTCTATTTCTTACTTAGAGTAGTTTTTTTTTAAGTTTTGTCATAATTCATTATCCTAAAAGACTCAACATAGGAAATTTTGGAAATGCATAAGATAACGACATTTTTAAAGTTAAATATAGCATCACCACCCAGTCGATGGCTAACATTTTGGCATATTTTTATTCTAAACTATTATTGAATACATAACATATAAATATATGCACACATATATTTCGTTGTATTTTTTAGTCTCTCATGTGTACAATGTATAAAGTAAATAAGTAGAAGTACATTTAAGTGTTTATAAATAATATTACTATAAAATTAAGGTTATATTTTATGTAATGTTTCATAATATACTTTTTCCAGGTCACATTATATATTATATGTGAACATTTTCTCATGCCACTAAATGATTTTTAAAATACATTTGGAAAAAATAATTCTGCATAGTATTCTATCATAGTAATGCATCATAAATTATTTAACTAATGTTCTTTTTGGGTTATATAGTTTTATCCAATTTTTTAATGTTATAGATATTGCAACAATAAAAAGTCATGTACATAAATCTTTGTACACGTCTCTGATTAGTTCTTCTAGATAAATTCCTAGATGTGAAATGACGAGACCCAAGGGTAGGAATTTTTCAAATTTGGATATACATTGCCAAGTTGCCCTTCAGATGTGGTTGTTCCCACCAGCAAACTACAAGATTGTTCATTCTCACCTCCCCAATATTGAGTATTAGATTTTGTCAATATGGTGGGGAAATGTTTTAATTTATATTTCTTTGATTACAAGTAAAATTTAAATGTGTATTTTAATATATTTATTGGGGTTTTTATATTTCTTCTTTTGTTAATTATTTGCCTATATCCTTTGCCAACTTTTCTATTTGGATGTACATCTTTTTTGAAAATATTTTTCACTGTATATATCTTAAGGATATAATATGTTAGTCACATATATTTCAAATATTATTTTCAGTTTATTTGTTTTTGTCAGTGTTGATTTATTTAACATAGAAATTACAACTCATAAAATATTTCATTGTTTCAATTTTCATTGTTTGGTTCTTTTTCATTCATGTTTAGGAAAACCTTTTCAACTGTAATATCAAATAAGAAAATCACTAATACATTTTCTACTTCTTTCAAGATTTCTTTTTTTTTTAATTTACATTATAATTTAGATGAATATGTGTGATGGGGTGAAAATAGGGACATATTCTTGTTTTTGTTTTGTTTTCCCCCAACATTTAGTCAGTTGTTGCAGTTGATTTTCACATACTAATGTCACCCTTTGCATGAATTTGGGAAATTTTGTTATTTTTTAAGCAAGTTCTAAGATTTATAAATACTAGGATCTATTTCAGAACTTTCAAGGCTCACCAGTTTTGTCCAGTGTGACACTCTTCAAATTATTATATCCATATAATGGAGTTTATTATGTGAGAGTGTAAATCCTTCCTATTTATTTTTGACAATTTCCTGACCTATCAATAATTTGATAAAGGTATAAATCAACTTGGTTCTCAATGTCTTGTTTTACTCTATTTATAAAATAGTGTGTAAGTGATACAGAGGTTCCTCAAAAAGTTAAAAGTAGAACTACCCTACAAGCCAGCAATTGCACTACTAGGTATTTATCCAAAAGATACAAAAATACTATTCAAAGGGGCACATGCACCCCAATGTTCATAGCAGTGCTATCAATAATGGCCAAATTACAGGAAGAGCCCGTATGTCCATCGACAGATGAATGGATAAAGAAGATGTGATATATATACAATGGAATATTACTCAGCCATCAAAAAGAATAAAATCTTGCCATTTGCAACAACATGGATGGAACTACAGTGTATTATGCTAAGTGAAGTAAGCCAGAGAAAGAAAAATACCATATTATTTCACTCATATGTGGAATTTAAGAAACAAAACAGATGAACATAGGGGAAGGGAAGGAAAAATAAAATAAGATAAAAACAGAGGGAGGCAAACCATAAGAGACTCTGAACTATAGAGAACAAGCTGAGGGTTGCTGGAGGGGAGGTGGGTTGGGGAATGGGCTAAATGGGTGATGGACATTAAGGAGGACACTTGTGATGAGCACTGGGTCTTATATGTAAGTGATGAATTACTAAATTCTATTCTTGAAATAAATACTGCACTATGTGTTAACTAACTGGAATTTAAATAAAAACTTGGGAAGAAAACAAAAATTAAATTAATTAAAAAAATTAAGAACACTTGAGGCTATCAGAAATATTTTAACATTGACTGTATATTTGGTCATACTATGCAATTTTTCTTATTTTGTTCTAGTGATGGTACTGTGGTTATGTTTTTAAAAATGCAGTGCTTGCTTTTTAACAATATATATCAAATAATGAAAAAAAACAATGTATACGTGATAAATACTTTATTTGGCAACAATATTAATGTCGATTCTTTTGTACCATGAATTTCTTCTTCCTAGACCTAATTAACCATTAGAAAAATTAACCAACTTTGAGTACAGTATTTAACTTCTCTTAGCCTCAATATCTTCATCAGGAAGAAAGGAAAGAGAAGAAAGAAAGAAAGAAAGAAAGAAAGAAAGAAAGAAAGAAAGAAAGAAAGAAAGAAAGAAAGAAAGAAAGA